>NW_019174586.1:8242159-8818682 GCF_002260705.1 Seriola dumerili
GGGGATCTATTATTTGTAAATTTTTTTTTTTTTTTTTTCCATATGCCATGGAAGGAACAGTGTTGCATAACATTTGTTTTTTTTCATGTCTTAATGGATACAATAACTTAAAATGTTACAAATATAAATGTGTTCTTAAGACAATAAAAACGTATACTCAAATGACAACATGGAGTAGCAGGGATAGGATGGCAAGCTTACACATCATGGTCGGGGACCAGGTGTGTTGATCAACAGTTGTGAATGTTGTTTGTTATTCAAGGCCGTAATTGGTCCTTACAACACAAAATCAATAGTATAGCACTAAACAAAGTTAGGAAGACACTGATTATGTGGCAGCCAGTGGGGAACTATTTATCCAAAAGAAACTTACTTTAGCAAATAGTTCACTCATGTTTTAGTGCAATTGTCATACTCAAACTATCTCAGAACCCACGTTCATTCCTCTGCCCTGAGCAGTATATCTTGTGAGGTAAACGTGCACAGCCATCAGTGAATGTAACGTTATTTGTAATTGCCAAACTTTTCTTTTAATTAAAGCGCTTGCCACTCCAATCCCACCAGAATGCACCTTTACAATTTTAATTAATTCTCATTACCCCTGCCTCCTCATTCTCTACAATTACCATGAGCACAGTCATAAACCTGATTTGTTAGTTACAGGCTAAAAAGCACGATGGGATATCAGCCAGACCACAGGGCCTGTTTTTCACACTAAAAATGATGAAACAGTTCAGGTTCTTTTGATCGAAATTCTCTGCTGCTAATTTCTATAAAAACATACTTCTCATTATCCTAAAGATGGAACAGGGAGAAACTACAACAACCACTTACACGGCTGATTGAGGAATGGTTGTCATTTGTAGAAGTTTCCTCTTAAAGAATTGAAAGGTTTGCAGTTGTTAGAACGTTGTAGCTGCCTTTAATAAGAAAAATAATCTGAATTCTGATGATTTGTCAGCCACTGTTTTCCAGCCATTTCATCTATCAAATGGCAAAAAAATGTCACGAAGACCAACTTTTTGTGATGTCATTATTTGCATAGGTTTATGATGTAGGTACTCGCGTCTCTGTTCAGAAAACAATTAATGGTTCATAGTGATCACTGTTTGGAAAAATGCATGATCTGGAACGTGTCTACCAATGTGCTAACACCGTAGCTCTTAGCTCAATTACGTTCTAACAAATGCAATCAATTACAAAAGTTTTTTTGTATTTTTTTTTAAACTCCAAATAACATACATCTTACAAAAGATGCTTTTCAGTGTTTTCAGATAAGAAATACCACATGGGACTATCATTTTTGAATCACATCAAAATGTTTCATACTCAGTTCGATAATTGGATCAATGTGTATTAAAATGATGGCATAAAATGTATATAATAATAAAAAAATCAAGTTTTGTATATCTGTAATCTCTTCTTGTAGTTTCACAAAGAAGACCTGTATCCCTTTGATATCCAAGACAAACGTTTAAGGAATTGTCCCCATCATTATGATGTTGTTTCCCAAAAAAACCTACCCAAAAATAAGGTTTGGCACACGTGGAAATAAAAATCTAAGTTGGTTAAACATGCAAGAAAATGTTTTCAGCCAAATTATTTATAAGAAATAGACACTGTAGATTGTTTAAAACCAAGCCACTGGTCTGTTTGCAATGACAAATATCCAATCATTAGGTGAAGAACCACCAAGATGTTCACAAGCAGGACATTTTTGTGATAGAGAAACTGATATTAAAAAGGGTCTTTTTCCAATTACTTTAAGCTGTGCAGTGTAGTGGGCGCCGGAGGACAAAAGGGCAATACCAAAAGAACTGCCTTGTTGAGCCGCACATCATGCTATCTCTCTGCTTGTACAACACCTCCTTTAAAACAACCCGTCTGCTGCAGAATCCCTTATGCAGGAAACCTCTCATTCTCTGTATGCTTTCTCCTGTGCAACAGCTTGAACTAATACTTCAGCGAGTCAAAGAATTATTGTCTTTCTTAAATATGTCAGACTTCTCTGAGCCGTTGTGGATGCACCTTGAGCCGAATGATGTTGTAAAATTGCAGTTATTATAGAAGCAAGCAGGCTGGGAGAGGAGGCATCATGAAACAGACACATCACAAAGCAGCACTGTCAGATTGTTTTAAATGAAAAATCTCCATCTTTTCACCCAGGAGTCAAGAACACTGAATTTCCTATTTTTGCCTGGTTCCTGTTCCGATTATTGCGCTGCATGCGTGCATAACACAACACACATGTAATATACATTTACAAAACTTGCCCAGACAAACACACAGGACTCAAAAGCCTTAAGCAGAGTTAGTTGCTAATTACTTGTAAGTAAACTTGCGTTCTATCGTAGAGGAGTCACTTGTCGCCATTGGTGAGGGAATTGTAGAGGCGTCTGGAACTCACTTGCAAGACACGCATTTCATCTTTGTCTCCTTTCCCCTCAGTCGATTTATTTCTGTTCGTAACCCATGTCTCCGTGTGCGGATTTCATGGTTGTTTTTAGTATGTATCTGCTTACAGTTATTAGGCCATGAGGGACATTTGCCTTGCCCTAAGGCAGTGAATATCATGAATAAAATACGTGTGACGTGAAGAAACTGTGCCTTGACTGTGGGTCCTCTATAGGGGAACAAAGCTTACAGCAAAGTTTCAACATATTCTTTTACACAACATCCAAGCATCACTTGTTTGTTTTTGATGCTTGAAAAATTTTCTTCAGTTGAATATGCTACTGTGAAAACAACTGAAGTAATCCCACCAGCAACAGTGCGTCTTGTAGATGTGAGTTGTGTTAAGGTTTGACTCTAAAACTCCTTTAGTGCCTGAGCCATGGATTCCCGTTAATAGATTTTAGGTTTTTTTTTCCCCAAAAGGGTTTTTGAATTTATGAGAATTAAAATTTAATGCCTGTGTTTCTGGTAAGCTTAAAAACATTTGTTCTTCAATAACTATGATACCATAAATTATATCAAATTGTTAATTCGGAGCCAGTACAGCTGGGCTTATATTTATTACACATGTTGAAACAGTTAAACGTGTTTCTTTTGTGAGATTATCTTGAACAAATTGTTTAAATCGGTCCAGTTTAGTTTTCCTAACCAACAGCCTGTTTTGCTATTTTTTTTGAAAAACCCAATCGGGAAAAAAAAATATATTCTAAAATCTGCTGTGGAAAAACTCTAAGTGGGGTTGAACTTGAAGTAAAATACACAGATTGAAATAGATTAATATTTAAAAACGCTGTTAATTACCTTTTGTATAATCAAGCTTCAACCCACTGTTGAACCTGTGTGACCGCAGGAAGGTTCATAGAGTTCATGTTAGCTTCTCTAGGCAGTTAAATGCATTTAAAAGTGTCATGTCTCTCATGTTAACAGCAAAAGCGACCTTGGGACAGACGGTATCAGCACCCAAAGGGCATTGGTTTAGATATTACACAACTGGAAAAATAAAAATGCATCTCTGTCAAAATGGAAATTTACAGTTTCAACGATCCATGGAGTCACTAGCCTCTGCAAATATCTAAGCCGTAGACAGGGGCAAGCTCTTGTGCTTTTGGGGATAATTGAATCGATATGATTTAACTGTGGACTTGTTTTTGTTACATTTATAATGTAAAAATTGTTTTGATGTTGGTTGAAGGAGGAGTGATGGGGGGTCGGAGCATTTTACACCCACCCACGCCTTTTTCTGTTCTAGAGTTCAATGATCTTTGTTCAAGCGACACTGCTCAGACACAAGTTGTCCAACATGGGCTGAGTAATCCATAGTCTTCCATTTAGAAGGACAGCTGGACTCCACTGCCCCTTGCTGTGAATCTTGAACTTCGTCTTATGGAGTACGTTTCTTCTGGATGTCATAAAGCATTACGTCATGTGTGCAGTCCTTGATGGCATGCCAAACACCACTGCCATGTGTCCATGTTCAAAAACTGTATGTGACTGTCAGTATTTTGCTTTAAAAAATGTATTAAATATGAAGGCTTGGACTTGTAAGAGTCAAAATGGGATTCTTCAAAATGAAAACCTTTTCATTCAAACAGCAGCAGCAGCATGTTGAAAATTTTCCATTTCATGAATCAAACCAATCTATGGAGGATACAAATGTTAATAGTGTGGAGTATTTAATAAATATGTATAGGCGTCTGGACAAACAAGCATGAAATTTAAAATGTCTGCATGTGATCTGTACCTATCCTCAGTACTTTAAAGTTCTGTGTGTCTTCTCTAGGTACTTTTTTTGTTCCGTACTTGGTGGTGTGTGTATGTATGAATACTTATTTAGTCCATTGTGTGTGTCGTGCCACTCAGTGTAGTTCTCGTCCCTTCCGCAGATTGTCTTCTTGGTCTCCAACCTCGCAGGCCTCTTTTTAGGGCACTCTTTTTAGCGTCTTGTGGTAGGGGGGCGAATTGCATCGAAGCTTGGTGATTGCGTTGTGCGATACCGAAGACCTTTCAGGACTGAACGGCGTTGTCTGTCAGACACAAAAAACAACAAAGATAGATCAAAACCAGAATGTGAGACCTGGAGTAAAGGAACAAGAAAGTGTTGTTTACATTGACTCCATACTGGCACGCAGGAAGCTCAAACTAAATGAAAGACTGGTATAGAAAAAGTTGAAAGAAGGCAAGAGAAAGAGACTGAGAAACAACCACTAAAGCAAAAAATCCAGGCTGATTGAGACGCAGAGCAGCAGGGAGGATGGCAGAAACAGAAGGAAGCTGCTGGAGTGGAGGTGCTTGGTGGTCTTTGGATGTCATAGTAACTCCATTCAGCTCTCTGATCCAGGCTTTCCACTCATAGAGCCCCTCAACTGATTCTTGCATCAAATGCAGCAAAATAGCGAGCAGAAGCAAAAGTAAACGCACACATTCATCACACGACTCAAGCAGTTGGAAAAAGCGCAAGCGGGGGCAGAAGTAACAATAAGATTTGCTACAGTGTAGGCACAAGGACTGCAAGACTTGTTGTTGGTTTTGGCAGTCATTCTGGCCTTCGAAAGATTATCTGTGAGATGAAAAAGGATACAAAAGATTTAACATTAGCATCCTCTTGATGAAATTGGTCTAAAATGAAGTAAAATATCCCTGGTAAAATTTAAATCAAAAGTAAAAAATAAAGGTTTAACGTAGCAAACTATTAGACGTCTGTGAGTATTAAGTTCACTGCCTAATGTTTGGGGTCAGGATGCATGACCAGTTGCACTTTTGGAGTTTTCTCTGTATGCCAGTTCTTATGACAGAGTCGATACAAACACTCTGCCTCCCTATGCTATCCAACCATGGCGCCCAGAATATCCATGGCAGTTCAACCAGTCAGCCAGGTGGCAGGGTGGGCATGACAGCAACCACGAAGCATAGCCATGGAGATGCTGCAGCACACCCCACACAGGATCCCCTGGTATTCAAGCATCCGCTCCACCCCACTATACACATTAGTCAGTGCCAGCTGTTAGCGGTGTGCCAGGGTCCCGGGACTGGGCGGTTGTTTAAATGCACTCCGCTCTCATCCATCACTGGTCAGGTAATGTAGCTGAGAGAGTTGACTGTGTATGGCTAGGAACACATTACAACAAATACCACAACACACACAGACTCCCACCATCACAGTAAAGAGAACCAGAGAGCAGTCCTCCTTCAGTAAACTGGATAGCAAAGCATCATGCAGATGGTGCACAGGAGGAGAGAGAGGAGGGAGAGGACAGGAACAGAAAGGAGTGGGATGTTTTAAAAAATATAAAAAAAAAAGATGAAATTTGCCTGTATTCGTTCTGCACTTCCATTTAACATGCAGATTTATTATATAATAGGGTCAATATTAAAGCTCAACATCGCCTTAGGCTAGCGTGCCAAACAATGACAGTCCACTACTTATCCATGCACTCATTTTTACATCCACATGTTGATGCCTTCACACTGAATGAAAGCAGGACAACCCTCGCGCCTTTTCAACACAAGCACTGAAGGTGTTAGGTTTTGGTCTCAACATTGGTAGGACCACAACAACCCACCCCCAAAACAAAGAGATTGGCTTTTTAATGCTATCAACCAAACGATTTATTAACATATAAGATCTGAATTTACATATCAGGAATGCCCATACGCAAAATGTAATATGTGTACATGTGTTGAATTTCCATTAATGTACATATGAAGTAAAATCATATGATTATATTTATGTTTTTAAAAGACATAAATATATTTCATCCCAAAGCCTGTCAGTATAAGTCTATATATGTAAATATAAAAGAGAACATGCATGTTTAAATTCGATAAGAAATGATTAAGAAAATAATATACAAAACATATAGAATATTTAAGCATGTTTAAATAAAGTTGCATTTTACAATAAGTATTTCATATATCATGTAAACTTGTATAACACCCTCTGGATATATGAAGAGGTGACATATATGTCATAGTCACAGTATAGTAAGGCATAGGAAAGTCATAGTAACCCACAGACAGAAGAACATTGCAAACTCCACACAGAAAGGCCCAGGGTCCGAACCCAACGACTTCTGACGCTGAGGCAAAAGTTCTAAATGCTATGCACCGAGCCACCCCACAAAATATAATCATCAAATAGTAAGGCATAAAAGCGTCATAAGTATAGCAAGATATAAAAATGTCAGAAAACGTCATTGTATAGTAAGGGAATAAAAAAATAAGTGATCGTATAATGAGGCATAAACGCCACACAGAAAGGCCTCAGCCTGGGAAATCATAGTATAGTAAGGCATTAGAGTCGCAATAAACCAAATATTGCAGTCTTTGGACTGCGGGAGGAATCAGAGGACCCAGAGAGAACCAACGCAGGCACAAGGAGAACATGCAAACTCCACAAGAAAGGCCCCAGGCTGGAAAGTAATAGTATAGTAAGGCATAAGAACGTCATTGTCAGAGTCCCGCTGTGTCTCCAAGTGTCTACCCTCCCCTGTGTATGTGTGTGTGTCTGTGTTCTTCCCCTGACATCAGGTGACTCTGCAGAGGCGTGGTCTGGACAGCAGCCCACCACCAAACCTCGCAATCTATCACTCATCATCTGCAGTATATCTTACCCCGGGCATCCATCCTTTCATGGCCAGATTCTTCTGCTCTTCACAGTGGTAGTTATTTCTCTGCAGCGCTCTATTAGTTTATGTGGACTACAGAGTCACTTTTGATTCAGCAATCTTCCCATTTTTTTTGTCCTATACTAACTCTTTGTTCTCCGTTGCTCCCAGAAGACTTCCTGATTTGTGGGCTACTGAGAGTGTGTTTACTCATCTGATTCTGGCCTCCAGTGTCCTGGATTCCCTGGACCCACCCCCCTCCACATTCACCATCATCATTTTCTTTCTCTCGCCAAAAACTTGCAACAGTTATTTTCTGATGTATTTGTGTTGGGTCTCTGCTCTGGGGTTTCAACATCAGTTCTAACAAAATACGTACATGGTAAGGCATGAAAATGTCAAAAAATCATAGTATAGTAAGGCATAAAAACGTCAAAAGATTCATTGTATTGTAGGCATAAAATGATCAAAAAACGTCATAGTATAAGGTGGTATAAAAATTGTCATAAAATGTCATGGTATAGTAAGGCTTAAAACATTATAGTTATAGTGAGGGAAAATGTGTCAAAAAACGTCATAGTATAGTAAGGCATAAAACATCATAGTATAATAAGGCATAAAATTGTCAGAAAACGTCAAAGTATATTAAGGCATAAAACGTCACGTATAGTAAGGCAATAAATGTCAAAAAACTTCATAGTTATAGTAAGGCATAAAACGTCACAGTATAGTAAGGCATAAAAGGTGTTAAAAAATGTCATAGTATAGTAAGGCATTAAATGTCATAGTATAGTAAGGCATATAAATGATCAAAAAACGGCATAGTATAGTAAGGCTTAAAACTCATAGTATAGTAAGGCATGAAAATTACAAAAAACATCATAGTATAGTGAAGTATAAATTTGTCAAAAAACGTCATAGTAATAGCTAAGGCATAAAATGTCATAGTGTATACTAAGGCATAAAATTGTCAAAAAAACGTCATAGTATAGTAAGGTATAAAAATGTCAAAAAACGTCATAGTATTAGTAAGGCATAAAACGTTCGAAATGGTATAGTGAAGCAAAAAATGTCAAAAAAAGTCGTGTATTATGTAAGCATAAATTTGTCAAAAACGTCATAGTATAGTAAGGCATAAATGTCATAGTATAGTAAGGCATAACATGTCAAACAAAACGTCATAGTATAAGTAGGGCATAAAACTGTCATAGGTTATAGTAAGGCATAAAATTGTCAAAAAACGTCATAGTATAGTAAGGCATAAAATGTCATAGATACTAGGCATAAAATATGTCAAAAAACGTCACTAGTATAGTAAGGCATAAAATGTTCATGTATACTAAGGCATAAAATTGTCAAAAAACGTCATAGTATACTAAGCATAAAAATGCAAAAAACGGTCATAGTATAGTAAGCATAAAATGTCATAGTATACTAAGGCATAAAATGTCAAATAAACGCTCATGTATATCTAAGGCATAAAAATGTGCGAAAAACGTCATAGTATTAGTAAGGCATAAAATAGTCATAGTATACTAAGGCATAAACATTGTCAAAAAAATGTCAATTAGAATAGTGGTGAAGCATAAACATGTCAAAAAACGTCATAGTATTACTCAAAGGCATAAAACGTTCTCATAGGTATTATTAAGCATATAAAGACGTCAACAGTATTTAGTAAGGCAAAAATTTCATTAGTAAGGAGGACATAAACATGTCAAAAAACGTGCATAGTATAGTAAGGCATAAAACGTCATGGATATAGTGAAGCATAAATTTGTCAAAAAAGTCATATATATTAAGGCATAAATATGTATAAGTATAGTAAAGCTTAAACAGTAAAAAAACGTTCATAGTATAGTAAGGCATAAAACGTCATTAGTATAGTAAGGCATAAATTGTCAAAAAACGTCATGTAGTATAGGTAAGGCATAAAATGTCATAGTATATAAGGCATAATAAAGTGTCAAAAAACGTCATAGTATGCAGTAAGCATAAAAGTCATAGATACTAAGGCATAAAATTGTCAAAAACGTCATAGTATAATAAGCATAAAATTGTGCAAAAAACAGTCATAGTATATAGTAAGGCATAAATGTAAGTATAGTAAGGCATAAAATTGTCAAAAACGTCATTATAATAAGGCATAAAATTGGTCAAAATCAATGTCATAGAATAGTGGAACGGCATAAAATGTCAAAAAAATGTCATAGTATACTAAGGCATAAAATTGTCTAAAAAACGTCATAGTATATGTAAGGCATAAAACGTCATAGTATAGTGAAGCATGAAAAAAAGTCAAAAAACTGGTCATAATATACTAAGGCATAAAATTGTCAAAAACGTTCCATAGTATATAGTAAAGGCATATAGAAACGTCATAGCTATATGAAGCATAAAAAAGTCAAAAAACGTCATAGGATACTAAGGCATAAAACGTCATAGCCTAATAAGATGTCATAAAACACTAGTAAATAAGCGCATTAAAGATGTCAAAAAAACGTCACTAGTAAATAACTAAGGCATAAAACTCAATAGTATATTAAGGCAAATAAAACGTCACAGTATACAGTAAGGCAATAAAACAATGATGTAAGCATAAACAGTCAATAGTACTACCGTATAGTAAGGCATAAAATCGTCATGTTGATACTAGTGGCATTAAGAATTTGCAAAAAAACGTCATATTATAGTAAGGCATAAAAATGTTCAAATAAGTAAGGCTAACATAGTAAAAAAGTATGAGTATATTAAAGGCAATACAAACCAGTGCCTAGAAATAATAGTAGAGGAATAAAAAGATTTGTCAAAAAAACGTCATAGTATGTTCCAAGGAGATCTAAAACTTCATGTTATAAGTAAGGCATAAAACTCGTGTCATACGATGTAATAGTCAACCATAGAAAATTTCAATCATAATGTAATGTAAATATGTCACTAAAGAACTGTGGGACACAGCTTCAATAGATACAGGCATTAGAAAAGTATAGTATATATATAGGCACTAAATAATAAATTGTAAAAAGCCATAAGAGCATAAAAGTTACGTCAGAATAGGCATTAAAGGTCATAGTATAGTAAGGCATAAAAATTGCAAAAAACGTCATAGTAATAAAGGCATTAAAATGCTCAAAGTCATATGATTAAGGCATAAATGATCAAAAAAATGTCATGAGTATACTTAAGGGCCATAATATATATATAGTTTAATTGTTCAAAAAACGTCAATATATAAGTAACAGTCATAAGATAACTGAGCATAGTATAACAAAGCAGAGTGTCCTAATATGTAAACAGTCATATATAGTGGCTAAGTCAATTATATGCATAAAAAAGTCAAAAAAACGTCATAGTATAGCTAAGGCAGTAAACGTCAGATAATGGCATAAAGTCCACGTTTCGAAAGCATAAAATGTCAAAAAAACGTTCGTAGATATATACATAAATCGGATCAAAAACGTCAATAGTATTAATTAGATCATGAAAATGTTCAAGTATTAATAAAGGCATAAAATATGTCAAAAAACAGCTGTCATAGTATCATAGTAGGCATGAAAATGTCTAGGTTATAGATTAAGGCATACAATTTCAAAAAACGTCATAAAAAATTACTAAAGGCATAAAATGTCGTCAAAAAACGTCATAGGTATCTAAGGCAAAAAACGATCATAGTTATATACGTATAAAAATGCTTCAAAAAACTCCAATGTATAAGTAAGGCATAAAATTTTCGTCATAGTTATAAGGCATAAAGTACATGGTATAAGAAGCAAGATAATAAGCAAAAAAAACAGTCGATAGTATCAGTAATGCTGATAAACATGTCAAAAAACGTCATAGTATAGTAGGCATAAAAGCAGTATAAGGGTAAAATGAGCAATAGCATGTAATAGTAAGTAAGGCTATGAAACATGGTCAAAAACGTCATTAGTATAGTTAAGGGCAATAAAATGTCATAGTTATAAGGCGAATAAAAATTTACAAAAACGTTCATGAGTAATTAGTAAGGCAATAAAATGTCATAAGTATAGTAAGGCATAAACATGTCAAAAAAATGTTATAGTATAGTAGGGCCATCAAATGTCAAAGTTATACGTAACATAATTGTAAAACGTCATAGTCTAATAAGGCAATATAATAAATCAAACGGTATAAATAGCAATGGGAGAAAGCACTAAATAAGAGTCACTAAAAGTCATAGTAATACTAAGGCATAAGACGTGTCAAGGATAACTTCAAGTGCAAATAAACTACAGTATCATAAGCATAACATGTCATAGTATATGTAGAGCTATAAACTTTCAAAAAACGTCATTAGTATAGTAAGGCATTAAAAAGCAAAATACGTCATGTATACTAAAGAGGCAACAATCCCGTACAGTAACTAAGTGCAATTCAAAACGTCATATATCTAAGAGCTAAAATGTCATGTATACAAGTAAGAACGTACCATGAGTTACTAATAAAATGTAAAAACTGGTTATCCTAATTAAAAATAAACTATGATAAGGGGGGGGGGAATAAAAATGTTCAAAAAATTCTTCATACGTTATTAGTAAGGCATAAAAGTTCATAGGTTAGTTGTAAGCATAAAAAAGTTCAAAAAACGTCATACGTATATCATAAGGCATAAAACGTATAGCCTATACTTGAAGCTAATGGCTCAATATAGTAATAGCTAAGTCAAAGTCATAGTATATGTAAGGCAATAAAATTGTCATTAGATATACTAAGCGATAAAATTGTCAAAAAAAGCAATACGCAATGGAAGCTATAAATATAGTAGGCATAAAAACGTTCATAGTATCAGTGAGGAGCATTAAAGTCATAAAATGGTCATAGTGTGGATAAAATGTAAACGCTTAGTAATACCAAGGCATTAAAACAGTCATAGTTAATATTAATCGCATATAACGTACATAGTATAGTAAGAGCATAATTTCATAATGTATGTAACAAATTTGATAAACGTCCATATAATAAGGCATAAAGTCATAATAATAAGGCATAAACAGTAAAAAAACGCATAGTATATACATAAATGGTTCGAACATAAAATGTGCAAAAAACCGTCATAGTATAGTAACGGATAAAAATTCTCTTAGTTAGTACTAAGGCATAAATATTTGGTCAAAAAACGTCATAGAGTAGTTATAGTAAGGCATAAATGTAATAGTAAGTAAGTAAATGTCAAAAAAGTGTCAGAATGAAGGGATAAGGTAAAACGTCTAGACACTACATAAAATCAAGTTAATTATGCTAGTAAGATGATAGTGCAATCATGCTTAGAGGAAAAAGTCAAAAAAACGTCCAATAGTATAATAAGCAATAAAAACGTCATGAGTATCTAACATAATGTAAACGTCAAGTATTAAGTAAAGTTAACGTCAGGTATAGAGCAATTCAAAAAAAGTACGTAGTATAGTAAGGCTATAGAACATGTCAAAAAACGTCATAGTTTATAGTAAATGGCTATAAATATGGTCTGTGTATAGCTAAGGCATAAAGAATTGTCAAAAAATCATAGTTATGTAGGTTCGTAAATGTCATAAAAATCGTCATAGTATACTAAGGGCATAAAATTGTCATAAGTAAACTTCATAAAGTAATCATAGTATAGTAAGGCATAAAATAGCTATAGTATAGTAAGGCATAAACATGTCAAAATAAGTTCATAGAATAGTAAGGGCATAAAATGTCTGATAAAAAACTGTCATAAACGTCATGTTATACTAAGAATAGAGTACATAAAATCAAAAACGTCATTAGTATAAAAATTAAGCAATAACGCATAGTAAGTAGCTCAGAAGCGTCAGTCAGTTAGTAGGCATAACATGGTATAGATATAGATGCTAATGCCAGTCATAGAATACATGTAGTCATAAAAAGTCATAAAATGCATAAAATTTTAAAAAGCATATATAGTCAAGCGCATAAAATGTCATAGTATACTCTAAGGCTAAATTAGTCAAAAAACGTCATAACAATATACTAAGGCAATAAAAATGTCAAAAACGTGCATAGTATAAAGACAAATAGTCATGATAATAAAATGTCAAAAAACCATAGTTCGAAGTAACATAAGTATAGTATAGAGGGCAAAAAAGTCGAAAAACGTCATAGTACTTATAGTCAGGGCATTAAAAACGTCAGTATAGTGACTAAATACAATAAAGTGGTATTAGAAAATGTCAAAAACGTCATAGTATTACCTACTAGGCACGTAACGAAAATTGTCATAGATATTCTTTAAGGTCATAAAATTGTCAAAAAATGTCAGTGAATCTAGTCAAGGCTATAAACAATTGGTCAAAAACTCATAGTTCTATACTTAAGGCAGAAAACGTCATAGATATTAATGGCATAAAACGTCACCAGTTTATAGTAAGTGTGCATAAATGTCATATATAGTAAAGGCGATAAACCTATGTTCCAAAAAAACGTCATAGTATAGTAAGGCATAAAACCGTACATAGTATAGTAGGCATCAAATTTGTCCAAAAAAACGTCATCAGTTATATAGTAAGGCATACACACCATGTCTAGTTAATAAAGTTAAGGCCACTAAAATTGTCAAAAACTCAATAGTGTTTAGTAGTAAGGCATTAAAATGTCATATTCTTATAATTAAGGCATCAAAATTGTCAAAAAAACATCATAGTATGCTTATAGTTAAGCGGCATAATAATGTCTGATTAAGTTATAGTAAAGGCATTAGATAATTGTATGACGTTTTATGCCTTACTATACTATGACGTTTTTTGACATGTTTATGCCTTACTATACTATGACATTTTATGCCTTACTATACTGTGACGTTTTATGCCTTAATATACTATGACGTTTTATGCCTTAGTATACTATGACGTTTTTTGACATGTTTATGCCTTACTATTCTATGACATTTTTTGACAATTTTATGCCTTAGTATACTATGACATTTTATGCCTTACTATACTATGACGTTTTTTGACATTTTTATGCCTTAGTATACTATGACGTTTTTTGACAATTTTATGCCTTAGTATACTATGACATTTTATGCCTTACTATACTATGACGTTTTTTGACATTTTTATGCCTTAGTATACTATGACGTTTTTTGACAATTTTATGCCTTACTATACTATGACATTTTATGCCCTACTATACTATGACGTTTTTTTGACATGTTTATGCCTTACTATACTATGACATTTTATGCCTTACTATACTATGACGTTTTTTGACAAATTTATGCCTTACTATACTACGACTTTTTTTGACATTTTTATGCTTCACTATACCATGACGTTTTATGCCTTACTATACTATGACGTTTTTTGACATTTTTATACCTTACTATACTATGACGTTTTTTGACAATTTTATGCCTTAGTATACTATGACATTTTATGCCTTACTATACTATGACGTTTTTTGACAAATTTATACTTCACTATACTATGATGTTTTTTGATAATTTCATGCCTTACTATACTATGACGTTTTAAGCCTTACTATACTATGCCGTTTTTTGATCATTTTATGCCTTACTATACTATGACATTTAATGCCTTACTATACTATGACATTTTTTAACACTTTTATGCCTTACTATACTGTGACGTTTTATGCCTTACTATACTATGAAGTTTTTTGACATTTTATGCCTTACTATACTGTGACGTTTTATGCCTTAATATACTTTGACGTTTTCTGACAATTTTATGCCTTATTATACTATGATGTTTTATGCCTTACTATACTATGACGTTTTTTGACACATTTATGCCTCACTATACTATAATGTTTTAAGCCTTACTATACCATGACATTTTATGACAATTTTATACCACCTTATACTATGACGTTTTTTGATCATTTTATGCCTACTATACAATGAATCTTTTGACGTTTTTATGCCTTACTATACTATGACATTTTTTGACATTTTCATGCCTTACCATGTACGTTTTTGTTAGAACTGATGTTGAACCCCAGAGCAGAGACCCAACACAAAATACATCAGAAATAACTGTGCAAGTTTTTGGGAGAGAAAGAAATGATGATGGTGAATGTGGAGGGGGGGTGGGTCCAGGGAATCCAGGACACTGGAGGCCAGAATCAGATGAGTAAACACACTCTCAGTAGCCCACAAATCAGGAAGTCTTCTGGAGCAACGGAGAACAAAGAGTTAGTATAGACAAAAAATGGGAAGATTGCTGAATCAAAAGATGACTCTGTAGTCACATAAACTAATCAGAGCGGCTGAGAGAATAACTACCACTGTGAAGAGCAGAAGAATCTGGCCATGAAAGGATGGATGCCCGGGGTAGATATACTGCAGATGATGAGTGATAGATTGCAGGTTTGGTGGTGGGCTGCTGTCCAGACCACGCCTCTGCAGAGTCACCTGATGTCAGGGGAAGAACACAGACACACACACATACACAGGGGAGGGTAGACACTTGGAGACACAGCGGGACTCTGACAATGACGTTCTTATGCCTTACTATACTATTACTTTCCAGGCCTGGGGCCTTTCTGTGTGGAGTTTGCATGTTCTCCTTGTGCCTGCGTTGGTTCTCTCTGGGTCCTCTGGATTCCTCCCGCAGTCCAAAGACCTGCATATTTGGTTAATTGGCGACTCTAATGCCTTACTATACTATGACTTCCCAGGCTGAGGCCTTTCTGTGTGGCGTTTATGCCTCATTATACGATCACTTATTTTTTTATCCCTTACTATACAATGACGTTTTTCTGACATTTTTATATCTTGCTATATTATGACGCTTTTATGCCTTACTATTTGATGATTTATTTGTGGGGTGGCTCGGTGGCATAGCATTTAGAACTTTTGCCTCACAGTCAGAAGTTTCTGGGTTCGGACCCTGGGCCTTTCTGTGTGGAGTTTGCATGTTCTTCCTGTGTGGGTTACTATGACTTTCCTATGCCTTACTATACTGTGACTTATGACATATATGTCACCTCTTCATATATCCAGAGGGTGTATACAAGTTTACATGATATATGAAATACTTATTGTAAAATGCAACTTTATTTAAACATGCTTAAATATTCTATATGTTTGTATATTATTTTCTTAATCATTTCTTATCGAATTTAAACATGCATGTCTCTTTTATATTTACATATATAGACATATACTGACAGGCTTTGGGATGAATATATATTTATGTCTTTAAAAACATAAATATATACATATGATTTTACTTCATATGTACATATATGGAAATTCAACACATGTACACATATTACATTTGCGTATGGGCATTCCTGAATGTAAATTCAGATCTTATATGTTAATAAATCGTTTGGTTGATAGCATTAAAAAGCCAATCTCTTTGTTTTGGAGGGGTGGGGTTGTTGTGTCCCTACCAATGTTGAGACCAAACCTACACCCTTCAGTGCTTGTGTTGAAAGGCGCGAGGTTGTCCTGCTTTCATTCAGTGTGAAGCACAACCTGTGGATGTAAAAATGAGTGCATGGATAAGTAGTGATGTCATTTTTGGACACGCTGCCACAGCATGTTAGCTTTAATGATGACCTATTATATATAAATGCATGTTAAAATGGAAGTAGCAGAGAATACAGAAAATTTCATCTTTTTTTTTTTTTTTTTAAACATCCCAATCCTTTCTGTTCCTTCCTCCCTCCTTCTCTCCTCCTGTGCACCATCTGCATGATGCTTTGTATCCAATCTGAAGGAGGACTGCTCTCTGTTCTCTACTGTGATGGTGGGAGTCTGTGTGTGTGTGTATTTGTGTATGTGTTCCTAGCCATCACAGTCACTCTCAGCTCATTACCTGACATGATGGATGGAGCGAGTGCCATTAAACAACGCCCAGCCCGGGACGCCTGGCACCCTACAGCTGGCACTGACTAATGTGTATAGTGGTGGCGGGATGCTTGGAAATACCAGGGAGTCCTGTGTGGGTGTGCCTGCAGTCATCTCCATGGCTATGCTTCGTGGTTCTGTCCAGCCCCACCTGCCACCTGGCTGACTGGTGGATGCCATGGGCATTTCTGGGCAGCCATGGTTGGATAGCATGGGAGGCAGTGTTTGTATGACTCTGTCATAGAACTGGCAACAGAGAAAACCCAAAGTGCAACTGGTCCTGCATCCTGACCACAAACATAGCAGTGAAACCTTATACTCACAGAGTCTATAGTTGCTACCTTAAACCTTTATTTTTTACTTTTGATTTAATTTTACCAGGATATTTTACTTCATTTTAGAAATTTTCAATCAGAGGATGCTAATGTAATCTTTTGTATCCTTTCATCTCACAGATAATCTTTCTGAGGCAGAATGACTGCAAAACACCAACAAGTCTTGCAGTCCTTGATGCCTACCTGTAGCAATCTTATTGTTCTTCTGCCCCCGCTTGCTTTTTCCAACTGCTTGAGTGTGTGCTGAATGTGTGCGTTTACTTTTGCTTCTGTGCATATGCTGCATCTGATGCAAGAATAGTTGAGGGGCTCTTGAGTGGAAGCCTGGATCAGGAGCTGAATGGAGTTACTATGACACCAGACACAAGCACCTCCACTCCAGCAGCTTCTTCTGTTTCTCCATCCTCCCCTGCTGCTCTGCTCTCAATCAGCCTGGATTTGCTTTATGTTGTTTCTCAGTCTCTTTTCTCTGCCTTCTTCACTTTTTCTATACAGTCTTTCATTTAGTTGAGCTCCTGCGTGCCAGTATGGATCAATGTAACAACACTTTCTTGTTCTTTCTCAGTCTCACATTCTGGTTTTGATTCTTTGTTGTTTTTTGTGTCTGAACAGACAACCGCCGTGCAGTCCTGGAAAGGTCTCGTTCACGCCACAACGCAAATCACCAAGCTCGATGATCGCCCGCGCCTACCACAAGACGCTAGATAAGTGCCAAAGAGGCCTGCGAGGTGGAGACCAAGAAGACATCTGAGGAAGGGACAGACTCACTGTGGCGAACACACACATAAAAGTATTCATACATACACACACCACCAAGTACGGAACAAAAAAAGTCTAGAGAAGACACACAGAACTTTAAGATCTATAGTACATCACATGCAGACATTTTAATTTTCATGCTGTTTGTCAGACGCCTTACATATTTATTAAATACTCCACACTTTAAACATTTGTATCCTCCATAGATTGTTTGATTCATGAAATGGAAAATTTCACATGCTGCTGCTGCTGTTTGAAATGAAAGGTTTTCATTGCTTGAAAATCCATTTTGACTCTTACAAGTCCAAGCCTTCTATTTTAATAATTTTTTAACCAAAATACTACAGTTCACATACAGTTTTGACATGGAACATGCAGTGTGTTGGCATGCCATCAAGGACTGCACCATGACGTATGCTTATCATCCAGAAGAACGTACCGCACGAAGTTCAGTCAACACAGGGGCAGTGAGCCAGCTGTCCTTTAAATGGAAGACATGGATTCACCACCCATGTTGGCAACTTGCTGACAGTGTCTTGAACAAGTCATTGAACTCTTGACAGAAGAAGGAGTGGTGGTGTAAAATGTCCACCCCCCCCATCAATCCCTCCTTCAACCAACATCAAAACAATTTTTACTTATAAATGTACAAAAAAAGTCCACATTAATCATTCCATTTCATATCCCACAAAGCCACAAGAGCTGGCCCCTGTCTACGCTGAGATTTCAGAGCATGTGACTCATGGATCTTGAAACTGTAATTTCCATTTTGACGAGATGCATTTTATTTTTAGTTGTGTAATATCTAACCAATGCCTTTGGGTGCTGATCTCTGTCCCAAGGTCGCTTTTGCTGTTAACATGAGAGACTGACACATTTCTAAATGCATTTAACTGCCTAGAGAAGCTAACATGAACTCTATGACCTTCCCTGCGGTCACACAGGTTTCCAGTGGGTGAAGCTTGATTATACAAAAGGTATTACAGCGTTTTTAATATTAATCTATTTCAATCTGTGTATTTTACTCAGTTCAACCCACTTAGAGTTTTCACAGCAGATTTTAGATATATTTTTTTTCCCATTGGGTTTTCAAAAAAATAGCAAAAAAGGCTTTGTAGGAAAACTAAACTGACCGTATTTAAACAATTTGTTCAAGATAATCTCCACAAAGAAACACGTTTAACTGTTTCAACATGTGTAATAAATATAAGCCCAGCTGTACTGCTTCGGAATTAACAATTTGATATATTTATGGTATCATGTATATTGTAGAACAAATGTTTTTAAGCTTACATGAAACAGGCATTATTTTATTCATAAATTCAAAACCCTTTGGGGAAAAAAAACACCTAAAATCTATTAAGGGAATCCATGGCTCAGGCACTAAAGAGTTTTAGGAGTACAAACCTTAACACAACTCAATTAAAGACCCTGTTTCCTGGTGGGATACTTCAGTTGTTTTCAGTAGCATATTCCACCTGATGAAAATTTTCAGCATCAAAACAAACAAGTGATGCTTGGTGTCTGTGTAAAAAATAGTTGAAACTTTGCTGTAAGCTTTGTTCCCCCTATAAGGACCCACAGTCACACAGTTTCTTCACGTCAACTATTTATTCATATATTCATGCCTAGGGCAGCAATGTCCCCTCATGGCCCTAAACTGTAAGCAGATACTACTAAAAACAACCACTGAATCCACACGGAGAATGGGTACGACCAGAATAATCGACTGAGGGGAACAGGAGACAAGATGATGCGTGTCTTAGCAAGTGAGTCTCCAGACGCCCTCCAATTCCCTCACACTAATGGCACAAGTGACCCTCTACCATAACGCAAGTTACTTAAGTAATACAATAACTCTGCTTAAGGCTTTGAGTCTGTGTGTTTGTGTCTGGGCAAGTTTGTAAATGTATATGTATGTGTGTGTGTATGCACCATGCCAGCGCAATAATCGGAACAGGAACCCAGGCAAAATAGGATTCAGTGTTCTTGACTCCTGGGGTGAAAAGATGGAGATTTTTCATTTAAACAATCTGACAGTGCTGCTTGTGATGTGTCTGTTTCATGATGCCTCCTCTCCCAGCCTGCTTGCTTCTAAAAATGCAATTTTACACATCATCTCGGCTCAAGGTGCATCCACAACGCTCAGAGAAGTCTGCATATTTAAGAAGACAATAATTCTTCTCTGAGTATAAGGTTCAAGCTGTTGCACAGAGAAAGCATAGAGAATGAGGTTTCTGCATAAGGGATTCTGCACAGACGGGTGTTTTAAAGAGGTGTTGTACACAGCAGAGAGATAGATATGTGCCGTCAAAGGCAGTTTTGTAATTGCCCTTTGTCCTCCGCGCCACTACACCTGCACAGCTTAAAGTATTGAAAAAGACCCTTTTTAATATCAGTTCTCTATCAACATAAATGTCTGCTGTGACATTTGGTGGTTCTTCACCTTATGATTGGATATTGTACATTGCAAAACAACCAGTGGCTTGTTTTTAACAATTACAGTGTCTATTTCTTTATAAATAATTTGGCTGAAAACATTTTCTTCATTGTTTAACCAACTTAGATTTTTATTTCCACGTGTGCCAACCTTTATTTTTGGGGTTTTTTGGGAAAACAACATATAATGATGGGAAATCCTTACTTTGTCTTGGATATCAAAGGGAGTACAGGTCTCTCTTTGTGAAACTACAAGAAAGATTACAGATATAAAAACTTGATTTTTTATTATTATATAATTTTAGCCATCATTTTAATAAACATTGATCCAATTATGAACTGAGTATGAAATTTTGATGTGATTACAAAATGATAGTCATGTGGTATTTCTTATCTAAAACACTGAAACATCTTTTGTAAGATGTAATTTATTTGGAGTTTTAAAAAAAAATACAAAAAAACTTTTGTAATGATTGCATTGTTGAACGTAATGAGCTAAGAGCTACGGTGTTAGCCATTGTAGAAGTTCCAGATCATGCATCTTTTCCAAAACAGTGATCACTATGAACCATTATTGTTTTCTGAAAGACGCATAAACCTAACATAAACCTAATGCAAATAATGCATCACAAAAAGTTGGTCTTGTGACATTTTTTGCCATTTGATAGATGAAATGGCTGGAAAACAGTGGCTGACAAATCATCAGAATTCAGATTATTTTTCTTATTAAAAGCAGCTACAACGTTCTACAACTACAAACTTTCAACTTTAAGAGGAACTTCTACAATGACAACATTCCTCATCAGCCGTGTAAGTGGTTGTTGTATTTCTCCCCTGTTCCATCTTTTAGGATAATGAGAAGTATGTGTTTTATAGAAATTAGCAGGAGAGTTTCAGATCAAAGAACCTGAACTGTTCCATCATTTTAGTGTGAAAAACAGGCCTGTGTCTGGGCTGATCATCCCATCGTCTTTTTAGCTTGTAACTAACAAATCAAGGTTATGACTTGTGCTCATGGTAATTGTAAGAATGAGGAGGCAGGGGTATGAGAGATCTATTAAAAATTGTAAAGGTGCCATTCTGGTGGTGATTGGTGGCAAGCGCTTTAATTAAAAGAAAAGTTTGCAATTACAAATAACTTACATTCACTGACTGTGCACTTTACCTCACAAGATATTCTGCTCAGGCAGAGGAAGAACTGTTTGAGATGTTTGAGTATGACATTGCCACTAACAGAGTGAACTATTTGCAAAGTATTTCTTTTGGTAAATAGTTCCCAGCTGCCACATATCCAGTTCTCTCCTACTTTGTTAGTGCTTACTATTGATTTGTGGAAGACCAATTACGGCTGAATCAACAAACAACATTCACAACTGTTGACAAACCCTGTCCGACCATGATGTGTAAGCTGCCATATCCCTGCCTACCTTCCATGTTGTCATTGAGTATGTTTTATTGTCTTAAGAAACATTTATATTTGTAACATTTTAAGTTTATTTGTATCCTTAAGAACATGAAAAAAACAAAATGGTTATGCACACTGTCCTTCCATGGCATATGATACTAAATAATAACCCCTTTGTTATATAAACTGATTTCTGAAAGATACTTTGTCTCTTTGTCTTGCATTTACTTTGTCACACATCAGAGGTATTACAATATTTCTCTATCAACCTCATTTTCACAAGTCCTCACTTTGTTTCACCACATGCTGGGGTCTAAAATTACATTTTAGTTTACTTTGTGGCAGGGCAGAAGATACCTGCCCCAGGCCAACTTATAGACAGGGATTACAGAGAGCTCTAGGTGTTAGCACATGATGAATGGGACAGCTACCTACCTATAAAAGCAACATATTTGGACCTTGGTGTCCCCACTGCTTTATCTTGTACAGTGTCAAAGGCAAAGTGATAATGCTGTCATGTCCAACGACAGCTTAGGGAAATTACTGCAGAGTCAGAAAATACATATCCAGAATTATTGCCCTTTTTAATCATTTCTCAGACCCTCAAATCTCCTGTGTGACTACAAATTTTCCCTGGCCAGGTTGGAGGACAAGGAAAGGCAGCATAGAAATTCAATAATTTGTATATTATTTGATACAAAAGGATATAATACGATAACTAGGGTAACATTTTCTGCGGATATCATCTTCTGTTGACAGTCGAAAAAACAAGCATTGTGCCCAAGTCTGTTACAGGCAATCTGGGTTTAAAATACTTTTTTTTAAATTTATTTCATTTTCATTCATAATGAGACCATATTTTATTTAAGTATAGCAAATATAGGAACAAAAATAGACGGTATGTATGTGCAATTGACTATGTGAGATGTCTTGACTCTCCAGTTTCCACACCCATGTGTTCCTCCCTGTCTGGCTGTCCCAGGAGTGAGTGTCAAATGGCAAGGCAGCGCTGTTCCTGTCCTAGCCCCTTAGAGTTACACTCCCCCTCCCCCCAAAACATGCTCACATCCAATGGCATGTTCTCTCTGCGTGTGCCATGTCCCACTTCCCTGCTGCAGTATGACATCATAAAATTAGGGTTGACACGGGGGAAGTAACCCTGTGGCCACAAGGGCCTCCCTCACTCATTCCCTGTGCCTGTGCCACACACACACGTACAAACACACGCACACGTACAAACGCACACACACACACACACACACACACACACACACACACACACACACACACACACACACAACACACACACACACACACACACACACACACACAACACGCACCACACACACACACACACACACACACACACACACACAGCTTCATTCTATGAATCTTAGGACTGATCTTCTTTGAGTCTCTCCTCCTCCCAGTGTGCAGCCAGACAGATGGAGATTCATCTCTCAACAAGCTGTGATCTGTGTTTAGAGATGTGTGCTGTAGAACACAACTCTAATTAGGTTTATTGTTGATCTTAGGAGGTTAATTTGTACTTGGCTGCAAGTAAACATGCTGAAAGAGGCCAACCTAGTTCTTTACAAGGCACCAGCATTGCAGCTTTAAAAGAAGGGCAGCTTTTTTATCTTCTTGACTTTCCAGGTGATTCAGAAAGATTACACCCCCATGCTATATTTGTCTGGTCTGGTGTAATTGCGCTTTGTACCAAAGGTGAGATATCTGTCTTGGTTGGGATGGTAGAACTAGGAATGAGATACAGGAAGTGTGTTTGTCTAATGAGCTTAAGGGTACAGTTGTGTGTATGTGGCAGGTATTATTTATTTTATCCTGTTTTTTATTTTTACAACCTCTAGGTAAGTAGCCTTGTCAGAGCCTGAGAGATGAGCCGGGCCCACACAAGTTCTCTTTCCTCTCCCCACCCTCTTTCTTCACGCTGTACACAGTCGTGTTTCTAATGCGCCTGGTGACAGATCAGTTGTCAGCGGGAGTACAACATAATTATGTTTCATTTTGCATTTCCACCTACTTGAGAATACGCAAACTAAAATTATGGAGATGAGACAAAGCAGACAGTAACGATTCCCTCCTTACCTGAGCTAATTCTGTCTGAGGAGAAATTATTCAAGCAGCACTTTGTGCTTAAGCATGAGTTTGATAAATACACATATGTGTGTGTTTCGGGGTGAAAGTGTGTCTCCATAAAGATGTTTGCGGAAGAATTTTCTTGCCTAATGTTCTGCAGATGTGTGTGCTGTAAACAGCTCAGTGTTGTCTGAAT
The DNA here is from genome assembly GCF_002260705.1 of Seriola dumerili. Taxonomy (NCBI): domain Eukaryota; kingdom Metazoa; phylum Chordata; class Actinopteri; order Carangiformes; family Carangidae; genus Seriola; species Seriola dumerili. Next base: position 8,266,290 of record NW_019174586.1, read on the forward strand.
TGAAATATGTCAAATAATTTGACCATCTACTGCAACGCTGCACCAGTCACTGTTTTTTAAGATAAGATGCCAGTATTTAGTCAAACACGGTATTTTCTTTACAGCTCCTATTTTCTTTGTGACAGGGATGCTTGGGTGTATTAACAGAACTGAATCTTTTTCAAGATTCATTTCAGTATCTCACTACAGTGCTCCCCATGCTGTCCCCCAGAAGCTATTTTACACTACGCCAGTCTTGACTGACAGATGTCAGCTCCCTAGAGGAGGGACTTCCTCCTGCTTTAAGAGCCTGACACAACGCCATCTCTTCAGTCTAAACCTTCTTCTTGCTCCCAGAAGCAAGCGCTCAGACTGCAGGTGTAGCTAACGAGCTAGCAAAACAGTTCACAGAGCGAGCTAACCACTCAGTCGCTGCACCAAACAGCGGCTGCTGCAGCTACGGCACCATACCAGCTGGTCACCGCTTCTTATTTTAATGGAGCTAACTCAATGACAGAGCCTGAACCTGTCCTCACCATGGACAAGGGCAAGCTACCAGCGAACAGCAAAAGCATGCATATGCAGTAACAAAATTGCTGGGGCAGATACCCATTCTGTATGTGCTGGGTGTCTCGAGCTGCAACACTCCCAGTCTGAAATACTGTTAGAATGTTAGAATGCTAACACGCTAAATATGCTGATCTTGGTAAACATTGTATTCGCTATGTTATCAGAATGTTAGCACTGTCCTTGTGAGCACGTTAGCATGTTAACATTAGCATTTAAGTAAAAGCATTGCTGTGCCTAAGCCTCACAGAGCCAGAGTGTGGTTGTAGACTAAATCTTATCATCTCCACCTCTTTCAAACGGATGACTGCATCAGTTCTTTTACTCAACAACTTATCTGTCAATTATTTTTGGTCAGTTATTATTTAAAGGCCTTAATTGCATCACCAGTTAACAGGGGCTAATGTCTTCACGTTGCTTATTTTGTTTGACCAACACTTCAAAACCAACATGTTTAATTTACAAAGATATTAAACCATGAAAAGCAGGAGAAGAAGGAAATCAACAGAGGTTTGGCATTTTTGACAAAAAATTTCATTAAATTAGTCAACCGACACAAAATGAAGCAATTGTTTCAACACTAGAATGAATTGGCATTCATGCATTGATGTATGTTCTGTATCTCCTCTCTGCTTTACTCCGCCTCCAGAGTCAGCTGTGAGAATGTCTCTAACCATCTGACTAAAACACATTTTTTTACTCCACTCTTGTCCACTTACAGACACACAGGCATCTTCCCCAGACATTCAAACCAATGATCTGCCTTCTTTATCTTGTTTTTTCTCTCATCCCTGGAGTCTCTGGAAGTCACTTGTCACCGTGTTTGTCCAGTCTGCCCTGGCAGAGTGTTACTACTTACTAATCAATAAACTGTTTTCAGTACATGAAATTTTAAAATGACACAGACAGCAGATGTGTCTTCTCTGTCACTATGCTTCAAGTGTTGGCTGGTAACACTATGTCCAATAATTCTGCTTGACACTGAGTGATAGTGGTATTAACCTACCAGGAGAAATGTAACACTGATAGATTCTTCCAAGAGTTTGTGCTGTGGTATGGGTCAAATTAATACACTGCATGCTTACTATTGATCACTGCTGGTACTACTGCATTCAGCATTTCCATGATCACAGTTCATTGCTCCTTCTTATATCTCCTTTTCTCCATCCTGCCTCACCGCACCCACATCTAGGAGACATCGCTCCCAGCAGGGAGAGGGTCAGCTCAGAGGAGACTTCAACCTGTCAGAAAAAATTCACATCTAGCCCCTCATGCCTCCCTTCACCATCCAACCTCTGTCTCCCACTCTCCTGTGCTCCCTCCTTGGCACCCATCACTCCTCTTTTCCTCTGCTACCCTCCTCCTCTTGCCATTTGATTCAGATCACTGAGTTAGCCTCCGTCTCCTTTGTCTGAGGCTCCATTTTGCCTGGCAGATGGACAGGAGGAGAGGAGATGGACTCACATCGAGGGGAGTGTGCGTGTGCCTTTGTGTGTGTGTGTGTGTTTGAGAGATGGAAGGAGAGAAAGAAAGGGAGGAGAGAGGCTGAAACTTTTCTGGGAGGTAAAATGTCAAACAGCAATGAAGTGAGGAGACTTTTATCTGTCAAACCTGTGTGAGGTCTTGCCTTTCAGGCTACTGAGTGACAAGGCTGCAGTTAAAAGAGAGCTGAGATGCAAAAGTGAGGGCGACAGAATGAGTTTACCTCACATTCAGTTAGCTTGTCATACAGTATCTGCCTTATCTGTATATGCCCTATTTTACCTTAGCCAAGGTGTGATATCAAAGCACGTGTTTTTGGTTCTTTTTGAACAATTTCAAAAGTCAAAAATTAATCATCCAGAAAAAGTACAAGGTCAATAAACTTTTTCTTCAAAAACAATCAACATTAACAAGATTAGTAACCAAATATGTTGTCTCTTTTTTGGTTGCATGATCTTTTGAAGTCTTAGAATATGGCCAAAAAGTGGCTACAAATGGCTGACTCACGGTATACTCACTGACATGCCCTACATTGCTCTACTACGAAGCTCATGCTCTTAGCCCATGGCAATGCCTCCACACACAACACAGATGCAGGCCTAAGAATAGAGGAGGGATTGATGGATGTAGAAAGGGAGGAAGGGAGCTTGGTAATTGAGTAAGTGCCCTTCTGGATGTGGAAGCTGAGTAAATTTTTTTTTTCTTTTTTTATAAAAAGCCTTTCTTAGGATCATTTCGCTCAAAAGTACATAAAAGCTCTTTCAAAGTTTCTCTGTGTTCTTTGCCCTCAACTGAAATAGTCCCTGCGGAGAATGCAGAAACACACAAACACTCACTCACTCTCTCCTGAAAGACGAGGATAAAAGGGTTGACCCCACGGATGCAAACTTACATGCATGCATAACACGTGTGCATGCACGCACACGCACGCACGCACGCACGCACGCACGCACGCGCACACACACACACACACACACACACACACACACACGCACAAACACTCATGAAAAATAGAGGGCATTCCATTCAGGCCTTCGAACAGTTTTTTTTCTTTGAGCTCTGCATCTTAACCCAAGAATATTAATAATGCTCTAGTTGAAACATAACAACTCATTTTGCACTGAAAGGTTTAAAGTGTGCAAGCAAGCTAGAGTAGATTTTTCATCCTCGTCGTGCACAGCAGCAAATAATGACCTGAGAATGAGTGGAATGGCCATCAGAGATAAAGGCGAGAGGGAGACGCATGATTTCACTCATGAGAGACTTCTGTCATTCAGCTGTGGAGGAGTGAGAGGAGAGAGTGAATGAACAGGAGCTGCTGTAACCTGAAGACATACCTACAGCATGATGTGAAGTGCAAAACTGCATTGTCAGTCTGGAGGAAGCTAAACAAGCTGAGAAATAGACGCCAAGTAATGTAGGGTTGCACGTAATGATTAGTATTTGTGCCGGTTTATTATTATTTGTTATCTTATGCAGCGGCTCAAATTGCTGGGAGCTGGAATGAACTAGAAACATGAAACTTAGCTGAATAACTGGAAATGATGCTTCTCAAGAAGTATGAGCCCAGTCACTCAGATGGTGGCACTGTATTTAACGTCCAAAAACGCAAGGCCACACCCCTCGCACTGTGAGTCTGATTGACTTGGAATCTGACATCTCATTGTGCTCTACAAAAAAGCCATAACAGTCCTCGAAGTAAAGTAATACGAATATAATGTTTTGGATTTTGACTTTATCAACAGCAATTTTAAAAAACATTTCTAAAATAAATGAGCAAAATTGGTCAAAAAAACATGGCTATAATATATAGGGCAGGGCTTGGAAATACTGACCATAACTCATTAACTATTTAGCCAATCATCAAAAGTTTTGGCATATGTCATTAGTCTGTCTTCAGTGATTGGGAATTGGTTCATCAAAGCATTTTAATACTGATCCATAAGGGGCGCCACAAATGTGCATCTGAAAACCAAGTCAACAGAATTTCACCAAAATTGGTGCGCATGCAAGTATTAACCAAAATCTCAGGTACCATATTGATTGATGCAAGTGAGTATGGCCTATCACATATTTGCTCGTAAATAAAGATGCATTTGAGCAATCCTGATTAAATTCACTGAACATAGACACCAAGTTTCATTCTCATCAGATGAGGGCACACAATGTAATGGCTATAGAATAATGACACCATCTGCATTTAGATTGGTTCCCTATAAGCCTCGCTTTCACTATGCAATTCTGTCTGCCACCGGGCATGAAATTCTGTCGAAAAATAAAGGTTTGATTTGCAACACAAAGGAAGTGCCACCGTGGAACCAAAACAGAAAGAGGATAGCACTTTGTTTTTCCCGGTAGCGATCGGTGGCTTTCGCCAGGAAGCAGAAACGGAGGAACAACTGGATTAATTGTGGAAACTCTACCCAGCAAAAGAAAAAGAGCCCTGTTGTCCGTCGATGCGCCGGCCCCCCGGGATGCGTCCCGGTAGTCCCGATGGCCAGTCGGCTATGGAGAGAGCTCTAAACTGACATTCAGTTGGCCCAATTTCTACTAAATCAGTAACAGTGAGTGAGTAGCAAAACGTGTGTTACTCTGCTTTTATCACAGCACTGATATCGAGGTTTCTTTTTTTAATCAATTCTAAATGAATAAAGAATGGTATAGGATTTCTGCTGCACTCTACCTGCATTTATTAAGCTTATAATGGTATGTTTCAATGTTATAAAACTGAGAAAACAGGTAAATCCTAAAATTTGACTTAATCACAAACCTGTCAGTTCATTACGTGTTCAAAAATTCATTAATTGTTTCAGTGCTAGTTTCCCTTTAACACCTTCCTCAAAGCGCATCACACCAACCTCTTTCTCAATGAGCAGTTGACTCACTCACTCATACACTGAGTGACAACTGTATCTGAGTCATGTACACACTTCCTCTGACCCCCTCTGTGACCAAATATGCACACAGCATGTCAGCACACAGGAGACATTGACAGCCCCCCCCCCCCCCCCCCTCCTTTCTTCCAACCTCCACCTGACACTGAGACAATGTATGACAACTCTGGCCCTTTTCCTCTGTGCACATCCTGGTGCCAGCCCGCTGTGGTGGCATGCCGCCTGTACTTGTCCATTCACCTGCCCATGCCCGCATGCCAGCACTGGGATTGTCAGTGTCACTGCATTATGTCGTGTGTTCATACTCTCCATGATGTGTCCTTCTGGGGAGTTGTGGGAGCAACACAAGGTGACTGTTGATATTAGGATGTAGCATTTGCTACGCTGGGGCGCCTCCCTCATTGGTATTTCATGTAGAGTGCCGCCGCATTCGTCACGTTTCATAAACTTCCTTATTATTCACTGGCGGGGAGTAATTTTGTTCTACCACTTGCAATTGTGAAAGTGAGATAGCGAGAGAGAGAGGGAGGGATGACACTCTAAAATCCTTCTAATAATCATCTCTCTTCCTCATACATGAACTTGTTTATCAGGAGACGAGGTGGTTGAGTGCCGCTCACCTCCCTCCACAGCACAAACACACGCTCACTTCTGTGAATCCTAGGGGTGATCATCTGTGAATCCCCACGCAGTTACAGTACCTCCATCCAAGATCTCAGGATAATCAGCTGGCTTTCTGGGGCTTAGGCAAACAGAGTTGTCAGAGGAGTGACACATACAGTCACGCCTAAGGGAAACGTGGACTTGTGGAGGAAAATAATTCATCAGTGGGTTCATGAACCGAGCAGTATCCCTCAGGTCCCAAAGTGCTCTGGAAGCCACAAGGAGCCCAGGATTTGCTCCTGTCGATGCTTATGGCACCGATGAATTGCTTAAGTGCACACCATATGCAGCAGGCAGCTCTCCTCGCACACGACCTTGTATATCTTTGTTTAGTTGCGGAACGTGCCAATAAAGCCCAGCATAGCAGTGAGGTTTTACGCCAAGCAGGTGGCCATGTTGTACTCGGCCAGAAAGCATAAAAAACAGCCTGCCCTCGGCAGCTGCCTGGCCATAAAACACATTTATACCATGATGTCCGTGCCCGTCCCTAAAGTGTGCTTCAGGCTACGGGGCCAAAAAAGTGGAACCTGGTGAATCAGATGAACTCGAGTCAACTCGAAAGCAAAAAACAAACTTTGACCTTTGTAACAGAAAAAGTTATTTTCCTGTATGAGCTGAAGCTGTGAAAGTTCACACCATATATAGTTCTATACAGTGCAGTATACAAGTCTACAGTAAGAAAAACTACTCTTCAAACTTTTTGTGTGACTTTTCTCTTACCCCTCTTCTATTTTCAGAGGGTTTCTTTGTTCCTGAACCCCAGGCCTCCTCCCTTTCTTACTCTGTTCTAGACTAAAGTGCCAGTGAAGTTGTCCCTAAGGCGGTGGATGCGCTGGAGCATAAAGTGTGCCACAAGGTGGACTGGCGTATTAATGGAGTCCGGTTAGAGCGGCTGACCTGTGAAGCAGTACGGTCAGCTGCTAGGTGAGCACGGCGCCGCTGTAAATCCCAAACAGGCGTCCCCTGTCTCTCTCTCTTTCTCTTTTCCGTCACGCCTATCAGCCACCACTTCCCCTCTATTCTGCAGCCCCCGCACCGCCGCTAACAGAATGTCAAGTCAAGCTTTGTTACCGAGGGCTGACAGAGTGGTCAATAAGGTTTGGATGTTCCACGTTAGCGTTGTAATCGCCACTGTTTTCTCCCTCCTTTCAGCCCATCATGACAAATAAAGAATAATTTCAGCTTTAAGGATTACATTCATGTTCCCAGGCGGAGTCAAGATGCTGCTGTGTTAGATTTATGACCAACATGAAGCTGGTGACTAATGTTATAGCCCGCTGGGATGCTATGATCTCTTTGTACCCTGGATTTGTGGCCCTGTGAGTTTTTAACCTTTAAACAGCCAGTATTCATAGTGAGTTCATCAGGAATAAAGTTTATAGCTAAAGAAAATATGCTGTACTAGACAATGAATAGATAATGTTTCACTAATTCATGTATATTAAATTGGCCAGGGCTAATTAAAAAGCTTTGTCTTCAATGTACGTTTATCAAAACCCTACTTTAGTAAAAAGCAATTGCCTGTTATAGAGGCAAAATGAATCCAGTGATCACACATTATACGGGTGTAAATATGTCTTTGTAGTTGAGTCACGATTTTTTTCCTGACAGATAGTCTCAGGTCACCTCTATACATGTATCAGTCCCTGTGCCCATGTCTAAACCCACCTTGCAGAATTTGCTTTCAATAATGTATAAAAGAGGGCACAGACTTTGCATGTATTGTCAGTAGGAGGACATGATTCCTGACATCTGGAGCCCACACAGGGCTCATACTGAATGATAATGGCCTCTCCCCCCTTTTGATGAATTATTAAATTCAAATTGTTTTGCAAACAAAACATATTTGTTAACACAATGAAATCTGGGGTGAAAGCCGGAGCTTTATCAATATTTAATTTTCACTGTAGACAACAGTATAGCCTTTGGCCAGTTTCTGGTACATAATTAATGAAAGGGCAATAGAACTAACAATCCACTAACAATACATATAAAACAACTGCTGCTGTCATATCAGCACAGGTTTTAACACTGCAAACAACCATTGCTTCTTTGATATTATACTCTGCTTTTATGTCTGACACATGCTGATGAGTTGAGATTTACAAAAAACATACACTTTTCTAATGACAGAATTCTGCAGAAATGTATTAGCGCTCCGCTGAGGCATTAATATTCAAAGCCCTATTGTCATCATTCACTCTAGACCTTCTATTGTTCTATTGTTGATCGCATGATGATCTCTCCATATTTAGGCTTTTTGATTGATTGAGTATCAATGTCATACTGCAGTTATGGTGATATGCCTGTGAATGGGCTGATTAATATTTGATTTCCTGTTAAAAGGTTGCCCCCCCCCCACCCCCACCACTCCCCACCCCCTCCTTTCTTTTGCTCTCTTTTCCTTCTGTCTCTGGCATCAGGGTGAGAGAATGGGAAGTCGACACAGTGAATATCAAGTGGCTGATTGGGGCTGTCACAGTGGACCCTGGTGGACCCTGGTTGCCAGATGTGCTTGTCCATTGGTGTCAGCAGCAGGATTTGTCTCGTGCGTTTGTGAGGGTTTGTCGGGGTGGACAGACGGTGCGGAGGAGGTTGCCGAGCGAAGTGCTGTCCCTCACTAGGGCCTGCCACTCACACTGTCTTTTTCTCTATTCATCACTGTCAGTAGACTGCTGATCCTGGTGTCCTATCCTATGGAGGCATCTCTCATGCCACATGTTCCACCTGAAGTAAATCTCCCATAACAAACACCTTTGACTGACATTCTTCAATGAGTTATTTTGTAATGATACCACAAACATTTGGCTCAATTTGTCACGGACAGCACGGTTTGTCCCTCATGGATATATCCCAGAGGAGCGCTCGGGGTCGATAAATGCATACTGCTCAAGAATTAAGGGAAGGACGCTTTTTGTGCTATTGATTGTGTTTGTTGCAGGATGTTATTCAAATGTGGCGCAGTGTGTGAGACATACATAATAAGATATAGTACTGAGGGGGGTGAAGGTTGGAGCCTTGAGCTTTTTTCATTTTTACTTTGTGCTGTAACACTACTTTACCTGTGGGTAATGAATAGAAGCAGCTCTGTTAGGAAGTGAGGAGGAGCAGTTTTGCTGCTGCATTCGAGGGGCACCTTCCTGCGTTTGGTTGTGTGTTTCAGACCTTGGAGAGCTCATTTAAACCTTACTTTATTGTTTCCAGCAGCACCACTCAGGAGCACAGAGGTGGTGCTTGTTGCTATGGAGGACATAAAAAAGTGACGTGGTTGTGTAGACAGGATATGGAGAGGGAATATGTCTGTGCCTTATGCATAAATGTGTGTGTGGTGTTTGTGTGTTTATGTATATGTTTCAGTGAAGGTGCCTGTGTTAAGTGTTTACTCTATGTGTTAAATCATCTCCGCACCAAGGTTCGTGCATTGTGTGTGTGTGTGTGTGTGTGTGTGTGTCGTGTGTGTTCTGAGGCAGCCAGCAGAGCGGGGGGAACATCTGCACACAGTGGCACAGGCCTTCTGCCTTTACACACGGCTCCTGCCGAGCAACGCTTCACGGCCTAGCAGGCTGTGACCTCCCAGCGGCTCCAGGGGAGCTCTTCCTCTTAAAAGCCAGCTGTGCCTCATACTTTCTGCCCGCCAAATATTCCACAGTCCAGCTGTTCACCTGAGAAGCATAGAGCACAGCCCTCTTACTTTCTACCTTTTATATTTTTGGAGAGCCATTGTGCAAGTTTAAGAGAGCATGGAGAACAACACCTGTGATGCCTTTGCTGCCACTGCCAAAGCAACAAAGTTGGCCTCTTACTTTGTGTTCAAAACTACACAGTTAAGCTTTTTCAGACATGTGTAGTATGACATTAAATGCAGTCTCACTCTGCGCATTTTTTTTGATAATGTACAAGATGTAGAAAATGCTCTTTGCAGCAGTACATGACCTCAGTTTAATATTTTAATGTTTAATCACTCTGCTGTCTGAGTCCACTTTGTACAGCTCTTTATCTGTTGTTATTGGAAATGTGACTGTCTTTGAGGTTCAAACACAAATAGATTATCTTTAAAAAGGCTTTCCATATTCTTAGTCAGCTGAATGCGTTTGTGCACGTTATGAAGAGAGTAACTGGTTAAACTGAGTAAATGCGTGAATGTTTTAAAGCATGCCAGGAAACACTTTGATGTCCTTCAGAGCCACATGAAAAGGATCTACTTGGAGTAATAACATTTAGCCACAGATAACAAAATGAAACTAAGTCTTAAGAATACCATGAGTGTCATTTACTGAAGGTTCCCTTATTATTGTAGAAAGTCTCTTGACTCAATCATCTTACTTGAGTCTTTCAGTCATATTTGTGTTGGTGTCTGACTTCAGTGAATGGAGGTAATTTTCATGATTGATTTTTTATTTCTCCACCACAGGAGGATTGCTTGATATGGTCATTTGTGGACATTTGCTGACGTAAATAATCCATCAAGGCTTTTAATGATGCCATTCATTTTGATGATGTGAATCAATGTGATGAATAAGACATATTTGCAGTAGAAAAAATTTCAATTATGGCAATGATTGACACCCATTTATTGACACGGGTTTTGTTGTGAGCTATGGGTGTGGGCGGGTTCACGGGGTGATTTTTTTGTTTATTTATTTGTTCAGAATAATAGTAGGTGAAGGAGGTAACAACAACTGAATTTTACTTCATAGCCACCTTTAAAATAAGACACACTCTTCCACTTGGACTGCACATCACATTATGGATGAGTACTGACATGAGACTTCTTGAGATATTTGCCTAAAAATAGTTCCTAGTTTTGAGGACAGAATCATTTGCATTTAAACATATTCTGACTAATTTCAAGTAGCAAACTATTTCCAGAAAAGGAAACACTGTACGGGAAAGAAACACTTTCAATGCAGCTGTGGAATTTGGAAGAAATCTGAAGAGCCTGTGTCAAGTGTCTCCTTCAAAAATGCCTATAGGGCAATAAGCACTAATATGCCAGTCATGAAACAGAGTCAAGATTGTGAGACATGGCAAAAATTTTGTTATAACAAGGTGCTGTCGGCACTGTCTGTGAAGTGCATAAAAACGGAGGAATAAGCCCATGTAAACCCCCAATATCTACTGTATCTACACCAGAGCAATTATTGGACCATTGGGCATATTGGTCAACATGCGTCTAGATTGACTAACTGCATATGATCTGCAGTACCTCCTGGATCTACTGCAAAACCAACTGTGCTGTAAAGGGCATATCCAAACCTAAAAGAATATTCTGATGTTTGAGACTTCTTACATCTATTGTTGTGCGTTCACAAAGCAAAACAGAAAAGTGACAATGAGTGATCTGACGGATACACAATAAGATGCCAGGTCATATTGTGTATCACAAACAAATAAACATTGAGGGAGGAGAATATGTGCTTGTTGTGACATAAAACAAAAATTAAAAACCACACTAAAAACATTGAGTATTTGTCCTTTTACAGGCAGGTTATAGTAGTAGTATTTCATTCTTTGCTCTTCAGGATTACTTAACTCTGATGAGTTTATTGGGATGGAGTGCTGCGTTCAAATGCTCAATCAGAAATTAAGCAGTGTAATGGAGCAAGACTGAGGTTAGTAAGACTGTGAGGTGAGCAGTCAACTCAACTGTGACGCTTCACTTTCATCTCAGTGTAAACGGACAATGAAAGAGTAGATGAGAAAAATAACCCTCAGTTATCTATGAGATGGGAAGTTAAGAGTTCAAACCTCACAGTGATTGATGACTAACATGGCAATGATATATAGGATGCCCCCATCCCTGTAATATAATTTATGAGCAAGCTCGTTTAATTTGTCTGTGGTTTAATTTGGCCTGTATATATGATGTATGAACGTGTTCAACAATGATGACTTATACTCTCTTGCTGACTGAAGCCAACATGTCCTTTGACATAGGCACCTTCACTGTCATCTATCCAATCTACATGACCTGACAGTTAAGCTAATAAGTGAAAATGGAACCTTCCCAATACAATTTTAATGAGCACCATGTTGAGGAAAGGATTCTGTTCATGAGGAATTGTTAATGGGCTGCTGATTCCCAGCACTGGGGCAGAAATGGTAAATGCACTTGAACTAAAGGTTCACCATAGTTGGTTCATAGCTCATAGTTAAACAAAGCCTAATCATGGTCCTTCAGTGTCAGTCAAAGTATTGCCTTCATTGAAGGACGAATGCTTTGGGTGTGTCCTGACCTGTGTGACCTGTGTGCAGTGTGACACAGTAGAATTTTTTAATGTGATAAAAATGTGTGGTATAACAATATTGCAATTGTGTTGATCTATTTAAGTCACAACTACATACAGCAGTAATAAGCAAGGTTTAAAAGAAGTAATGTTGCTGCCATAAGTGTAATAATGATTAATTAATAACTATATCAACAAAAAGAGCAGAGGCACTATTTCACACAACTAAGGCCACACATATCATCATCTAGTAAGAAAAGTGATTATGAAGCTTGACGCGTCTTGTTGTGATAAAAAGGTGACCACATTGTATGCTCACTTCACTGTAATTAACCAGAGCAGCAAATGTCAGGAAAATAAGAGTTTTAACAAGCTGGGAAAAGTCAAAGCAAACAGCCCAATCAGTTGCCATCAGGTGGTGATGTGCGAGACAGAAAACCACACAAGCAAAGGAGCAAAAGAAAAAAAAAAAAACAGAAAAATTAGCGAGCACTTTGTGGAAGCTAATGGGGATCTGATTTTAGCAGTTAAGTATGATTTACAATCATCAGCTAGACACATTCATGACACATTCTGCTGGAACCACCATGTATGACACAAACACTGAGTACACACAGGGGCTGTAAATCGCTGGGACCACATGTCAAGTGTCCTTGAGCAGGACACTGAACCACAAATAGCAGTGAAGAGCTATAGATCCATTTACCATGTTTACAGTACGTTAACACATACAGTATATATATATATATATTCATATATATATACATATATACACGTTTGTTGGAGCTGTTTTACAGAGGTATTAGGTAGGTCATTTTGGATGCTGCAGTTTGTGGTGCTGTTTAATACTATTGCATTATATGAAGAGATGTCATATCTTCATGAATATCATTATTGCAAAAATACCCTCCAATATCATTATTTTAAGTCAATATGGCTCACCCCCAATCTGTGAGCATCTATACTGGATTTTACATAAGGTATGTTTTCCTCAACAACCTTAATCTCCCTGCCACAGAGAGCTCAGGGCTTTGTATTGTTGCCACACTTGGAAGTTGGTGATTCTGCCATTGTATGTAAAGGCTCACTAATAGACCCCAGTGGGGCATCATTCCTATTCCACTCATGATGAAGACAACTCCCACCTCTTTCTTTCTGTCTCTCTCTGTCTGTCTTTCTTCCTCTCTCTCTCTCTGTCTCTCTCTCTCTCTTTATTCCTCTGTCTCTCTTCCTTTCTCTTTTTTTCTCTTAACTCCCTGTTTCTCTCTCTCTCTCTCTCTCTGTCTCTCAGACTTGATATTTTTCTCTTGGCTCTTCTCTGCTCTGCCTGTGGGCCTGTGAAATGTCTCTGTCTGAGGAGAAGGCCCCCTCGTCCCTCTGGAAGCCATTAGAGAACCTTTATGAATATGTGCTGAAAGGGCGCTTTTTTCAGGGGTGGGGACTGAGTGGGTGGGTAGTTGAGGGGGATTTATGTGCAATGCTATCATTTGCCTTAGATGCTCTTGTGAACCACCCATGAATGTAAGATTTTTGTGTCTCTTTTTAGAGAACTGTTTTATTTTGTGCTGCTTTTGTTCCTCTTTGGAGTCGCTGAGTGACGCTTGTGTTAAGTATCGGTGTAGATGTTTTTCCTTCTGTATGAGTGAAGCTGTATCGCTTAAAAAAATAAATAAAATTGCTGGCCTTCACAGGCGATGGTTTTCTTTTTCATACTTTTCTATCTATCTTTCTCCAATACCTTCCTTTCTTATCTACTTTTTCCTGCTTTTACTACCAACTTCTTTATTTGGAGATGGTAGTAAGTGTAACTTGGGGCACAAACAGAGAGAGTGCATTGTGATGGTAAGTGCTGCTCAATATAAGTGCATTTTTGAAAGGGGGAAGATGCAACAGATGCAAGGCTCAATTTTAACTTCTTTTTATGCATTCTGTTCCCATGAAATAAATATCACATATTTTAAAAGCTTGTATGTAAAACTGAGCCATGGTTAAATATTCAACACGCTCTTGAAGAGATAGCGGCCAGGATGTACTAAGTGCACCACTTTACTTGTGGCATCTAGCCCTAAATCTGATTGGTTTGACTATGTACTCCTACTGGTAAGCCTGTGGCGGTTTGTGTCTGTATACGAACAGCTGCGCTTTTAGCAAGATCAGCCTACCGTGGGGGTTTTCACGCTCTTGTTGATCTGTGCTCTGTGGTAACAAGATCTTATCCTGAACAGTTATGAATGCACACTTTAAAATGAGAGGACGAAAGAGGAAGGTGGCAGAGGTGGTGGTTGCCCTCCGCTTCTCTAGCTCATTAATTGCAAAGAGGGCAACGGTTTTGAGTACTGCCGGATGGTTTGGGCTGCAGGCCTGCCTGGGTCAGAAGAGAGCTCCAGTGCTCATGAATCATGCTGCTGGGAATAGGAGCCCAGCTGAGGTCCACAGGAGGGGGGTTAAGCATCGCCACAAAGGCCTCATCCACAGCACAAAGGTGCTTTGGAGGTCCTGCAGGCTCAAACAATCAATCAGAAACCATTCTAAGCCTCTTTTAAACAGATCCCACTATATAAGAACCCTCACTATGCTGGCTTTTGCTTGTTTAACCTGAACTAAACAAAGTCACCATAATGCCACCCAAGTTTGTGATTTTAGAAGAGTAGTGACATGTCAGCATCTGTCCAGCCGTGTCAGCTTTCCTTTTTACACCCACGTCTGGCTCTGTGACTACCTCCTCTGCTGGCTTATTACCAGAACAACAACCCCCCCCCCTTGCCCCGCATACCTTTTATACAGAGCGGCGAGGTGGAATAAAGGCGCAACATTCCCACCTCGAATGGGTGTGTAAAAGGGCCCATAATTACACCCAGTAAGTTGTGGCACTGTGCTGTCCACAGCAGCAAATGCTCCTTCCTTCAATCACTCCCGCCATTTTTTTTCCCACCAGCATCTACATCCGCACTTCTTCCTCTTTCTGTCTTCTTTTCCCCATCTCAGGTTCTTCCCTTTATCTGTGGTCCTGCATGTGCCCTCCATTTTGATCTGACTGGTAATATTCTGTGTTGATGAGTGCAGACTTTACACACAAACACATGTACACACTTACTGACAAACATGGGCACGCACCACACCATGTTGCAGACTGTGGGGAGAGGATGGTTGGGAGGTGGACGGATGAAGTCTGTGGGGGAGAGAGAGGGGTATGTAGGGCACAGTGTGTGGATAAAGTAATGATTTCTCCTTCACACCTCCCTTGCTAATTAGTGCAGACTGCCTGCTGCCTTGAAGGGGGGGGGGGGGGGGGGGGGGGGGCTGGGCCCTCTATTGTCTTTGAAGAATTACCGACAAGGAATTCACGTCGCTCCTTAATCCCACAGATACTGGACGGAATTCAGCATTTACCTGACTGCAGCCACCTGTCACTTTGATTTAATGATTGTAATGATCATTTTTAGCCTCCACTCCTCTCTGCAGCCACGCAACAGGGATGTGGCATAAGCTGTAGCCCACTTCACCTCCCCAAGGAGTCTCTCAGTGCAGACTATTTATGTGTCTCCATGCTGCAGCATCCTACTCACAGATGCGTCCACCACATTCCGCCATCATCTCTTATTTGTCTCCTCAGTATCTCGCCACACTTCCTCACAACTGTTGTTTCTCCACCCCCATACATTTGGAGAGCTGTCAGCACAGTGGTGACATCACTTTGCTCGGTGTCACGCTGCAGGACTGATGGCAACAGTGTGTAAATATGACATAGATTTCAGGAAATAGAAATCTATGTATTAACCGCGACGTTATCTCAAACTAACATCTTTGAAAGCACTGAAAAGACAGCACTGAAAAACTGGTTTCCAGATGTTGAAATTCTAAATTTTCAAGGATGGAGAAATAGTTTAGATACGCAGTGTTCTGCTGCTCAAGTGAGGAAGAACCTAGGTGGGTGTGTGGCATCTTAAAGATATATGTGATAGGTGTTTGTGTGGGAATCCCATTAACATTATTTAGCCTGGGGTGGATCTCATCTCCATAGCAGCTGCATCTGACAAGCCTGCCATGGCACAACAAAGAAGCCAATCATTAATGTCAGCCAGGAGAAAAAAGAAGTATTATGTTTCCATGGAAGTACTACTCAGTAATGATGTCCATTTCCCTGCAGTTTGAACTTTTCCCTACTGGGCTAATAAGATGAAACTTTAATGACATCACTGGGTGTATTGTTCACTTCCATTACCAGATAGTAATACAACACGACAATGTTATTCAGATAAGGTTGGAGTAAGTAGAGGTTCGATAAGAATATAGAATAACAATGTCTGCCCACGGAATATGTAGGAAAAGAAAGGACAAACATTGTACAGTATGAAAAAGTAGGGTGACAGCGTTGACAGTGAAAGTGTGACTTTACTTTTGTACACTATGTGACAATGTTGCATATAGCACTCTGTATGTAACACTTCACAGAGGGTTGGATAAAAGAATTAACTGAAATACTGCAAGACAACATTTTATAAAAAACATTATTTCAGAGCACAATGTTCAATTCATTCACCTGTAAGGGCTTAGTGACAGTAACCCTAATGTGTCTAAAATAGTTTTAAAAAATTCTAATGCCACTGTGTTTTTAAATACCCATATAAGCAATTAACAATATTGCTTGTAACTCAAGTGTTGGTCTTCTGTACACCAGATATCAGATCGAAACAATATTTTGTAGCTAAATCACAGTCAGTAAATTATGTATTTTTCAGTGTTAATACACTAAGCTAAGACAGTTTAAAAGTCACTTCTATAGCTACACTTAATGAAGCCCTGCAGGAAATCCTACCTTTATGAAAGTGTTAATGTTCTTGAATGTTGTTGATTCTACTTTATGACCATTTTGGAGGCTGTACGTTGTGGTTCTGCTGAGCTGTACAGCACTGAGCTGGAAGACGTTTCAATTTTGTATACCTCATTTATTTTGTTGAAAGTAGACTAACTTTTATCACACCGCTCATACAATTCAACACCAGAAAACACAGCTTTTAAAATGGCCAGTTGAAACAAAACATTTTCTGTCTCAATAAAAACATTGTAACTGCCACGAATGCAGAAATTTATTTCAGGGACCAGATTGAAAATAAGCAAAGAGTGAGTTTTTGTCAGTATAATATGATCTGGACTGTTTTAATTGTATAGGGTATGTTCATGCATTGGTTTATTTTGCAGTGTGTGTGTCTCCTGTCCAGAAGTTCAGGTAACAGGAGAGACAGCTGTTTGCCAGTTAGCAGTCACAGTTGGTAAAGCACTAATCAATCTTGGATACTCTCTGAGGACTAATACACCCCCATACCAGCAATGCCACACCCTGCCAACAGAGCAGTAACAGGAGATTCTGTCACTGCCTAAGTAAAAACACAGTGCCATATCATTATAAGCCAGCAACATACTGTACACATCTTCCTCTCATCAACAATCTTTCTAAATATGATCAAAGTACAAATTTGTTTTGTGTTTGTAAGGGTGACAGCTTGCATTTAATATGTCAGTATATCTCTATTTGTAAGTCACTGACTATTTACTGTCATGAATTATAAAAGTGATTGTGTACGGGAATGTGTGTACACACACGCACATGGAAGTTCTGCCATGCCTTTCTCCAAGTTTCCCATCTTTGTGAAAGTCACACTCACGCAAAGGTCACACTGTGCCAAGATAAGGAGGACCTTTTACCACAGAGGGCGTGCCGTTGAGTATATACCCCTCTGTAATGCAGCAGTGAGGCTGCAGTGTATAAATGCCCCTGCGCCAGTGCCACATAAAATGGATGACACAGGCATAGGCTAAGAGGCTTTGCCAAAGCTGTGGCTTACCAGTCTCACAGGTGTTAATGTGCGCTCTGTCTGCCACCCTCACTGAGAAGATTGGGCGCCACACTCACTTTCAACAGCCCGGTGTCTGGCACAAAAGTCACCACCTCCAGCCCATTCTACCATTTTACCCCTTTTTTAGGCAACATGAGTGATGTACCCATATCAATGACAGACATGGCAGGAGAGACTGGCGGCATTCCTACCTGAACCACACAGAGTCTGACGAGTTTGTCTGATGCTATGCAGTGAGCGAGCAGAGTAATTCATTGTTTTGTTTTTCATAATAGTAGCTCTGACCAGGAAAGTTGGGAGGGGAGGAGAGGAGAGGATAGGAGAGGAGAGTTCCTGTGTTCCATGGTAACAGTACAATGATGACTCCTAGGAGATCATCTGTAAAAAAGCAGAGAGGGGCTGGGAGGATTTACGGTCACTCTGGCTTCTGTGGAGTTTTTGATTGGGGGTTTCAAAGGAATCCAAACATAGGCTATAATCTTCAGTTTTTCTGGTCATATAACATCATATAACATCTCTTCCACACAAAGTGGGCCAAAACCCTGAGCCAGCCTGTGATTATTAGTATTTTTTTTTTTTGTTGGTCTCTTAAATTCCATAATTGAACAGCACAGCATTGACCACATCTTTTTTTGTGTCTTTTTCAGGTACCATCATCATTTCATGCCCTTTCTATCGCTCTCTCTATCAGAGTGTATATTGCTTGTGGGCTTTTTCTTTATTGTGAGAAGATGCTTGTAAACACAATTCACATTGCTAGCATCCTCTGGGCCATAGCTTGTCTTGTGTGCATAATGTGTGATTTTGAAGGAAAGTGAAAAGCCCGGTCTAGCATAGAAGCAGCTCATGATAAAAGACTTTTTTGGGATGATACAGCAACTGAAGATACAGGTTTTTCTTTTTACTTAAAAAATATCCTCTTTTCTGTCAGAGCTCACACTGTTACAGACTTAAAAACAGCTTTCCTTTTTCTGAAACCATGGGCCAAGGGAATTGCATCACACTTACATCATTCCAAGCTACGAACAGTGTCCAGCCTCGTAAAAATGTATTTTATTAATTACAGTATTGTGGGAAAACAAAAACAGAAGTGAGGCAATAATTTTCAAATCATGGTCTATAAAACATTAATCGTCTAGCAAATTGAGATTGTTTATGTAAATGTTATGGTAATTATTCATCTATAATGAAATAATGATCAATAATAATCATTTTATAAAGCATGTTTTCACATCCTGTATAAGACAGCAAATGTTTCCCAATTTCTCTACACAGTATATCTCAGTGCATGTCAGGATGCTTATTTAAATGCTGTTAAGTGCTGCCTATGGATAGTGAACTTTAAGTGGGGAAGAGTGAAATCCCTCCTGTGTCTTTGTGGAATTGTGGGCATGAGCAGACTGGATTTCAGCTCAATAGAAGCTGTAATTAGTTGTAATTTACGGGGCAACTCCTCCCCAGCGACCCCGCTGTGCAGAATCCCCTGGCCACTTGGAAAGATCATGTTTTCTTGCACAGTGCATGGCACTCAAATGAACCACAACACTGCCATAATGGCTTGCTCCCCACTGATTTGCCCACCTTGTGTAAGGTAGCTGAAAGTCACTTCCTGTGATGCTCAGTGGAGCGTATGCACTGCTATTTCCATCTATTAAGATGTGAAGGAGCAAGGTTGCCCAGAGCGACCATAAACACATCAATAATAGAAGCAATTGGAACGACTGGCAAAGTTGGTGGTAATGCGGAGATGGTACTGCTTGATGTGTTTGCACCATCAGTGGCTGCAACTGACAATGTGTTTTTAGATCTAATGATGCATTTGCATGTTATTCTCTGTGCTTGTTATTGTTCTGAAATCAGTCCAGATGCAATTTGAGCGCATCAATTTAGAGTCCAATGTTACTCAAGCAACTAATGGACTCTCAGGCAAAATGAAAATTGCTTCCTAATGATCTGACAAAGCTTGATGGGTGAATTTAAATTGATTAGTGTGCTAACATGAATGTAATATGGAATTAGCCTTTGAGAAGTGTGATCACATTTTTCTCATACTTGCTGACCTTATTACATTTTAGCATTTTAGTGACTTACTGATAGTTATTGCTCAGTACTGTATCCACTCCAGACCTTTTTTTTCCTCCTCTCATCCTGTTGAGTAATATATCGATGTTCTCATAAATAAGTGTCGTCATGGCTGTAATGAACTAAAAGTGCTACGAGTAGGACATTAGAAGGCACATTGAGTGTTTCTGTGGTTAATAATCATCAGTATGTCATTTTCTTGCTGCATAGTGTTGAGGATAGGGTTGGCGCGGTCGTCAGTGTTACTGGTGTTACACATTGTTCGGGCACACGCCAATTACATAACTTTTATCTTTTTTTTTTTAATGGACATGAAACCGATTTGGTCCATGTTTTACACTGGCCTTGAGAGCGCAACACACTGCAACTTAAGAAAACACATGCAAATAGACAAAACACAAGCAAATTCAGAAAACATCATCAATTTGACAACACATGCCGTAATTTTCACATTACTTGATGTCCACATTCATCAAATAAAAAACTGAGGTGCTGAGGAGTTGCATCTCAGACTAGTGGAGTCTTATCATGTGACGAGTGGAGAGCTGACTGACAAGACGATGGCGAACAATTTGGTTTCAAAGTGAAAAGCAAAAGCTAGGTGCTCACTCAGCAATATTTAGAAATTAAACCCATGCCAAATGAGAAACCGATAACACTAAAGAGGCAATCTGCTAACTTTGTCTGATGAAGGTGGCAGCATCTGGAGGTAATATTTCTAAGCTACAGATACTAAAGCTGACACATCTTTTTTTGTAAAATTTCCGGTGGAATCAAAGCGAGTTTATCACCTGGTTGGGAAATTTCCACATCATGGCATCCCTGCTTCAGGATTTAAAAGTAACAATAGAAACCATTTTAAACATAGCATGTCTCTAAAACAAAACTTTACGCAATGTTTTACAAGATACAAATTCAAGAAAAGGACATAAAATGAGAAGCTGATGCTGTAAACTGCATGCACACGTAGATGTAATGCATGGTAAATTCTACCACTAAAGAATTTTGAAGAATTTAGCTAAAACAAACAACACAAGTATTAAATGTGCACAGGAAGCAATACAGGAGGTTCAGCCAATTAAAGGTTAACACAGCAGTGTTAGAGTAGCTTGTTTACTTCATATAAATTTGAAAGTGATTAGTGTGACACTCTTTACTACAGTTCTATTATGTCCCCAAATAAATAAATATTTGGTAATGATCTTTGTTGGCTCAAAAACCTTCCACACTCGGATTTTGTTCATTTATTTATTCATGTTAAGAAATTGTGTGGAGCCAGTGAGAAACAGCTTCATTGTTTGTTTTATGGCACTGTGGTGGATGAATTAGGATATGTTCCCTCAAAAATACTGCAATCTGTGGCAAGTTTGCCTTCTAAAATTAGGTTAAGGCTCTTATGTTATTGCCATCTTTGCCACAGGCTGTGAGGAGGCGTGTTGGCTTTAAGAAAGCACACTGGTCAAAAGAGAAAAAAAGTGGGGGAAAATGTTACGCAAATAAAAACTAAATAAAAGACAAAGTAGAATGACTGCAGAAGACAATCTGTGTAGTAAACTTATGTAAAACAGATTAAGGACATGTGGATTGTGTCTTGCAGAGGACCATAACAGTTTCTTTCAAGCAGACATTGGGCTTCAGTGCAACTCAGTATGATATTAAAATCAACTTGCAGAGACGTGATAGTCTCTTAAGCTGAGCCATACATCACAGTGACCGTTTTACTCCATTATCATCCTGTGGTCAGCAGAGACCGTTTCCAAAACTCTCCTTGTTGGTCTCTTCAAGGACACTGTGAAAAATGTTTGACATTCATGTTGGCAGTTATGTGAACACTTAAAGGGCTACAACTGCTTCAAAAAGCGATTATTTTTTTCACAATTCACAAGGTTTTTTGTCCATTTTGAGTTACCGTCAGTTAGAATTGTATGAAGGTAAAAGAAAATATTATTAGAAAATGGTGTGCCACAAAATGCCACATTAAATGACAGCAAGAGAACATACCTCATGAACTGGCTTTTATGTTTAATCAAGTATTTGTAAGCGAGCTAAGGTAACCATCAGTGAGTGCAGAGAAGTGTCTGGCTTTTCCATTTCAAACCAAACAAACTTGCTACGTGAAAGTTTGGAGAAAAGAAGATAATGGTAGTGTAAGCACAGACTTGGTAAAGTTGAACTTTTGTCAGACAGAAACTATTTGTAATTTGCAAATAAAATATGTCCATTTCCATTGTAATTTTATACAAGGACGGGGGCCAATATGGAAGACGAGGGCAATATCACAAACACTCTAATCTTTTAAGACCTCCTCACAGAAAATCTGTAAATATCACCGTAATTTATACCTTCTCTCATTTACGAAAAATATAATTGCTGCATACTGTATTATAAGAAATATTGTTCTATTTATTGAAGAATTATTGAGACAAAATATTTTAATACTGATTACAGCAAGGCAAACACTTGCATACATCTTTCATCTGACCTTTAAACAACCCCTGGGCCCCCTAGCTGGACTGTCTCCTTTTCTCCTAACTTAGCCATTCTGCTGATGATACTGTCCAGATGGTTTGTCCCTAGTTGTCACCACAACAGAGAAGGAATGAAGGAGGTAAAGAGTGTGTTAGTAAAGGCAAGAAAAGCACAACATAGAACATTTGGGTTTGACCCAAATGTTAGATTGGCTCCTCTGTCTCAGCATGAAGGACTGAGGGACACTTGATTACTGGGATGAGCTGGCAGCTGGAGCAGAGCACGACAAGCGCTCATCACCCCACCCCGCATCCTCTTCCCCTTCGCTTGCTCATCCTCCACTCTGCTCTCGACCCTTTACAGCAGCTCACCTCGGTGAGGATGAATAATGAATGTGACTAGACACATGGGTCAGAGGTGACGTGTCTGTGAGGGAGCAAATTCCTCCTTGATTAGTACATAAAAAGCAGGGCCCATCTGCCTCTTCTCTGGGATTTGACAGGGGTCTGGCCAGGAATGCCAGGAGCCCAGGGACAGCAGTGCAGACACGAGGCCTGGGCATCGGGGGGGGGGGCTGGAAGTCCTCTGCACCAAGCAAGGAGAAACAAGGAGGACTCACTTTATCATCATCTAACATCACACAGACTCTGCTGCATTGTAATGTGCAAAGCTTGAACTTGCCTTTAGGCATGTTAGTCTTAGTGCAGTGTATACAAATCAGGCTATCAGCCATTAAACAGCAAGAACAGCACTAACTGTTTTGTATTAAGTCATAAAACCTGAAAGTAATAGGAATTGTTTTAGGCTATCAATGCACAGGAATACATCTCTCTTATAAGATAGTCATTAATATTTGAACAAAGATGTATAATATTTCCATTCTTCAAGGAGTGACTTAAAAAAATGGGCCTCTTCCATTGTTAGATTAAAGTAAGCATAGAGTTTTATAGTACTTATTCAGTTTTACCTTGCTGTGCTGGGTATGAACAAAGAAGTTCCTTTCATTCTGCCACTGGCTCTTGACCAGAGTGGTTCGGTTTATAATAGGCCAGAGAGAGAGCTGACTGCCTCCTGAACAGTTTTTAAATGACTCACACAAAGGTCTTTTAGAAAGTTCAAGGCTATCTGCAACACTACCAAGAACCTCTTGATGCTACTGACCTCCCATGGGGGGCATTTTCGATCTTATTAGTCTTCATAGAAGGATTAATCGTGGGAGCTCCTCAGTAGAGTTGTCCATTCATTTACACTGACGGACTGGGGTGCAGGGAGCTATATTACCATACTGTATTCCATAGAAACAATGCAATATATACATGCCCTAAACGAGGACAGAGATAAGCAAACATGTTGGAAGAAGAAAACATGGAGCAGGTTCACCTCAATCAGAAAGAACATACCCTTCGGCAGCGGCTATAATTAATATGCTAAATTGAATTGCAATAATCGACTAGGGGACTGGCCTTGTGCTCTAGAGGTAGCATGATTAAAATGTTAGGCTCCAGTGAAGGGGTGATCGGGACCCTGGTGAATTAAGGATTGGATTTGATGGGAGACAATGCGGCTTCTATTTTTCATTAATTAGCCTCAGATCCATAAAACCCGTGAAAGACTTCAATTGTGTATTACTCCAGCCTCTCAATTACATCCATTCATTAGCTCTGAATGGCCTCCACCAAAGCATTATAGCACATGCATATGAGAATAAAAGAGTGAATGAAAGATTGAGGAGACTAGCCTAATGCCACTGGGTTTCATTATTATATGTGGGGAGTTTATGAAAAATGTTGAGGTCCTTTGTCAAATGTCAAAGGGATGGATGTTACATGGCCAAGATCCAACACAATACACATTTGTGTGGGATGTCAACTCATAATAAGTTTCTATTTAAAACATCTGCAGCAATTGTGTCCTTACAGACATTTATCAATATGAGCTTTTGAAGGTGCACGGCCAAACCACCAATTTTCAATGTCCTTCTATAGTTTCTATGAGGCATTCGATCTTCCAATTACTGGCTTCTCTAAACACAAATTCAAAGCAGGCTTTTATAGCTCAGTGATCGTGTAAGAACAAATGGAGTGTAATTGCCCACACAGGTGTACGCAGACTCCCTCATAGTCTTTAGATATGATTCTTTAATTATAACCCAAGAAAACAAGTTGTATTTTTACACCAAACCACGAAAGTAGATATTCCTAAATCACTTAGATGCTCCTTCTGAGATTTCAAACAATGTGCATGCAGACTGCAAATGCGAAGAGCTTTTAAATGAATAAAAAGACTGAGTCCTGTTGTGGCTCCTATAGGCACCAAACACAATCTGTGATTAAAATCTCCTTTGACATTTCTTTGTTGGAATGTCTTTGAATTACTCCAGCTCAATACTGTTTTGTTTTTCCCCACAGCCAAAAAGCCAAGCCTGAGGATTTACTACGTTTTGTTTTGATGCGTACATTTCCTTAAGAAGATTACAAAAAAAAAAAAAGAATTGTCATATATCCTGTTTGCAGCTAGTCTTCCTCTCTTTGTGTCTCACTGCATATGTATGTGTATGTGAATGTGTATGTGTGTGTGTGTGTGTGTGTGTGTGTGTGGCAGTGTCTGTCTGCCTGTGGGTGCATGCATACACAGAGATAGAGAGGTGTAGTGACAGCATGAGAGAGGTGCATGGTTGTGTAATGAAACCCATAATTACAGGGTAAGAGACGTGTATTGTTCATGCGATTGACAAGTCCCTTTCAGTCACGAGTGCAGTTTTCTGTCAAAGGCCTGTTTTTTTCCCCACCCAGAAGGCCGCGCACCTTCTGCTGCAGCATGAGAACACAAAGGCATCACTCTCTTGGAGAGGGACTGTGCTTGGCGATAATACATGATTTGCATTTAACTCTTGGATATGACAGGCTCCCCTATAGTACAGTAGCGCCTTGGGCCTAATTTACATTGTGTCCTAATCAGGTGCCATAATCCTTTGTTAGGGGACAAACAGTGGGAGCACATGACATTTATCTGCCTGATATGGCAGTGATATGGTTAGCCAGTGTACGTGTGTATTATGACAATAAAAACAGGCTGCTGATGTGTTGGCATATTGTAAAAAGTGTACCTGTGTGCCTCTGCTGATATTTCTACTGATGTTGTGTGTGTATGGTACATCTGAGCTATATGAGTGAAGAGATACTTCCTCTTACCCTGAAAAGATGAAATTGTGTTGCAAATGTTTTTTTCTCAAGAACAGTCTGCATGTTAGGTGTCATTCATGTAATGACATCTTCAAGTGTCTGTTTTCACACCTGCGTTTTCACATGCTCTTCACCTCCTTCCAATTTTTTTTAAAGAAAAAAAAACCTTGTACTGTGAACACAATATTGTTCAAACTCGCTTCTTGTCCTCAAGCACAGCCCCTCCCAACAGTGTAAGCAATTTTACTGAACACGGCTTTTCCTCTGACTAGTCTTCCAGAACAAAAGTTCCAGACAGGAGAATCTAGAATGTCACATATCAGGTCAGTGCATCCGGGTATGTGATTCCTCAGATAATACACACTTTTAATTCCTCCTTACATGCCACTGGAGAATAGTAGGAGCAATGGCTACCCATAATTGAGCCATATTGTTGCTGAGCTTAGGATTCTTGTGGGAGATGAGCAGAAGATGGAGGAAAACACAAGCCTGACCCTGGAGACAGAGAGGCGCAATCTGCTGTACATACCTCAAGCTCATATCCTGCCTTCTCCCATATCAATGAACTCCCTCACTCTCTCAGCTTCCTGCAATGGTCATTTGCTCTTCTCTGCCTGATTGTAGTACACGTACACAGTGTTAACCCATTGCGAAATGTGCCAGGACTGGGCTGGTATCATTCCTGCTTCCTGATGAGTGATTAAACACATATGGAGCATACTGGCATTCCCAATGAGACAGCCGAAGGATATCACTCTCAGTTGGTAGGCCCCATTTGCAACCTGCAACTTTTTTAAAAATGAATTTGTCACATATCTGAGGCCAGGAGACTGCCCAGCTGAGTGCCACTTCCATTTGAGCTCAGTGGTTTGAACATTATCAGGAGGGACGTGTCAAAAGTGGCACAATTTGAATTGCATGTGAACTGCTTCACCATGTGCTATTGCTTGTTTTTTTGTGACAGGAAGACAAGCCCTTAAGCAATGATATTTTTTTCCACTTCGAGTGTTATCCTGGTGATTTCTCTTTCACACCGGAGATGATTGGAAGTGTTAACCATGTTTCCCGTGTATGACATGTCTTCCTGTCATCTGAGCGTTACCGCAAATTAATTCCCTCAGGACCCTAAGCCAGTTCTCCATTATGTTTACTATTTCCCCTTCACAAAAGTTCAAGCACTGTAATATCTAAGGTCAGAGGAGAAATTGCTTGTTTATTAATACTGAAAGCCTGTACAGGAGTTTAGATGGAGGAGAGTTTGGTGGATATGATGCAGCAGGAATTCCCGCAGGAATCACAATTTGCCTCAGCATTCCCTGGCCCTTCACTGTTTAATAACTCAATAGATTACCTGGCGCATTTTCCAAGGACATTAAACTAAGTTCTCCTCAGGATCGATGGGAAAGGACTTTTTGGATATCAACACTGTTCAATACTGCACACTTGATTTCCCACACCAGAGAGGCACCTACATTTAATTATAGCTCGCGGAGTGGTTTTAATTCCAACTTTGTACAGTTACATAGACTAGCTGCCAGTGAGAAGAAGACAGACGCACATCACTGTAAAGAAGAAATGAAAGACGAAAAAAAGAAATGAGGAATTAAAAACACCAGTAAGACAGATTAGAAGACTCAGTAATACAATTTAAACACATTTTAAAGTTACATTAGGTGACTGACTCAAGGATTAATTTCTTTATAGGCTATGTATTTCATTAGAAAAAGACTGGCTTAAGTAGAGCACGTGAGAAATGGGCACTTATATTTCAGACAGGTGGCAGGTAGGGAGGAGTTATTGGTGCCCACTTGCTTTGTCAAAGGCAAGAAGGTCTTTGGAAGGTCTTTTTCAAGTGTGACACTCATTGCTGCAGACTATTTACCCACGCTTGTGCTTTTATTTATCGCACGGTTCCACACCATGAATTATCTAATGTCTTATGGACTGTAAATTTCCCTAATGCAGTTCTGCGCCCTTCCTCTACACTTACCTACAAACATACGCACGTGTGCACACAAGCACACACCACAACCAACCACAGACATACACAATCATAATACCCCTGAAGTCACCCTTTGTAGAACTACTCCCTCAGCTTTATCGAGTATTGAGGCAACAAAATACCCACTTTTGTTTGCGAGGGGGTAAGTGATGAAAGCCTCTGCCATAAGAACCCCTGGTGTCCTTTTGAGGCCCTTGTGAAAGCCGTAAAGCTGCTGTCACCAATCAATCAGTGAGAGTACCACAATATTGTTTACTAGCGCAGCTCATTAAGCAATGTAGCAGAACATGCTAACTTAATTTAAAGGGAGATTTATTGTGGCCTGGGTAAGAGAGACCCAATGTCCCAGAGCTCAACACTATGCCATTGTGAATCTGGGTTGCTAAATTACAACTAGGAGCTGCTGATAAATTGTCCTGTTCTCATCTAACCTGCTTACTGGTTTCCAGATAGACAATAATGAAGAATCATTTGACACTGAAGTAGCACACTAAAGTTATTTGCTATCGTGCCATCAAGCCTGACTGTTGGCCGGAAAAACCACAGTGGCTGTGTTATTAGTGGAAGTAAATTGGTAACATGTAGAGAGTTGGATAACTCTCATTAACCAGGCAAAGCAGGTGAAGTTGCAATAGAAACTTAATTTTACAGTAAAGTTAGGGGGGAGGAAAAAGCAATCAAGATCAAAATTAATTGCTCTTTACTTCTACCACTTCTTAGAAATTACAGTTTAGGAAATTGTTACTAGCCAAAGAATACAGCTGACAATAAAAAAAAACTGATTTGTTTTTTCACAATATAAAAGCCTCTGCACTGCATAATTGGCTAAAGCATTCTGAGGACATTTATAAATAACAAAAAAGAAGTGCAGTTGGCAGACAATTTCAATTTCTCTTATATACACAAACTCATTGCAACACAACCGTGGAAGTGACACTGACACACTGACAAGCCCCCCACTGAGGATGAGGTCACACTGAAGCCCAGTGATCAGGACTCTCAATGGGGTGCTTTGGGCTTCTTCCCAGGCACCAGGTCCAGGGGCATCTCTCTTGCAAGTGCCTCTGGGGAGTAGTCACACTTTTAAAAGACGGAAATTAAGTGGAAAAATGTCTGCTCATTCACTGATGTAATTATCTGTCCTGGATTAACATCTGTTCGCAAGCTTGAGTGCCAAGTCCACTTCAACGTGTGCCAGTACCTCGTGGCAGTGCCGGGTATGTGTACCTGTGTCTATTTCCAAACGCTGTGTATCTTGGCACCAGCTGCAGCAACTTTTCACTCTGACATCCTCCACCCATTCAACATCTGCGTATTTATGTGAACATCTTGGCTGCGGTCATTGAGAATACCAACGTTGTGACACAACCTAATCAGTTTTTCCAGTTTAACCACGACACTGTAGCCCAGGTTTTCTTTGATGCAAATTATTGTACAAATTACTTTGAGCTTTACAAAGTAGAAATAAATGTTAAAGTACTGTACTATGTTTTGAAGATTATTTATTTCTATGACTTCCTCATATTACAGTTTCTTTTATTCAGTCCTCAGCCGTATTCAATGCTTTGGTATTTTCTCCCTACTCTCCTTTTATTATAAAAGTAATCCGAGCATGAACAAGTCCTAACAGATTATCCTTTGCTGTTGGTGGGAGGCCTCTAGAAAGCTCATTAGCATGCTTCATTTATCTATATCATGTGTGTCAAAGTGAGTGTCAGGGTGGGCGTTCACGTAGTGGCTTATTCCCACCTTAACAACTCTGTTGTAACGGAGCTCAGGTGGCCCGAGTGTACTAGAAAACCTGCTTGATATTCATCCTGCATACCTGGGCTAATCCATTATGCATTGGTATTGTTATACTCCTTTTTACTTTCACCTTTTATTAGAAAGGCCAACTTTCTCTGCTGCTGCTCTAAGTATGAGCTAAATGAAGGATTCCATTTGAGTTGTGGTTATTGACGTGCAATAACCAAAGGATTACACCTGTCTTAGTGTGGAAATGTCATCCAATATAAGCAGAAGGAATGTATTTGGATGACCCATGAGTATACATGGCGACTTTTCCCAAGAATGTTAAACCTGCTGGGAGCAAATTATAACTGAACTATACCATGGAAAAGAGAATTTGCATCTCCCCTTGTTAACTGGTCCCTAATTATCTTTATTCTTTAGTTATTGGAGCAGACGGGATAGAGCACCGTGTCCTCTCTATTAAATCAACTGTCTGGGGAGTTTTTTAGCTATAGGTTAATGAACTGCAGAATATCAGGCAGAATGCAATCACAGCTCAGCCAATATTACCAACAATATGATGTTTCTGAGCATGTGCATCAGGGCTGGGGAAAGTCAGCTCTCAGGGGAGCATACCCCTGTAGTTTCAGAAATGTATAATTAGCAACAGTGCCATGGTGGTTTTCCCCTATTGAATGCTCAATATTTCAAATCATCTGCCCTTGTTGCCACACAGATGTCTCTGGCTGGGGGATATTATCAAGTACTCTCATTACAATGCATGACATGTTTTACAGAGCTCAGTTAGTATAAGATTTGCGTAGCCTTTGGCTTGTCAAATGATTCTATAATTGATTAGATTAATACTGATCAGTGCTAACATGGAGCACAGGGTGGACCGATGTCAGTGTAGAGCAGATAATTGGATATTGTGAGTTAGTGTGAATGCATTATCAGATTAAATGGTTTTAAAATTGTTATTCAAGTAATGTAATAGTCATACTTTCTAATTTTCTAAAGGAAACAACCACTTATTTGATTTATTTGAATTGTGATGGATGAGTAGAAATGCACAGTATGATATATTTCTTATCAACAGAACGTACTGTCAGATACATAATATGTTACAATGGCCAATATAGTTAATGATGCCTGTCATGTGAATACTGTATGACCTGAACAAAAACACTGCTTGTCAGACATTACACCGATTAGAAATGTGTTGTATTTTGTCGCAAACACATTCCATATAAGGACTTGTTTTGTTTTTACAGAAGACCTTTTCAAGGTCCATGAATTTATAAAACTGCCATTACATGCTACTGCCAGCGAAACACACAGCTGCCTTACAGAGAAGCCTTTAGGACAGAAGATCATGGTGATGTCACAGTCGATACACTAGACTGGGTATGAAACAGGGTTTTTCCTGCCAAAGTCACTCACTCTATGCTTTTGAGAACATCTGGGAAGATGAATACAAAGTGATGTTAAAATCATGTAAACATCGGCTTTAATACACTTGTTAATACACTCCTAAAGACTTGGTACTCTCGCCTTGACTCCTCTCTCGTGCTCTGATCCTCTCTTCCACCGACAACTTAGCTAGGTGTGTTTGGATGTAAAAGAGATAATATTCATTGCTGTAGTGGCGTACAGCCACAATTGCAGTTAGAAACGTCAAATCCACCAAGTACCGAGAAAATAAGTACTAAAACTTTGTCTGGAGGCGGAGGCAGCACGAAATTTGACGGAGGTGGCCGCCTCCCAATTCTCTATGCAGGAAAAACCCTGTGAAATCGATATGTGGATTAGTTGAGTTTGTTGTTTATTACACAATCTTTACCCTCTAACTCTCCATAGACCTAGCCACACATCCTGGAGTGTAGATGACAGAAACTCAACCATTTAGATTGAACCTCTTCAATCACCTGCAAAAGCAGTGACGACATAGGATGGTTTTTACTGAAATCAAAAACAAAACACTCCTGCCTGGCTTAGCTATCACAGTTGACCTACTGTGCTTTTGTAACTCTGCTGGCCTCCCCAAGGCCTAAGTATGCATGTTGGTGGGTGTTCGCCTTATTCAACCAACCACTCTAAAATGAGGAATGTGGCCACAGTTTAGTTGTATTCCACTCCCTGTCATATTTAGTACCAAGAGTGTGATTAGCACCTACGCCATGAGAAGCTCAGTCTATTGAAATGATCAGTTTGTCCATCGCCAGCCAATGCTCTGACAGAATATGGACTTTCTCTCTTGCTCTGTGGTGGCTCTTCTTTGCTGGCAGGCTCAAGCCTTGGGCATGGTAGCAAACAACCTCTTGCTGTTCTATGGACTCACTCCCCACTGGCAACATGAGACCATGTGTGTGGGAAGTAGCATAGCTGATGGTGGTTTCCTGACTATCAGCTTGCTTCGATGATCAGAAAGAGCCAAGTTCTTGCTATCGCACAAAGTGGTATCTTATTCTCCTTTACCACTGGACTGGTTCCTTCCCCTCAGTCAGCATTGTGTATAAAAGGCCCAAAAAGTTTGAAAGAGGGACCTCAAGGACATCCCAGTTTTACAGAGGGACAGCATGGAGTCTGCTTATCAGGAAAGACCATCAAAGTTTGTGATTTACATATAATATTGTGACTAAGCTATTGGGTTAGCCATGGCTTTTTAAAGCAAGCACAGTTATCAACTAATGCAGCATCACTGCCACTTTAAAAGGAAAATAATGCCCAGTAGTTAATAGTTTGTCTCCTCTTGCCACAGTCTACTCTCTCTCCTTCAGGTAGGTTTCAATATGCAGTATCAACATTTAGTGCCATCACTGTCCTGCAAGCCTCAAGGCAGAGATTTCAGAATGGAGTATTTTTTATTAGTCAAGTTCTTCAAGTAATCGTTTCAGCCCAGATTGATTATTGATTAGGTAGATCTAGAGAGATGCTTTATCTGCAAATTACATGGAGCCATGTATATGATGAGGGGCCATAGAAATAAATTAGTTTATTAAAAAAAAAAAAAAAAAAATTAAATTAAATACCAACTTAGCACTATTGTTGAGCATTGGCAGGTTATTATTGGCTATCAGAAATTAACAAAAATATTAGTATTAAAGAATATTTAAAAAGTTACCCCCTATGCAGGGAAGGACAGCTAATATTGATACAGTATCAAAATTGACTATCAATTTAGAACAC
The DNA here is from genome assembly GCF_002260705.1 of Seriola dumerili. Lineage (NCBI taxonomy): Eukaryota > Metazoa > Chordata > Actinopteri > Carangiformes > Carangidae > Seriola > Seriola dumerili. The sequence continues at coordinate 8,298,612 of NW_019174586.1, forward strand.
TGATTAATAATTAGTAAAAGTTGAAGGATTTAGAGTTCTGCAGAGTAGAGGCCAACAACATACACTCTTGTGCAACATTAAATAGAGCAGCAGGTATATTAAAGGTATTTATTAAAAGAATAACAAAAGTAAAACACATAATATCTAAATCAAGCAAGTGGTACTATATACAGGTGTGTGTCTGTGTGTGTCTGTTCACGTAGGCTAAAGGATGCCAGGTTAAAAGACAAGTTACACGTAAGACCTAATCTTGGATGCGCTACAAGTATAGCAAGGTTCTCACATCCATGCCGTGAAGAAAGTACAGTGCAGCAGTCTGCTCTGAGCAGGCCTGCAAAGAACAGGAACACTCTTCCAGGTAGCAGCAGTGCACAGGGGCACAAGCTGGTTGTTTGTTGGTTTGGTGACACCCTGGGTCACATGTCACACAGCGACCAATAATAGCTGATTGTTCGGTCCCTGAGTGGGATTCACACCGAGGTGTGAAAAGTATTCTGGGGGTTGAAATGGCATCATGTCTGTAGAACAAAGAGGCCCAACAAAATCCAATCTGCATGTGACAAAGGTCACTATTAGATTGATTTTGATCCCTACATTCTAATCAAAACAGCATACACTATTCATCAAGTCGCAGATGCCTTGAAGTTCCAAGGCAATACCATTGATTAGTATTTCTGATAAAGGTTCTGCATAATTTTCAGTGTAACAGCAGGTCCAGTGCTTCTGTTGTTTTCATTTATTTGGTTCATGTGACTGAATCTCTGAGGACTCACTGTCATCTTATGGCCATCTCCTCTCCAGCTGGTCCACAGGTGGCTAAGCACACTTTGCTCTTATTTGTCTGGCCTGCCTGTTCAATATTAGCCTTCTCTCCATCCGCGGTACGGCGCCTGATATTGTTATGAGAGGGGAGCATGGAATCAAGAAGACCGAAAAAGGCATTTGGCTGGCATTTCCCACCTTGGCTAAGCTCAGCTCCTGGTGCCTGGGCCAGACTGTTCCGTTTCTGTTTGAGCATTGATGATGACACTGTTCCAGGTCTCCACCTGTGTCCTCCTCCTCTGATCAGTGCGGTGACCATGCTGGGAAGGGATAAGCAACAGCAGGATGCTCTCATCTTTCCCTAGTCTTTCCGCGCTGATAAGCATAGAGAGATTATCAGGATTGCAAGGTGTTAGAATCTCAATCTTTTATGCTTGACCTAAGATCGATGTACATATGTCTGTTTGACTCGAGTACTTCAGCTCTGGCCATGCATACTCAAACTTTTATTTTGGCATTGAAAAAAAACATTACAAATCAGTTTGTAAGTATTTATGGGAAATACTTTAAGAAATTTCACTGTAAAAAAAAAAAAAAAAAAAATTGAGAGAAAAAATAAAAGGTTCATCAATAAAGTTGGCCTTGTTTTTTCTCCCAAAGATCCATCTCATGCTGGTATTATCAGTACCATGAAGGTGTTTTTATTTATCTATTTATTCATTTGTTTCTTTTTTCTCAGCACACTTGTTAAACTTTCTTATCCTGCTGATTCTCTAGATGGTATTTTTACACATGTATAAAAAGTTCACCTCACTGATTGACTCCAAGGCTAAATGTTGGTCAAGGTTTGAGGATTGCAAGTGTTGTTTCTGGTTGCTTCATACAAGCAAAACCATATTATGTGTGTTCATTTCCCACACCAAAAATGAATTGTATTGATGCATTGTGCGTACGTACACAAATTTTCTGAATTATTGATGTGTTTTCACTGAAAACAACAGCACAATGCTTCCATACAGCGATTACCTGTCATTAAGACAGGCTACCTTATCATAGTGACTGTATCGTCTCGTCCTCCTCCTCCCTCCAAAGCCTCAGACAAACTCAGACACAGTCTTAGATTCTCCCTTCCCAGTCTCAGTTCTGTCTGCACATGATAAGCGCTCTGAGCTGCACTTGCCACTTGGGTTGATTGCCCGGAGCTCAGTTCAACCCCTATTTGTCATCATGTGATTTATATAATTTACAGACAAGAACTGTTAAATTTGTGCTGAAGAAAAGCCAATACACACTTATTTTTAAATGACACCATAGGAATCTGTTTCTCCTCTAAGAGCCTTAATTTGACTGGGCATGCTGTGAAAGTAGTGCAAGTAAACAGGTTTAAGTTGACATCATCTGAACTTTATACAGGAAGGTGCGATATTCTCAGTGCCCAATGCTCGTCACTGATTGTTAAATGTGATGCCTACCATAAAATGTGGGTATATTATAATTGTTCCCATGAAAAGAAAGAAGAAATTATCTACAAGTAACATTTATAAAAACCAGTTAATACATTTGGTCTTTAAAATGAGTAAAATGCACAGTATAACCTTTTCACGAATGTCCTGTTCATGTTCATGTTTTTCTCAAATATGCTTCATTTGCAACTTGCACGGGCCTTCTAGCTGTGTTTGCAACTCTTAGCTAGCTTGCTTACTGCTTTGCTAGCTAAGCACAGTCATTTACAAAACACAAAAATGCAGTTTTTTAAGACTTCAATCAGTATATGATGACACTGCAAGAAGCAAATGCATGATAGTCATGCCTTCAGTTACATGACATGAGCACAGTGAGCAAAGTGGCATTCACTAGTGGAACAGAGCATTCATCTGTTTATCCGTCTGTCTTATCTATCTAAATGCATAATTTTTACTACAGTGATATCAAGCACCCAACATTAAGGTGGAGGCACAGACAAGAGTCCGGTGTAGATGGGCATGGGTGGATAGATGGATGCAAGGATGTAGAAGAAGATGGAGGCATGGCATGTTCCTGGGGGGTGGGGGGACTTTGCAGTACCTAGTCCAAATAATGGGGGAGGCCAGCTGGGGCTTTTGGCAAACATATTTAGGACCTAGTGGCAGACCCTGAGCCCCTGAACTAATCCTGTTGCAGGTGATTATGTGGAGAGAATTTGAGAAATAGGCAGAAGACTACACCCACTGCTCCCTTCCCCTATGCTTCCTGTATGCTGCTGTGGTGGCTCTTTAAAAGAGCATTGAAGGTTCAATAAAGTTAAATAAAATAATAAAATAGAAAATAAAATGTGAACGAAAGAAAAAAATCACATGAATACAATAGTATGATATTAATTTCCATGGCCAATGTCAAAGAGTGTTGCTGTCATCATGGCCAGATCATTATGTTCCATAAAAGAAAATATTTACCACTCAATATCTCACCTTGAGGCTAAATAGGATTAGATGCACATGTTTACAAAAATGCTATTCTTTAAGCACACACACACTGAAAAAGGACTGTCAAAAGGACTCAAAATTGTATTGTGGGGACTTTAAACTGTTTAATTTAGATTTATTTAAATGGCAGCGTGCAGGTGTGCTGATGCATGAAAGAACACAAGCTCTTGACTGTCTAGCTTGGCTTCTGCCTTGTCTGCAATTACACAAACCAAACAGTTGTCCAGACCCCTGGGAAAACATGGTATAGTAGCCCATCACAGTGGGGAACCGCAGGACAGAGTACTGCATATTTCTACAAAACTCATTGTATAGAATAGATACATCTTGATAATGTGACAATGTGACTCTGCATCTCTTTCAAATAGTGAAAACCCATCATTAAGATTTCAGTCTACAGGAAGTTTGGGATGGCAATTAAAAGCAATTAGCACAAACTATGGAGTTAGTAGAGCCTTTCTGTGTGGGTTGAAGAACAAAATCAAGGCACACCATTTAAGCCCCAGGGGGCCCTAAAATTACTTCTTTTCAGGTTACCTAAAGATATTCAAAAGGCAAATAACAAAACGGTCTTTTTTTCCCTTTCTCCTATTCTCTTTGAGTGGCAGGTACAGCCTGTGACAAACAGGGCTTGTAACATGCTCTAAATCTGTCAGGGCTGATTGCACTGGCCTCATTTGATGTTAACGGCTACACTGAAAAAAAAAAAAAAAAACCAAAAGAACATTCAGAGCCCACGCCTAGTTGATGAGATTATGAGCCAAAATGTGTGATTAAAGATTAAATCTATTTGGCCTCCCATATAGCCATATGGGCTTTCACTGGATTGTAAAGTAACCTTTCCATAGGGTCCTAATCCTGTGGCGGATTATATACAGTATACAGTGGGGTCCAAAAGTGTCAGACCACTTTCATTTGAATGGGAGCAGTGTAGATGTTTCAGTGCACACAGTTATAAGGATGGCAAGGCAAGGCAAATGAATTTGTATAGCGCATTATCATATACAGAGGTCATTCAATGTGCTTAACAGAAATAAAAAGCATAAAATATAGATGGATGGATGGATGGATAGATGAATAGATAGATTTTGATTAACCAGCAGCTTAGTGTATAGATTTTATTTTCACTTATCTTTTCCCATTACATCATGTTCATATTTATCCTTAAACCTCTCAGGTGTCCACATCACATTCTTCATGCACTCGCAATCTATGGCTAATGAACGTCGCATTACTTTCCACATTGGAACTCAATGTTCGCCAGTGAATGAGATCCAGGCAGCATTACAGTTACATTAAAACTGTAAGCCAATGCAAATTGGTTACATATAGTACATGAACATAGGTTTGTTGCAGACAGGTATGCAACAACATCCTCCGATATGAACAATTCACATAATGTGTTTCTGTTTGGTTTTCTTTTCAGTTTCTTCATACAGCATCTTAGTTCTTCTTTTAGTTTTCTACTTTTGCTTATTTATCCTGTAGTTTATGTTTTTTTATAATAAAACAATTGTCCATCATCATGATTCGGTAGTTGTCAGTGTGCGCTGACATTAAAGTGACCAAGAACAGTGGTCAGCACAAAGCAAGTTAACACAAGTGTTAGCTCCTAATCAGCTCAAAGTCCTTCTGGTTACTGAATAGGCTGTTTTATTTATAAGGACATGCAACCGTACAGTTTTAATGAAAAATTCACATTGACCAGGATGACATTGACTCCTCAGGAACTGAGGTAAACATTACTCAGTCTGATTCAATGTAGTGAAAAATTCATCCTTCTCAGGGAATGGATGAAAATTTACCCATCGTCTGTGTTTACTACTGTTGGTGTTGCAATGGATTTAATCTCCTGAGGTATATCAGATTCACTGTCTAAGATAAAAAGTAAATAAATAGTAAATTATTTATTTGTAAAAAAGTCAAAATATCAAATCTATATCCCTGGAATGGATTGTATCCAAACAGCTTTAAATCGCAGTACATTGCATCATTACAAATTTATATCATTTTTGTATTAGATCGTGGACTGTATCTACTGTGCATACATATCAAATCATCTGAGTGGGAGCGATACACACCCCTGTCATCGGCTTAACTTCTATTAAACTTTTACAGCTAAAGACAGTATCAATAATGTAAATAACAATTCAGATTTGAGCTCATGGAATTTAAAAACTGCAATCTTTCAAAACTGCAATTTAAATATAAAAAAACATAATTGTTCAGCCCTATGTGATCTCATACTGGATTTCTGCAATTTCCTGCCAGTTATGGCTCATAGTCCAGCTAATAAACATAATGATTTCAATGTCTTTTTATAGTTCATTTCATAGTTCAAATGCTGACTGCCAAGAATGTAATACAATACAACATAATGGAAATACAACATTGATCTTAATCAAATGATCTCACAGCTCCACATTCTTTACTTAAAAGTTTTAGAGGAAGGGCGAGATGCAACTAAGGAAATAGAATCTATTTAAAATAATGCTATTAAAATCTATCAAAATTATATGTGGGGTCTGGAAGGAGGTGGGCTATAGTTGGTGGGGTCACTCTTGCCATTTTATTGACAGTGCCAGACATCATCCTTCCTAAAGGCTTAACCAGCTAAAAATGCTCACAAGCTAGCTGTCACTCAACTCAGCAAATAATCTTCTCCAGACCCCGGCCAACCAAAACTCCCTGCCAAAGCATTTTACTCTCAGTGCTATTAGAGGATTTACTTACGTGACTGTTTGACTTAATTTTTTTGGCACTTCTTTTATCTTACTTTTGTCTTGTCTGTCAAACCCCCTCTCTAGTCATGTTTTGCTTAAATTTAATCGAAGTTGGTTAGTTTGAACAAATATAATGGGATTTAAAAATGTACCCAATAAGATTTGACCAGAAATGCAGTACGGGATATGTTGTCTGCCTGAAGGGGTGAATGACATAATCTAAAAGGTTGTTGTGCTGCGCACAATCCATTACATGTGCTGCCTGTTTGGTGACGTTTATTGTTTGACTTGGTTTTCCAATTCAGTTTTATATTCAGTAATGTTCAGAGATTGTTTTGCTCTTTTTTCTCCTTCACTGGGAACTGTAAGTAAGGTGAGTAGCTTTCTGCTTTCCAATGATGTGACAGTCACATGGAGACATTGATCGTGATGGGTGAGATTGTGTCTCTCTCCACCTGTAGTATTATGATGCTTTTCAGTGAAGAAGGAGAACAAGAGCATGTAACATCCAGTAGACACACAGGGCCTCTCATAACAAGACAAAGTGAGAAATATAGGGATTTATAGAAAAGGATTAGTCTTGGCTGGTAATGCATTTGGTCATTTTGCTTCATGAGGGTTCTAAAATTAAAGCTTCATATGACATCTCATGGATTCAGAATTCATTTTGAAGCATTTATTTCAGTCTCTGCCCCTCTCTCTCTACTACCCTCCCTCTCTCTCTCTCTCTCTCTTTCTCTCCCAGAGCCAAGCCAAAGGGTCAGTGATTAAATGATGTATTCTGTGGGATGCATCAGCCAGGTGGTGTACAACGCATCTGTTGTGTTAGTCTTCCAGACACGGTCTTATCCATGGCAAGCCTGCGATGCAGGAATGGTCTCAGCTGCTGTGTTCCCATTTATTTATTGTCATGTATTGGACATCTATTTGTACAGTTTTTCCACAAAACACAAACTGGTTTAATTGCTACAACCACCACCAGCTTTCCACACTTCCCTCTTTGACATCCATCCGTGATAATATCCACATTTAGTGCAAGCTTTAGAGCAGGATTTTTCACTACAACATGCAAGTACACACCATGGTATGTTTTAATTCACTTCTGGTATTGGAAGCATAATATTCCATATCTGCCATGATGCCACGTCCTCCATTTATTATGAGGACATGCAAGTGACAATCATATTGAGTGCAACATCAATAAAACCAATATCAAGCAGATATTATAATGAAACTGCTTTAAGTCAATAGGTTTGCACCTCTAAACCGAAAATCAAAACCCAACATTCTGTTTTGTCATCACTAGTGGTGCAAGCTGTTATCCACGTCCAGTGACGGAAAGTAACTAGGTCCTTTGACTAAAGTAATGCACTTAAGTACAATTTCTAGGCATTGAATGCAGGACTTGTAAAAGAATATTTTACATTGTGATATTGCCACTCCTACTTATATAAAAGATTCTTTCACCACTAACTCAGCCAACATCAAAAGTTTGAAAACAGGACTGGAACCTTCCGTCATTCTCACACTGACTTGCCAGCCTATTACTGAACTTAATTTACACTTGCTCTAGATTTGAACTTGCAATGTAATTACGATACTATTTTAAAATGCAGCATCTTGTTTCAATCTGATTTCAGCAGTTAAAACTTTACTTTTAAAACATTCTTTACCATGTTCAGTATTTTTGCCTGTACCATCAACACAGACAGATAACATATACTACTGGTTCACATGAACACTTGCAGACGGACACTTTTGTGATAGTTTTTTTGGAAGACCTTTGATTCACTGTGCGGCATGCATCCCCTCAAGCTGCTTTTATGGTTTTGGTACATATATGTCAGCAGGTGCTTTTATTCATCATGTTTCTTTTTCCTACTGTCAAGCCTTGCCATAAGAGATTGAGACATGGAGAGATCCCCTTTTATCACATGCATCTGTGCGTATGGAGACGTTAAAAGGGTGGGATGTGTGAATGATTTATATTGGAGTCTATTCCTCAGACAAACATTTCTATATACTGTAATTTTGATGCATTTTGCACAACTCTCACCAGAATTTGAGTGATACAACTGCTTGAAATCATGATGGACATAAGAAATACACTGAAATATAGGACAATGCAACATAGATGCATAGACAGTACATGCAACCATTGTTTCCAGCATTTATGCAGGTACTAAATGCAACACAAAAATGTGTCCTGCTGAATATTTTTATATTATTCCCATGTCTTGAGCAGTCAGAAATCCTGAGGTAGAATGAATTGTAACAATGGTATCTGATTTTTATTGGCATATATTTACCTAATACATTTTCTTCCTCCTGCTTTCTCCTACTTTTGATATGTAACTAAGCAGGCTGAAGAAAGAAGAAAAAAAAGAATTACTCTTAGATTTCATTGAGCTGGAGAACTCTTGAATTGGACCATATGAGAGCACAAAGCAAGTCTTTGTAGCTACTGTACCTACTGTACTTTAAAAACTGTAGTTTTTAAAGCCCTTGAGTGTGTCATTATGTCTAATTCCACAGCAGTATTTTAATGATAAATTCATACAAACACTGATGTTTTTTTATAGCGTAAAACTGTTGCATTTCTAAATAGTATATTGCTAGGCTACAAGAAGGCATTTCTTTTTGCCTGTAGGTATAACCTACAATTTTCTTTCTTGTCTCCATAACTGGCAACATAATGGTGGAGATGCTCCCTGTTTCAGCTCTGTGTATCTCTAAGCGTGCAGCTGCCGCCGCCCTGCAAGCTCCAAATAATCCTGCATTCTGGCAGAGCACTATAGCCTAAAATAATGGGCAGCACATTATCTTAGCTAACAACATATTTCCTTGTCAAGGGCAATTTGGCAATAGGCTTGATGTTTAAGGACTCATAATCATTCGAATAGCATCAGCTAAACACCCCTTCACAAATGTGCAAGCACGCAGGCACACACACACACACACACACACACACACACACACACACACACACACACAGTGTGGTCTGTGATTGATTAGCACAGTGGCACTGGTACAATAGCTCGGAGGGGATGCAATCCTTAAATAGAAGGTTTGAAGGAAGAGCAAGGCAAGCCAAGAATTCTGATCAGCTGCAAGAAAACTGTTCTGGATGGTGTTCAAGTGCTAACACACAATACTCAGAAGTAAAAAAAAAAATTAACTTTTTTTTCCTTTCTACACATACGCTAGTATCTTACCTTACAATTTCTATAGTATATGGTCAGCAAATCTGTCTCGGGAGGCACACGATTTTATTGATACTTATTTCAATACTGTACTGCTTATTGATGCTCATCAATCATCTCAGCAATACTTATCCATAATTGTTTAAATAAAAGAGGTATGAAATATGAACACCTTAAAGTTAGTAAATATGGATTTGCTCCATCTAACAAATTTAACCTTGACTTGACAAAGTCAAGATCAGGCCGTGCAAAACACTGGGAAAATTGCTGTCATACGGTCACATTAGGTTGCCAGTGTTATCCTGTCTCACAGAACATAACTGTTACTAAATGCACTTAAATGAGCCAACACTTTTGTTTTAATCTAACTTTTATTCTATCCACCATGATGTCCAAATAATGAACCACAACATAATTGCACCATGCTCACAAACACATTGTCAGGTAGACACAAAGGGAAAAATTTTATTTTCCTTTTTCTTTTTTTTCCTGAGCCAAACTGAAAATGCTTACTAGCCGTCAATGGATTAAACCAAGGATGTACAAATACCAATAGCACCACCGACTGTGCAGGAGCTTAATAGTACAAATCCATTAGACCAATCAGGAAACAGAAATTATTTAAAACTAGTTCTCTTTTTTGAGTATTGAGTGTGTGTTGGGAAATAAAAGGACTGAAATCCAAATGTGGTTTGTTTACTGTACATTTAGCCTGTTTTGATGAATATAGTCATACAATCTCTTGTAAAGTGATTTGTGGGATTTAAAGGTACTCAGTGGAGTTTTCGACCACTACTGGTGCTATGACGCAATGTTTTTACAAGATGTTTGTATCATGCACAAGAATAAGTATGGACATGTATATGTGTGCGCACATGGTTGGCATGAGACACATCCTGCATCAGGTTTCATATCAAAATGTGGTAACACTGAGAAATGCAGCAATGAACAATCAAAGGCAGTGGAGAGGACAGCTGCTAGCGAGTAAAAATGTATGGAAATAATGCACAATTCAAAATATTTCAAAAATGTTGCAAATGTTTTATGATGAAATGCACAATGAACACATTTATTAGACCTCAAGGATACACACAATGTGCTTTGTTGTTGGTTACCAAAACAAACATAATCTAACATAAGGTGAACATAATATGTTTGTTTACCAGCAAACTCTACAGGAAACCTATAAATATTAGATGGTCTCCATTCACTTACATACCATCATAAATCTATCACGTTTTCTAGCATAAAATATAACCTTTCCAAGTCTCACTGAATACTGACACATTTATTCAGGTTACAGATGTGATCATTTGGTTTTCAAACCAAAGACTTCTAATATCTCTGCCTTTCAACCAATCCAACTAATCTACCTTTCCAATCCTTATCAACTGATAATAGAAAAACCACAACAAATTAAAAGGAGGCGTTATTGTAAAAAGCTGGCTTGAACACAGCCTCTACTGTCTAAGACAAGCGATCTCCCTTATCCAATTACTATTAGGCACAGTTTGACAGATAATGCATATTTCAAAATCTTTGCAATACATCCCTTGAACAAAGTGCAAGGCGACTCGTGTGATTTCACAGAAAACTGCTTGGACAAGTGGAAAATCGCATCTCTTCTCCCAGCGATTCCCTCTCCTCCCCTCAGTCATCCACCATTAGGCTTGCACAGTAGCAAAACCTGTTGGCAGTCTAAGCCATGCTGCTACCTGCTGAAATGTAACTAAGACAAAGCTCCTTTATCTGCCCTGCTAGTCTGCTGTCCTCAGCACACAATTTACTATTCAGTCATTTAACAGATGCTCTTATCCAGACAGAGACATAATAAGTGCATTCAAATATGGAGGTGGCTGAGACGGCCTAATATTTCCAGCGTGAGCTCCCAACTTTGTCAGATGTGAAGGACATAGGGCACTGGTGCTGGAGGTCACAGGAGCCCTGTCTGGATGGCAGACTGCAGAGATGACTTACTTTATGACTCCCACTTTGGATTTCTCTCCTTCCTTGTCACTCTGCCTCTCCCCCACTCTCGTTCTCGCTGGATTTCTCATTTCCTATGTTTTTTTCTACCTGCATGCCACATTACATTTTGAAGGTGAATCCCATAAATACTGAAATTACTTTGGAGGATAAATTACTAAGGAAGGCATTTTTTTAGGCCTGATTACCTTTGCATAGAGTCCCTACCTTCATTCTACAGACAACATCTACCAGTGGAAATTCTTATAGGAAATTCATACATTCTGACAAGGCTACTTTCTTTAAGAAAAATATTAACTTGAAACAAAGGACAAATGAAAGAACTGAGAAATGTGCTGATTTATTTAATCCGTTTGAAATGTATATCATTTTCAGATTTGTTCCCCACGTCTCGTGTTCTAATTCCGTCTCAATTTTTATCTAAGAAAACAGGCCTGGGAAATTAATCTCCTGAAGACTCTTGACAGGGTCATGTCCAGACCCACAGACATTCTCAGCAGGTGCTCATTTTGTGCCTGTGTGCGACTGTGTATGCATGTGTATGTGCAAGCATGATGTGTGTCTTTAAATATACATAGCTGTATTAACCACAGTTAGTTTTCAGTATTTCACAGTAAGTGTATTTCAGTTCACTCCACTTTTACCTAAACCTCATCTTTTTAGTCTTTAATGACTAAACATTGGCAGGTTTAATATTATTAATGTGGTGAAGCAGTAAATATAGCATTATGCTAATTAAAACATATAATCAATATGTTAATCAGTAAACTCGCAGATTTTCCTAATGTAATCTGGAGGCTTTTCACCAGGAAAAAGCTTTGCACTGACAAAACCATTGCATTCATAAAGTCAAATTGATGGTACAAACCTCAAATCTAGAGTTAAAATACTCCCACTACTTGAACAATGATTACATTTTAATGTTACAATTATCATGTGTAGGCTGTTGGTCTTAACTGAAGCAGCTGCCAAGCAAGGAATTACCAGAGCTGTCTTCTGAATGAAGCTCAGACATCTTGCAAATGTAAGACAATCTGTGACTGGTGGCTAAAAAGACAGGACTTGCCATCTTGTAACATTAATATATCCCCCCCCCCGCATCAGGTAATATATCACAATATAACATACGCTAACAATGGTGCTGTGTCACTTCTTATTTTAGTTTGAGAACATGGCTAGTAAGCCTGATAGTCTGATGTCTAGCAATGCTGGCTGGTGTTCATTATGCTGTTCTCCACTGCTGAGTTGAAAATGTGAGTGGGTGTGGCATTTTGGGAGCATTTTAAAAAAATCCAGATACAAGCAGTCAAACCCCCCCCCACCCCTACCCCAAAAAAATCTATCTTTTAGTTACCGATATGAATTAACAACTTTCAACACATAGTTTATTGTTATTGTGTCATCTTGTGAAAGGCATATTTCACTTATTTCCCCTCTGAAACATCACCGTGTCATGGTGTGTCATGACATATTTTATAGTGATGAGCAAATTAATCTGCTGGATATTACTCAGTTGGAAACATCAAAATGACTTTGACTTGAAATACAGATGGGGTCAAAGTTGTGTGAACATTTCTGTTCCTCCTTGCCTGTCATCAGTCAATCAAGATTTCTTTTATGATTTATTTAAAGAAATAGTTTGAGCCAGTGCAAGTCACAAGTGGTGTTTGATTGGTTTTGGGCCAAGCCCTCCAAACCCACACACAGCACACATAACCACCAACACGACCCTCACCCCCTACACACAGCTTCACCCAAGCACGCCAGTACTGAGCAGTGTTTTCACTGCACAGAGCAAAGGAGGGCCAAGCAGCAAGTAGGGCAGCGGGGGCACAACCTGTCAGGCAACTCTGCTGCCAAGCTTCAAATAACATTTGGAGGTAGCCTTGGCTGAAAGTCACTTTCAAAGTTTATCTTAGTATTTCAAAGACCCATATCTACATTAACTGTGCACAAAAAGCGGTTCAAGGTTTTTCTTAGGCAGCTTCCCCTTTCATTTGTGCAGTCTTATACAGGTGTGAATTTCAAAATGAAATGGAGTGAGGGTCAGTTAATATCATCTAAATACAGCATGTTGTCAAATTAGGGGTGGGCAATATGTCGAATATATTTGATGTATTGCAGCTTGTTCTATGTGGGATTTAGTAAATGACTATATTGTGAACATCAACTATAAATTGTTACGTAATTTTTTTAAGCCACTGGCATGAGACTCACTCTAAAGTTTCTCTTCTCTCACCTATGGCTCTTGCGTTCTCACAGATACAAAAAGAAAAAAACTCACATATATACTTCACACACACACACACACACGGACACACATTTATTTTCATTTAACAGCTGTTAAAGCCATGTGTGAAATTACCTGGTTTGAATAAATACTTTCCTGTTAATTAAATACTTGGTTGTGGTTACCCTCTTTCTGCATGCAGAATTGTTCCAACAGAAAAAACAATGCATACACACGTTGCAGGGACTACTACGATTATCATACTGGTGTGACTCTATGCATCAAGGGGTTATTATCAAGCATTTATGAAGTGCTTCAGAGGAGACTTCAAAAGATTGAGATATATATTGTGAATCACAATATCGCCCGAAAATATTGCAAAATGATTCATGGGCCATATTGCTCAGCTCTACATAAATATATTAAAAAAAACCTTGGTATTAGAGCACAATTTAGTAACTCATGCATCTCAAGCAGTGGATTGCATACAGCATTATCAAGAGTGTACAGCCATGCTAGTACCTCTGTGAAGCAGTAGACACACATGCTTTAAGATAAACGTTAGTACCACCATGCTAACAATGACTATGCTAACACGCTGATGATTTGCAGGTATAATGTGGACCCCCCCCCACTTAATTTGGCATGTTTGCAGGGTGACATTTGCTAATTAGCACTAAACAAAAATTATAACTGATGCTGATGGGAATGCCATTCGTTTTTTCCGATGTTTGGTTATAACAAAAGCATTGAACAAATTAAAATTTTCGCTAAATAATAAGGTGCCACTGAAGTGATTACAATTCATCCTGATGGGAACATGAATGTACCATCAAGGAATTTCATAGCGATTTCATGGCAATTCTTTTAATAACTGTTGGGACATTTAACTAAAAATCTGAAGTATCAGCTGTGTGGTGGTGCGAAAGGAAAAGTCAGGGGCATCCACAAAGCCAGAGGATTCACCTTCTAGAGACCATGTATGTGTGTACAAAATTTCATGGCAATCCATCCAATAATTGTTGAGATATTTTACTCTGGACCAAAGTGGTATACCAACCAACCAACCAATAGTGCAATTGCCATAGAAAATGAATGAATTATGGTGTATTCAACCCAATTTGTACAACATATTGCTTTCTCCATCTACAGTATGCCTTCAAGGATGTCCCTCACTACCTCTACAGTTCATCAAGTTTGCAAATTACTGCTTCTGTGACGTCTTCTCTTTCCTTTTCACCCAGAAAATGTGAGGAGAGTCTCTCTGATTTCACTTGTAATTGCAATGGCCAGAAAACCACCACCAAGTCATCAATCAACCTCAATTCATTGGAGGTTTGATTGAATTTCATCATTTCCTTCAGTCTGAGAGGCTCTGGAGGTCGATAAGCCTGATATTTGTGCGACGGAGTTAGTCAAATGACTGGAAAAAGAATGAGGAACATGAAATAAAATCTTATTTCCTGTGTTTACAGTCCTCTCAAAATAGAAATTGATAATATGAACCTAGTGTTTATGTCTTCCTGTTTTAATACTATGAAAAAATACAAGTGAAAAGCAATAAATGTATAACGGAGGCAACATTGGGACAATATCACCAGAACAAAAGCTGTAAGTGATATGTAATGGTGAAATAAAAATGTCTAAAATTACATAGTGTCTCACAGATATGTTTTGAATATCAATATATCATCATGCCATGTTAACACAAACACCTTCTACATACTACTCGGAGCGGAATATATTTTCACATCATAGCAGAACCTGCAACTGCCTTTATAATAAACACAGGGAGTGTTTCATCTACAACTTGATTTGCTTGTCAGATGATTTTCTTACAGCAATAATGTTCTCACCTTCCACTCGTACAGAACGGAGGTGTAATATTTCAATGTTGCCCTTGCCTTTATGATTACAATACCATTAAACGTCGGCAAGAAATACAACATTTTCAAAATCCTGTCATTATATATTGTATGCAAACAATTAATTGTTTCTACACAATTGTAACAGACCGTTTGTGATGTAAAACTGTGATGTCCTCTTTCTTCCTCTCAGTGAACTTTGATTGTCCAACATAAGACTGTGGTGTGGAAAGAGCAAACTAAACTTATATTAATAGAAACATAATCTCCTCTTTCATCTTTAATTTTTCACCGTCACATCAGAGCAATGTAGCACTCATCATCCTCTTAATTAGCTGTCAAAATATGGCCGAGAGGAGTTCCAGAAAATATGCTTCCCTTGACGCAGGACAATAGAGAAAATGGGAAGGGTGGTTTCTAGGATATTTCACAAGTGTTTTCTTTTATAGTCTCTTTTAAGGCCACGGTCCTCTTGGGTGCAAGCTGAATCTATCCTAACTGGAAATGGAAGAGGCGAAAAGGTGAGGTTTCACCAGACAGACAATACATCATGTGTGACAGATGTCTGCTCATGTCGCAGTGCCAATAGTCTCCTCTTCAGTTATTAGTTGTTCCTGCAGCCAAGCTCAAGCATACAAGGAGACAAGACGTACATATGTGTAAGTCAATGCTTCGATAAGAATAATTTAAACAGTGGCAGATGTAATGTAGCTAAATCTTAAGGTGTTCAATGGACATGTCACTGAAAAAAATGTAAGCAAGTAATATTTTATTATATCGCTTAATTAGTGTGTGTGTGCGTGTGTGCTGAAACAGGGCTAATATCTCGGTTTGCATACAAAAACATATTAATCAGGTATCTCTACCTCTGTTTAATTTTTCTTAGGCAGATGTGATACTGCACTTTTCACTACATATCTGAAATGAATTTAAACACTCCCGTCTGGACAATCATATTGCAAAACAACAGGGTTCTAACCCGATAATCAAGGATCCATACATAACAATTAGTGCTACAAAGGCTACTAATTCTAGTCCTCGCTCTGCATTTGTAAGTTTTGATGCCATGTTCAGTTTTGATAAACACATCAAGTTTATACTCTGGTGATGATCAATGCATTGTCTAAGGGTGTTTTTATTAAAACATGCAGTTCATCATACTGTACATAATGTGCTGTTCAGTGACACTGGCAAGAATTTGATAAGGGAATTTAAGTGTCAGTTAATCTGAACCATAGCTTGCATTTTAGTGGATTGTACATCTCTTTCCTGGTATGTGTTTTACCTAGAGTGTCTATCTCCCTCTTTCTCTCTTGGTACTTGCCTCTCTTTCTCATAGCATCTCTGTTGTCTAATTTCTGTCTCACTCCCGGTCTCTTTCTTGATTTCTCTCTGAGCGTCAAACAAGATACAGGTATATGATTCTAATGTGTATTTTTATTCTTTCTTGACTGTCAGTCAAACTCTCTCAATTCCCCATCTTTGGCAAGCAGCTTTTCTGAATATCCATATCTAAAGCTTATCTTCTGATGGTTACTCTTAACTGAGATGTAGCCATCTGTATGTGGAGGTCATTTTATTATACTTGCATGTACTGTAAAAGAAAAACTTCAGTATGTACAGAGGACGTGTTTCCTGTGTTGATGCTGTTTTTCACAACTAAGAATGTAAAAGGGAGTTGTGTCTGTGCTTAAATTCACATGTCTGTAGAGTCTCTCCATTACCGGGTTCAGCCCATTTTTTTTTCTGCCTCATTTACAGCCTGATTGGAGTTTGGGCAGCAGCAGAGGCCAGGCTCTAATTCTCTCTCATAATGAATTAGTGTCATAATTAGTAACGAGGCTAACCTTCTTATTGCACAAAGCAGGAGTATGCACCCCTCTACTTTTTGCGGTATTTGTATGATTTTGGTGTGTGTGTGTGTGTGTGTGTGTGTGTGTGTGTGTGTGTGTGTGAGTTTTAAGTGTTTTTGTGCTGAGTGCTTGTGCATAATTTTCTGTTTCATCAGTAATTGTTTCTAATGAGATGTCTAGTACTCTATGTGCCAGTGGATTTAGCACTTCTGCATATTCTATCCTGAAGTTCTCTTTTCACTGTGTTTGGCTCCCTTTACCCATGTACTCCTACGTTTGTGCTCTCAAACAAGAAATGCCTTCCCTGTTAATTGGCTTATTGCATGGAGCTACCACACCTCAAACTGAAGTTAAAGTACCATTGTTGAGTTTATTATTCATTAGCTAGACCAGGAAAAAGTTTTCTCGTTATAGCAATCATTAATTGGGCAAAAGGCAAATAGCTAACTAGGTTTCTGATTGACAAAGTAATTTCCTCAGTGTTCCCATCTAGCAGTTGCCTGTAAAACAAATAGTGTAAGTCATGTTTGTGATCTCATTCTATAGAGGCTTTTGACTGTGGCAAGACCATGATCTTTGTTATCTCTCTGCCATTTTGCACAAGGCTTAATATAACCGTCAGTATGTACATTTGAAACAGAACTGAAAAGCAAGTGCATGTTTTGGAAATCTGAGTTGACACTGTTTAGTGAGGCACTATCTTGGCACTTGAAACTCATAACGAAAAATACAGTATCTATAAACGCATACAATATTGACAGAGAAAAGACAGTTTGAATTGAAAGATGTGAATCTGAGGGACAGTGCCATCACAGGTTTGTGGAATACACAGGAGATAAAAAAAAAAAAAAACTGACTTCAAGGTTATAGACTTACATTTTTTATGTGAGATGCTTATAAATGAAATATATATTCTAAATATTTAAAAGGTGTGTAGTATGTCTGCTATCCTAAATTAAAATATGTTTAGAAAATATCAGCATGGGTATCTTAATATTAGAGAGTGAAACCAAGTAAACAACTCATAGCACACCTGCTCCAGAAAAAATGTGTTTAAATATTCCGCTCCAGTTAACTACATTATGACCTGCAATTGGCATCAACATTTTGCTAATTGATATTGAACTAAGTTTTTGCTACTGAAGCCCCTTGGTATGAGTCAGCTAATAACACAGAGTTCAATATCAAAGCTGCTCAATGAATAAAAATAATTTTTTGTCCCTTAGCAAATTAGATATTACATATTAGATATTTAGGTTTAGCATTTTGAAAATAATAAATACCATGAGCTAGAACTGTATAAGGCTGGCCTTCCAATAACAAAAAGCGTAGTTTTTCAGACACATTACATTTGTGTTTTTTTATTTAAATGGAACAACTGTTTTGTCTGTGGTTTGCCAAAAAAGTAAGAGGAGATTGAAAATTTAATTATAAATTTGTTAGACTGGGAGTTTAATCAATCTGGGAAGTTTACCAACATTGAACCAAATGCATACTGGAACCATCATGATCATATTTTCAATATTCAAACATTAAGTTATTGTAAGACGCTTCATGAATACACACACACACACACACACACACACACACACACACGCACACACACACACACACGCACACATACACACAACAGTACTTTATATATATGTAGATAATTGTATACTGGGCAATTACTCTCCACTACCTTTTTGGCAGGAAGTCGATTCTATCACATCCTTATTATGTTCATATCAAAACATACTTATCCTAACTGAGAAAGAAAATTCATTCACTGACACAGATATGGGAAAGACACGTCTAAATGGAAATGTTATTCAAAGATATGACCTTGATGGAATATTCAATCACACATTTTGGTTACTGAAAATGGGGTAGAAAAAGACTTGGTGTAAGAGGTAGTCATTACCACCTATTGTTTTATATATATACACATATATATACATATGTATATGTATATGTAGCGGGGTCCAAAAGTCTAAGACCACTTTCCCATTCACTTGAAGAAGAGTGTCAAGAGGTGGTGAATCATCTTCAATTGCTGTTAATTTGTTGTAAAAGGCCTTATGCTAATGAACTGGCATAACAGTGACATATCATTTGCTGATGGAAATAAGAATATCTCTTAATGTGTAACTTTTTTGGCAATTTTAATATTATTTGACACCTCATTATACAGTTAACATTAATAAGGTAAAATAAAATAAATTGTTTATTTCAGAAAAAGTCCATAAGTTGGTTCATAACACACCTCACTCATAGGAATAATTAGTCAGCGGTAATGTAAGGAGGCGGCACAAATATCTGTCTGACAGGATGACAAAGATTCAATCAATAATCCATATAACAGTATTAAGTGGCTCAAATGGGTATGTGAGAATTACTAGTCTGATCACTACTGGTCTGTGTCTTTAATTGGCTTCTCTCTACCAATACTGCAGATCACTCTAAGTGCATATCTAGAGTCATCTAATTAACATAATGACAGTATCACATAAGACTCTCTTAGAACAAATGTCTCCTTTGTTATCATATAATAATTTTACAAGAAAATGAGGCAGACTGCCAGTTATGGGACATCAGCAGCAGTAGATCAGGCCTTGTATGAATGCTGTGTATCTCACACAGACATTGTTTTTTTCCCCTCACATACAGCTCCTGACTGACTGCTACTACATAGTCAAATGTGCGACTGAACCAATTTCATCTTCGACTTATGTCTTTGTCTTAATTCCAAATATGGTACTTACATTTTTGTCAACAGAGCAGTGCATCATCATCAGTTTCATTTCATTTTACATTGAAAGATCAAACACAATCAGTCTCAGCCACAGAGAGGAACCTGCTCTTCAAAATCTTTCCTCCACCTACAATCACAACTTAAGTTTAGCTTCTAGATACAGACTGACAGAACACTTGCTCAGGCCAGTGAGCCACAGAGCAATGCTCATGATTAACTGGCCAATTTTTCTCTGAACTCTGAACCTCACCCTCCAGTCAAGACTTTTGGTTTGAGCCTAAATAAATAGACTGTAGCTAGAAATGGAGGATGAGATGTGGCTGACCTCAGTCTGCATAATAAGGTGAGGACTTTAAAAAGTCAGGAAGGCCTCTGTATTGGACTGTTACTCCTCCATAGAAACAGAAGCCAGAATGAAAAGTGGTTTAGACACCTGGTATGATTCCCCTGGATGTCTGCCTTTGGAGGTGCTCCAGGTACAGCTAACATGGAGCTCTCCCACAGTAAGAGCTGGAGGAATCTGTAGTGAGATGGGATGCTTGGCTATTGTGCTCACAGCATTGCCACTATGACCCTGACACAGATAAGCAGTTAGCAACTAAATGGATGGAAACTGGAATATTAGAGACAGCCTGGTAAGAAAAAAGAACATTTGTTTTTCTACGTCGACATATTTTTTGTGAAAAGTATGTGTTTGGATGCATTATGATTAAACTGTGTCTCAACTGGACTGATACTTTCTTCTAAATGAACTGCAGCAAGTTTACCGTCTCCTCTGTATGATGGCCTCCCCATGTGTCAAGGTACACTCCCTTTAACACATTTTTTGCCAGTCACATGGTCTATCCAGTTCATTATGTTAAATTCCATGAAACAATAGGACACATTTTTATACTAACCCACTAGAGTTAGTATGTACCAAGGTCCCATTTGTTTTAATTTCATAAGAGCAGGCATACTTACAACATCTTAGCTGCAATGTATGGCCTTATGAGTTAGAAAGGACATTTTATGTAATGTCCCTATGCTTTTCGGAAATAAATGCTGTCTCAAGTTAAACAGATATCTCCCTTAATATCCAGATAATAAATTAGTATCTACAAAGTTGATCTTATAAGCATTAAACTGCTGAAATCTTGAGATGTTTATACCAAACTGCAATAATTTTTTATTCATGTAATGTCAATAAAATGTGTTTAATGTTATGCGTATGCCATTACATTGATCTAGTAAAGCATCAAGAGTCATGAATGGGTTTACACAATAGACTGTAAATAAAGATGGACGTAGCCTCCACGACATCACCTAGGTGTTTCTAACCAATAGGTTTCTGAAGAGCGGTTTTGAAGCTCAGAGTAAGCTGGTCCACCGTTGCCATCCTGGCAATACCTGACTCCGCCCAACTCCCATCTAATCCAGAAATGGGCAAAGAGGTGGGGCGGTTGTGGAGCCTGGACTTTGGGGCATGCTGGTTTGTGGCAGATACGCTCACCCACCTGTCACTCTAAGCAACACGCCCTAAATTATGCAGAACTTTAAGCCTTAGTTAAACTTAACTGAGTGAGTTATATAAAGATTCACCCCCCATATGGTTGTCATGAAGGAGGAAATTAGCCGTAGAGACCAAATCTGTTTTTTGTACCAGGCTGTAAACATGTTTATTTCTGCTGAAAAGTTAGACATTTTAACATGGGAGTCTATGGTGAATGACTTGCTTTTGGAGCCAGCCTCAAGCAGTGCAGTTTTTTGCACTTCTGTGTGGCTTCATTTTTCAATGCCCAGACTAAACCCGGTCTGTCTTTTGATGGCTGAGCTGTTGTATCATCACATTATTTGTGTATTCACCACAACCCAGTTTTTCATCAAGGTAATAAAGAAATCACTGTTAAGACCGGAGTCATAGCAAGGTAGTTATCACTTGCGATAATGGCTTCACAGTAAGGAAACTTTGCCAAGGCCAACACCAGAGAACAATACAACGCTTCAGAGCTGGATCCACTGTGGATAATATCATGCAAAGATCTAGATGATGAAACCAGCTGTGCTAACAGATGTTCATGTGGAATCCTGTTTCTCATGGTGGGGGGGGGGTTACAGTATGGGGATACCAGAGGGAATCTGTTTGTATGTGAGGATAATTGCTGTATCCTCCTATCCTGCCCTTCAAAGTCTGAGTTGTCTTTAACACTTCAATTATGTCACTTAGATTGATTATTTATTAATCTATTAAAATGGTCAATTATTCATAATAATTAGGCCATAAAGTGACATTTAGAACCATGAACTGTTAACTGTTTCTACAGTATATTGGTGTTATTTTACAAAGGTTTATATATATTTATAAAGATGTCAATCTTTTAGCAGGAATCATTTTGCTGTTCACTCTGTGACTTTTAAGCCGTGTGCTTATGAAAGCCTTTCAAGAGAATAAACTGCAGCGAAAAAGAAAAAAATAATACGTTTAACAACTAACTGTAGACATTTTTTTGTTTTGTTTTTAAACACCAATTCTGGAAAGTTGGCATTTTGTAAACATGTGTTAATTAATAGATATCAATACCTTCCAAAAATGGTAAATTACTGTGAAACACAAAAATATGTGAAGTACATTTTAGATTATTGCTGAATTTAATGTTCATGTAATGTACTGTTTTGAATATAGTGTACGATTCACATTCTCATACACTAAGAATTACTTTCAATCATGTCTACAGTACGATAATTAATGTCTAGTGTTGCTGATACAAATGAACTGATGTGGTTTTACCTTAACCATAATACAAAAACTGCTTGTCTATGTAATGAAATGTACTTAATTGTTGTTTGTACTATTTATCTGCATTTTGACTGGTGTAGATGTGCAGATCAGTGGAAATCAAAATAGATCCATCTGGGTTAAAAGGGTTAGGCCTATTCCTTTACATCTGGCAGACAAAAACATGCATCCAGGCAGGAATCTACAGACACGAGCCGGCTGAGCAGAGGCTATTCCCAAGGTGTGTTGTTTACTTGAGGATGAGCTGCAGCAGCTGAGCTTTGTTCATAAAATTACTCAAAATAACCAATTATCCATCTTTGGCTGTGTATAGAACCATCCCCAAACCCCAGAGGATGCCTGTAGTCCTGACACTGACAGAAACAACTCATGTCACACAGTCTAAAGATAGCTTTTTTTATCCTTCCCCTTTTCTTCTTACTTTCAGTGTTCTTTCAAATTTTGTCTATGTGTCTTAATGTCTGTCTGCCACTACATCTGTCAGTCTGTTTTTATGTCTGCATATCTGTCAAATCAAAGCCAAACACATAAGGTATGAGAACTGGCTCTAATAGATGGGAGTTTTGGAGTATAGGCATACATGCAATAAAGCAATAGCAACACAGAACAACACAACAATGAAATGATATAGCTTTTGAACACTTGTGCTTGAATAAACCCTTGGGTGTAATTATTGTACTACCAGAGCTCTGTTTAATGTTTTTAATTTTACATGTGACTAGCTGAGAAAGTAATTCATCATGTACATTTGAGGGATGGCTGGGCCCAAGCATGGGGGTGGATAAAACATTGATCAAGATATGCTGGTGTACGTCTGTTTATGTGCCTGTTTGAGAGAGCGTCTGAGAAAGAATAAGAGGGCATCTGTTTACAAACGTGTTAGCCATCTGTAACAGCTAGTATAATCTTATTTAAATGAGAAGAAAGTGTAACAAAACTACATTTAGCTTTTCAAGGAGTTGTGCAAAATATATAGAAAGAATATTTATATTGACCATTAGCAGCATTTATTTAACTGTAGCAATGTGTGCTAAATACAAAAAGACCCTGGTGTATATAACTGACATAATAGTGCTAATATTAGTGATACAATTACATATGTGTAGTTGCTTAAATAATGGACATGTTCCACTGTGTCAGAATATGTTCACGCCAGGACAAAAATCTCAATATTTTAATTAATAATTCCAATCTTTAGTGTGACTACAGGATCTATATTAGCATATCTTCAAGCCCTTAATTTAATCCTGTATTGAATTTTAATGACTCGAGAATGGTTTTTCAAAACCTTTGGTCTTCAGGTTTGCATTTGATTATATTTCTTACAGCCTCTGTTGGTTTAGATTGTCTGATAGAAATGGAGTAAAAGACTTAAACTAGAGCTGAAATGATTAGTCAATTAAATGATTAGTCATTTCACTGAAAAATGAGTTGCCAGCTGTAATGATAATCAAATCATTGTTTAAGTTATTTATCAATTCATTGCCTGGTTGCGAATATGAGGATGTCGTGCTTTTCTCCATTCTGTATCATGATAAGTTTAATAATCCTATTCATGTCACCTTTGGCTCTGAGAAATGGTAATGGGCACTTGTCATTATTTTCTGACATTTAACAGACTGATGGATTAATTGCTTAATCAAACATCCAATACATTAATTGATTTGTTGCAGTCCCAGTTAAAACATATACAAAGAAATTAACATTTTCTTTTTGACGACATGTCTTCTACAGAGAGGGGGTTACATTTAGAGACGTCAAGATATTTCCTTCCTGAATTGTGATTTATGCAAGCGAGGAGAATGGGTATTTCTAATAGCAGTGAGGAGATTTTAAAGTGATAAAAATTCTGACAATGGTAAAAATGAAACAGTTTTGTCATATCCAGCAAGCCATGGGATAATAGCATGAATTCACAAACTTCACTTCTAATGCTCCCAGTAGACTTGTAAGGTAGCATCACATTTTTCAGTCTACATATCAAGTAAATGTGATGGATGGCCCTGGAGAGAGCGGTGGGGGAATTAAGAGAAACAGAGACATACAGCATGTTGAAATTAAGATGAAAATTGGGACGAAACGTACAAACGGGGTGAGTGGATTGGACATGGTGGTGATAGAATTCCACTGGGCAACCTTCTAATTAGTTCTGCTAGCCTGAGGCAGTGCATTGCCACTGGCCTTGTAGCATACAGAGTTCCTGCAAGGCCTCTAATAGAATGATTGACCGCTCTAGCAAAGAAACTGATGATAGCTATCATAAGCATTGCACTTGCATTTAATTACCCTTGGGTTTACAATGCATGATAAATACCCACATGCATAAAGATCGATAATTGGCATTCACAGTTTGGAATATTAACTATCAGACCTCCTTGTGAGATTTTGCATGAGTCGACCTCACTAGCACACAGAATTCATGCACTTGGTTCCTCTCCAGAAAATCTTCCAGTATGAATCAATCACTCGTTTTCACCTGCACATATGAAAACATTTTGTCTCGACTGTTACTCTGGCTGCCATGGTATGTACTACTGAGACTGGGGTTAATTAATACCTAATAAATAAGTAATGTTAGCCTGCAATTCAGTGGCATACAGTGACTTTTACCGATATCCAAGCAAAGCCAAAGAATCAACTACAATGCACAAGTACAGTTTCCACGTGCATCTGTGCACGTGTATAATTATGCATTATCATAACTAATCTCAGAGCAGCAGAAGCTGAGTCAAGGGTAGCAGAGCAAGCACACTTTTCTGTACCTAGCTATAGCTAGTCACCCGTCAAAGATCCAGGATTATCCTCAATGCACATGTGCAAACGTGTTTGATTATTAGCCCCTTTTACACAGCCCGTTCAGTAGCCAGTTAGAGTTCCTCTCTTCTCCTCAGTGGCTGAACTTCATTTAATTGGCATCCTGCTGACACAACTTCAAGTTGAAGAGAGTTGTCTTTAAATTTAAGTGATCACAAGGGAGAACAGATGTATTGCAGGAAACAAATGTATTGTGAAACTGAATATGATAGGCAGGCAAATTATTAAAAGTAATGATGAAAACATAGATTTAAAATATAAATAGCTTATAAATATGAATTTATAATTCTTTATTACTAGACCAATTTGTAATTAAATTCTAAAATTCAGTTCTTGATTGATCATTTCAAGCATGAAGAAGGATAAGGAAATTGAGAAGCTGGCTGAAGCTTACAATTGAAATTCTCTTTGAGTTGAATAATTATTTAAATGTTTTTTACTTTATTTATTCCGGTGGCACACTCCAGGCTCTTCATTACATTATTATTATTACTGTATGTCTGGTCTCACCTATTTGTGCTTCTACTTGTGATGCTATTGAACCTTTGTCTATTCACATTCTTGTCAGGCTGGCAGAGATGGAGCCAAAGCTCCTAGTAATAATTGATGACTGAGTTGAGAAGTTGGCCCTTCCATCAGAAATCCCACCCACTGTGGAAGAGCTGCAAACTGTTGTGAAGGGGACCTTTTGAATTCCTGTGGAGTTCAGTCTTCAGAATTTGGACTGGAATTTGAAGATTACTCTTCATTAAAGTGACCAAACCAAACCCAAAGACACCATAAAGGTTGTTCATGCTGCCCCGATTCTTCTCAACTTACTTACAGTTGATGAAAGTTTGGGAAGATTGTTTGGTCAACAGTCAACTCACTGTGACTCTGAGTCTTATGCAGAGTCAACTATATGAATTATAGATCCATCTGCTGGAACGTGTTCTTCACAGGACACCATAGACACACATCCTGTCTTGAAGTACGACGGACAGATGTCAGCCATGGCCAACAGTTCCATATACCACAGTTTGCATACAATACTGAGAATATTTTGAAAAAGCCACTGGAGACTACAAGAAGAATGGAACACTTCTGACTACCACAAAGGCCAAGGCAGACATACATAGAGGTTGGGTGAAACTAGGCTATATAAACAGCCTATTCATCAAGTGCGTAGATAAGTGATGTTACTGAGGCACTTGTTACTGAGGCACTTGTCAGGAAATATCATTGCCTCTCAGGTTACTATGGCTGGCAACAAAGCATCACATACAAGATGGTTGAGTATCACACCAAACTACAGTGGCCAGAGTGTTCCTGAGGTGATGTGCAATCCACTGAAATGCAAGAGCTCTGCGGCCCAAAAGTCTGCAAAGAGTGTAAAAAAAAAAAAAAAAAGCCTCGAAAGGCAGAGGTAAACGAAACGAACGAAACAATGGCCAAGATTTTTGAACACAGAAGGAGCACAATCATCAACCTATCACTCAGCATAGAGGACATCAAAGCCAGATGGCTCGCTCTATTTGAGGCATCTCACGAGAGTTACAAGTGCATGCTAATTGGAAATATTTCTAGTAGATTGTGATGGACTGCACTGGTGGTTTTGCATATTTAGCTCTTATGTATAAATGTGTGTTACATTACTGTCAACTATTTTCTAAGATCCAATTCCAGAATAATGTTGTTTTTGTTGCATTACATGGTTATATAGTTTCCAACATAAATCATTTTCAATAGGCCCTAATGAATGTGAGGAACTACCAGCATTAAAGATTGTAGCATGCTAGCCAAAACATTATATTAATAATTATATTAACATGCCCTACAATCAGATGGTTTAACCCAGAACGTAAACAATCAGCAAACATGGAGGTCATGATATTAAATTATATAAAAATCATGATCAGAATAAGGTTTGTTCTTGTTTTTAAAAATGTTTCAAGAACACTTCAGTTTTGTTATTCATTTTTCAGATCCAGGGTGAGCTTCACAGAACTACAATGGTGCACCTTGAATCAATGTTCATATTCAAGCTGAATGAATACACTCCAACTATTACGAACTACAGACTATTGGGGTTGAGGTTGCAAGGTATCCTACTCAAGGTATCCTTCATTGAGTATTATGCTTGCTAGGAATTTTTGTGATCAAACAGATGGAATATCATTTATTTATTATCTAAATGTACAAGAGGTAATGTAAGGTAACTGTGATTCTCTGTACAAATATATGAAATAATTGCATACCTTTTAAAATAGTTTGTATACACTCAGTGGCCACTTCATTAGATAAAACTGAAGATTCAAACCATCATAAAAGCAAAGTTTATAGCAGAACAACTGGTGTGAATTGCATTAGATTGTACAGGTGTACGTATTTATAATGGCCACTGAGTAGCCTACACATTGTAAATCACTACTAAAGGCATGGGTATGAATCTTGCCAAGTAGTCTTTTGACATTACTGATTCTGTTTCATGTTGTTAAACTTATTTGCATTCTCTCTAAGAGTTAAATTTTCAGATTGATGCCATTCCCATGTCTGTACTAGAAAAATATGAGGCCTCCACCAGCAGCATAGCTTATCATAAAAACTGTACACATAAGGAGAACAGCTAATCTGGTTCTGTCCAAAGGCAATAAAATTTGCCTACTACTATGTCTGAAGTTCACTGATTGACTGGTTATGTCTTGTTTGTTTAATCCATACAAAAGCAAGGTGTAAAAAGTGGTTTTAGGAGAATGGTTCCTTAGCTGGGACCAATGACTTCCTGGAGTCACAGCCGGTTCCCTGGAAACCTCAGTAATGTCAGGAAGTGTTTCATTAGACAAGTCCCTGAGACAGCACATCAAGGATCTTTGTTAGGGGTTTATTTGACAGTAATACAAGTCAATGTTGTTAAAATTTGCAGCTTTAACAAGTTTTAGGTCAGTGGATGATTTTTACACCATGAACCTGAATAATGTTTATTTCTGTCATTTCAGGCTCCAAGCAATCCTAGCATCGACATGACCAGAGATGTTGTCATTCAGTGTTAGATGGTATACCTTTGGGAATCTAAAGATCAACTCTCAACTCTATGATGATGTAAGTTGAGGTTCTCTCTCTCTCTCTCTCTCTCTCTCTCTCTCTCTCTCTCTCGTATTATCTTCTGAAGGTCAAAATAAAATACAGATATACAAAATTCAATCATAACTACATTATTCCCAGTAATTCTTGGCTAGCTACTGAATTTTGTAGTTTTGAAATTTCATAAATATATATATATATATATATAAATTATAAATATTTACTACTGCGACTCAGACTATCATCTCTGATGTTACTGAACTTTTTTTCTTTGTTGGCCAGCTGATTAGATCCTATTTACCATAACTGGAGTGAAAATACACTTTTACAGGTACATTATCTCTATCTTTTTGTAAAACACTGAGGTAAATGTGGTGCATTAAATGCTACAGCTACGGCACCCCTAAGTTTTCTTGGATAAAAATCTACAGCATCAAGAATAATCCATTAGAGGTTCCCTACGACATCAGTATAGTGGTAGAATGAAACTTGGGCTGACTGCTCTGGGTAACTTTCCAAGGCCTTACTCCATGCTCGTTTGGATGCCATATGCAGTGAATCTTGCCTATCCCAAGGAGCTCAGGTACATGTTTGAAGTCTTCCAAGAAACTACTCCTCAAGCTGCATTGTGCAAATCTGTGAACAGCCTCAAGAATAAGCTACTGGCGTAAGAAAAGGGACCCTTGCAGAATGAAAGGGAATTGTTAAGTCACTGTCAAAACTGTCACATGGTTACCTTCAAGGCTTTGTTAAATGCTTGAGTTTCAGTGCTGCAGTTAATTGTTGCTCTGGTGGTTGTTCAGAAAAATCCAATTAATGCTACTCATTTGAGGGTAGTGGTATCATGTTTATGACTTAATATTGGAATAGGCAGCTGTTCTAGTACCTTGTGATTCCACTGTGTACACCAGGGATGCAAATTTGACAAATTTGTTTTAATTGAGGAATAATGTGATTGTTCAAATGAGTCCCATTTTTGCAAGTAGTGAAGAAGTAAAGCAAATGGAAATACTGACCTTATCCCAGACTCCAAGTCAATCAACATGTGATGTTTTAATTTATTACTGTTAGCTGTTTGAAAAACATATTGGCCCTGAGGATTTTAGTTGGAGCATGTAATAAATAAAATATTTCATTTTAAAATAGAAAAACAAACAATTTTTTGCAGGCTGAAAACAGTCTCAGAATTTAAATGCACTCGCAGGACTAAACCTTGAATCACATCCAAAAAAGTAATCTGTGCCTGTAATGCCCACATGTGATAGGCAGAAGTCATAGGTCATCACATAGTGATAGTAAATAAAAACAGGACACTACTTTATAAGTTCTCTGATATAGTTAAATTTGTTACACCTAGATATTTTGTAAAACTAAATTACTTTTATTTTACTTACTTTTACTACTTCAGATACTTAATATAAAATCATTACCTTGTGAAATTTCTTTGAATTTACATAATATTTTTGGGCTATAAGTCATCATTGGACATTCTGTTACTAAATCCAACACATTTGCTGTTGCCCTTATTTCCATGTACTTCATTATTTAATTTAGTTAATTTATCAATACTTTTTAATTAAGGTTGTGGTACTTAAAATCTATTCAAATAATGATGATGTGTGATTAGGGCTGGACATCGAACTTCACAGCAGCTGCACTGGTGGTTTTGCACTAGAGCATCAGTGAACCAATAAGCATGCAGCATTGCTTGGACCCAGATCTAATAATGCTGATGATTGGCTATTTATTTACATGAACACATTTGAGCGTGTAGAAAAACAGAGCTTAGAAATAAAAGTAAACTAAAATTTGTACTGTAATGTGTATTTTAATGTTCTTTTTGTTAAAATGGATTTGATGAAATCGGTATCGAAAAAAGTAAAGTCACTTTGTTGTCATAATCTTTGTAATTAACCGTTGGTCATATTTTTTACTGTTGTTGTTTGTGGATTCACAATGTCATACATTTAGACTGTTTTGTAGAATGCGGTCATTTTGTTTCTTGAGCTTGTGATCATTTCATCCACTACAGGAAAGAAAACAGGAATGTGACTACCACCAACTTCCTTTGTGCTGCTCCTTAATTGGCCAGCAAGGGAAATCAGCTATTGAAATGGTGTCACAGTGAATGTGCGCTATCCCAATGAGCGAGTGGTAAGGGGAAGTTGTCAGGGGCCAGGATTAGCAGCATCTTTAAAAAGCCACTGTTTTCTACCGTGGGAAGTACTATGCACAGGCAATAAGAGAGAAGGTGAAAGAATATCATGCTTCACTATGCCTAACATTTAATCATCACAGGATAAGAATCAGGGATAATGATATAATGAACATAATGGTATGATGAGTGGTGAAAATTTCGTTCTTGTCACTAGTTTCTCCCTTTCCAGTCAATGCCAGAATCACAACATCTGAGCAGAAATGAACTACAACAATAATTTGATCGTATATACAATCAGAGAGGCTAGGCTTACTGGTTGTTATAGTTTAATGTGAATCTGAAAAACGTGTGGTAAATGTCAAAGTAAGTTGCTTTAATTATCCAAATGATGTTAATTTACCCGCAGTCACTCCAGACGGTTCCCCTCATATGATATAGCCTCATTAATTCAGATTACATTCACACCTCTCAGGGTTGTTTTCACACATTTTATTTTATTTTTTTTTTGTTTTGTTTTTCTAATAGGTCACACAAATGGAAAGAAAAACTCTGAGGGACTGAATGTAGAATTGTGCAGGCACTGAACATAGTTCCTTTTAATATATTGCTAGAGGTGTTGACTGTTCTAAGCTGGACACAGCAGTTTCTTATAGAAAAGGTGGAAAAACAGCAAGTTACAATTTGTTTTCACATTTCAGGACATTATTTTTCTTTGAGATTATGCCCGAATCCATGTTACCATGTAGGTTTCATGATACACATTAGATCTGTAATGGCTCTTTGTTGCATACTGATGAGTGAAATAGTAGTAATGCCAAAAATGACAGCATGCATCAATACATTTTTTAATTGCTTGGATAGCAGTTTAAGAAACAACTGTTTAGTGCTTTTTGCTATAAGGAGTACTCGAACATTACCTCATCTAGCATTTACTAATTGCAGCCCCACAGTTGGATTCGTTCGATGTATTTCACATATTTGGCCTAACTTACCACACAGACTGGGATCGGAAGGAAATGATTAGCATACCTCCATTAGCACTGCCTTAAGCCATCTCATATTCATATTGTCTATGTTTTTTCCAAAAGGAGAACATAATCAATTTGACAATAGGTTAGAGGTTCTCATCAGTCAGTTTTGGATGGGGTTAAAAAAAATTGGACCTGCAGAAAACCTATCACATGTACACACATACACATTACTCAGACACGCATAAACGAGTTTTCAGAAAAACAAGAGATCCGATGTGAAAAGACCCAAGAATAAGAAGAAAAGAGAACTAAGTCTAATAAACCATTTCAAATAAATAATTTCTTTATGTGCTTCAAAGAATTTATACAAATAATTGAAAGTCCTATTTTAACCTCCTGCACCCACAAAAACATTTTGTAGCCAACTGGGCACTGAATACATTTAAGAAAATAAATGTATTCTAACCAATAAATAATTTCTAACCAAGTTAATATCTGTGAATTAAACTCAAAACAAAAGCAAAAAAGCAAAAAATAGCAACCAATTTTACATTCACCATTTTTACACTGCTTGAAATATTTTCTCCTGACATATTGGCACACAAACCCAAGAACTGCACCACTCAAACAAGGCCATATCGGACATGACTAGACCGGGTATAACGGAACCGGTAGAACCAGATTGGGTCCTGGTTCCTCAGAAACAAGTGGATCAGTGGTAACCTCTGCCATAGATTACTGCCCTAAACATAAGCAGATGCACGTTCCTCTGTGGGAAAAGTTGTGCACAGACACACACACAGACACACACAGTTTTTAATGGCACATATTATTGGCACACCACATTCCTAATGATTTATAGTGAGTTTGAAGTTCAGTGGCTTTCTCTGTCTTCATTGAGGGTAATTAAGATGTAGTGATGGCTGTGGTGGATGTGGGAAGGTCTGGACCTGATTGTCCAGTAGTCTCTCAGTGTGATGTGTTGATGATTCCTTTGGACACAGCATTGGACGTAGAGTCGCTGCAGAATACACTCTAATCAGCTCTGGCCACTCTCCCTAACTTTATTCTCATTAAAGTTGGCAAGTGACATTTAACTACTACACTAGGGACTTCACATTGCAAATAAATGGCAACTTCAGCGTTAGAATTATAATGGCCTTCTTATTCTACTTTTAATGACCCAATCTAGTTTTCAAAGTCACCTCCTCAGGAATAGGTAGGCTTGCCTGCTCCTACAAGCCTTCTTATTGGCTAATAGGGAGCAAACGATGTCAACTTGACTGTAGAGGGATTCTCAATGGTGAGGAGAGGAAGAGGCTAAAAGCTCAATCACTTACTTTAACTCCTCCACTTTTCCCACTTCCAAACTGGCTTTATGCATGCCCATTTGGATATTTTCATGCTACATTTCATACAGGGGTCTCTCTAATCCCCAGGCCCACCTAATGAGGAGGTAATGAAAAGTTAATCCACATAGCTCAACTCCACCTAGCCTTTAGCTAATGCTGCTTTTAACTCCAGCTCTCATTAACTTTTAAAACATGAGCCATTAACAACAGGTTGGTAGACTAACCATCGGCTGGCCTCCCAAGCACTCTGCTATCCAACCACTCGCTGTGTCTGAACTTTAAAGCACAATTAGGTGAGTGAGAGAAATTCTTGGTACACACTGACCCCCTAATTGGGATACAGTCTGGATTTTCTGGAGCTCAGCTGTCACTGTATTGATTCCTCCTCAGGATTTTCCTGCTCATGGATGAGTCACATGGACATTAATCCGAGGAGGTGATGTCTGCCATTTTTTAAATTGTTGTTGAGGATGCACATAAGCACAGTTTAACTTAACAGGCTGTTGATTTTTGCACTGTAAATTACAGCAATTTTCGAAAGTGGAATTTCATATATTTTTTCTCACCTGCAGATTTAGCAGCTAAACATATTGATTTGTTGTTGTGCAAGCACTCCATTTTCATTAAGGAAATTATGAATAATTTAAGAGGATGATTAAAAATGAATCACAACCATCGCACATCATACGCTTTAGAGGGAGGTCTAGTCATCTGAAATAGACACTGCCACCTCCCACCTCTCTGAAGAATTCAATGTTGCCTCCAATAGGGACTGCCACTGTTGTCTCCCTGCCTATATATGACAACACTGGGTAATAAAACATGTCTGACTGAACCAACAATAAATAGTGATTTGATTACAGACGGTTAATGCAAGGGCAAACAAGTGAGTAAATTTTGCATTCCTGGAGCTTTCTTGACAGCTCTCAACTGATTACCAATTCATCATTTTTGTGCTGTGGTGACAGATAGTTCTACAGCACTGTTGCTCTGGAGAATGAGAATGAGGTTAATGAATGTGGATCAGGCTAATTCCTCTGTCCTTGCCAGGCCGCAGACCTATAAAAACCCATATATACAGATCTGCACGGATGAGATGGTTTTTAGCAAAATGCAAATGTTCATAGGCCTCATGGGACACTGAACTGGAATAAAAGCACATGCTGCTGTCTTCTTCTGCAGTAATTGACATAATGTCTTTCAGATGTTGCAGATGTTGAAAGAGTTCAGAGGCGTCAGCTCCATGAACGTCATGTACAAATCTGTGGCTTCACATAGATGGGAGGGAAGTACGATAACCTAACAATAATTTTCTACATAATACAAGTATCTGTACATTATACTAGTAGTAGTCTGACTCACTGAATGAAGGCTGTGGTTATAAACCTGGCATTGGGTGCCTATTCAAGGCAGCATTCTCCTACCTGTCCACTTCGCCTGCCTGTTACCGTTTTCAAAATCCCCTTCACTACAGGAAACAACAACCACCTCCAAGTTAGCAACCTACACAATGAAAATGGCAAGTTTTGTTGAAGATCTGGATCACACCCGACGTACGTCTTTGCTGTTTTCGTAGGTAATCAGCCAGAGTTCCCCTCTGACACCATTTTGCAGGGGCACCATTGCTGCATTCTAGGCTCAGTGCTGCCCAAGACAATTGTGATTGGTTTCAAGAATTGCAAACAACAGCGTTTTTTCCCCAATAGCAAAATGATAATGGCTGCAGCCAGACTATTCTCCAGTGCTAAGGGGATAGGTCTGGCTATGCAGGACTATAATAGTAGTAATAAGTTTAGACAAGCAAGAACAGAAATGTTATTGCATGCCTGGCCTAAACACTCACAGCTAAATGGGGGCATGCCTTTACTGTATGTAAGAAGTTATGTGATATTGCATATGCATATGAGTGATGAGAATAGCTTAAAGTGGAGTCCACAGGCTGTTATGTCCATGGTAAAATTTTAATCTCACTGTTAACACTTTTATGGAGTTGTTTGAGGTCTGGTCCTGAATGGGCTTTGTCACCTCCTGCCACTGTGCTTGTCTTAAAATGAGTCACATAACATAGCCTATGGGCCCTTATGACAGTCTTTCTCTCACTCTCTTCTAATTATTACAACACAGTTTAGCAGGTATGGCAAATAAGTACTATCAGTTAAAATACTATGGTCTCAGGTGTCAAAACACAGCTTTCAATTCTGATCTCCAGGCAGCTGCAGAGAGAAAAATCACTTACTGAAACACTGAAGTTCAGTTCCCTCCCACCCCCACCCAAAAAATCATCTTCCTTTCGCATTGGGAGGCAACCGATTATGTCTTGTCACACTCACAACTACAGTATTCCAGTTCCTATTACAGTGTAGACACCAGCCTGGATGGGGAGAGATAGTATTTGATGCATTCCCTCATGATTTAAGACAGATTCAGTGACTAATTTATGGGCTTGCTTTGTAATTGCACAGGCACGCTTGCGCATACAAAATCCACCAGTGAGTAATAGCCAGTGTGGACTGCCACACTGACACTACCAGACAGTCAATTTTACATAGTTAGAAATCAATTTATGGATCTTTACTTCGACTGTGTATATGGTGATGACTCGTGTGCCTGGAGGATCATTTTAATCTCACTATATCAACCTTTCCTAATGAGAACAAAATGCAAACTCTGGCACTTATGTATTTTTAAACACTGAGTTTTAATTTTAATTGGTTGGCCTCTATAGTTACACTTTATATTAAGTTGGTCAAACAGTGATTAATTTGAATCATTAATCATTAATTGTAACCATTAATCATCACAAAATGAAAGTCAATACTTATCTCTTGGGGTGATGATTACAGCCTCAGGACGGCTTGATATAATCAAGTAATATCAAACTTGTACTTCTCAAACATAATCTGAACTTTGATCTCATTCTGTATTTAGCATTAATTTATTTTAATTTGGTGATTACATAATCATAAAACAACAAATACCAATGATAAAATGACAAGTACCAGCATTATCGAAGAGGCTTTGTTTCAATTAACATAACACAGTGCAGTGATACAGCCTGTGCTGATAACTGAAGATTTCCCTTACATTTAATTCAAACTCTAAAGGGAGGGAGCAACCAGTTGGCCTGTGAATCAAGATCTGCTGAATCTCAACTTCACACTTATGAAATTAGCCGAGTCTTGAGAAACGAAACAGACATGGTTCAGCAGAATCTGCCTTTGACGACTGGGAAAGAGCTTGGATGTCGACCAAAAGCATGACAGCTGTTTGCAAAATGTGAACCACATTTGAACTAGGTCATGAATGAGAATATATAGAACAATGTATCATTAGGCAGCATATGGAAACCATGTGTTTACATTCATGTATGAAGATAATTTGGTGTTGGCAGAACAACCCGAGTAGAGGTTGGAACACAAACCACCAAGGTATTAAAAGGGTCTGAATAAGCCCTGAAACAAACTCTCAACTCTTTCTTCAAGAGAGGAGGAAGGAAGCAATTCAACTGTATGGTGTTGCAAGACAAAAGCAGTTGCTATGTATATATAAGCAACAGGCAGATCTTCAGATGGTTTAGTTTTGTGTGTAAATAATGTAAATGTTAGAGGTCATGAACATTTTCTGACCAGCTGTCACTGCAGTAACCATAGTGCTGTGGAGTAAACAGGCGTTACTGGAGAGGCATGATCTCTATGGTTGGTGTGGAGGCTTGAGGGAAAGAATTACCAAAGGGCTAATAGAACAGAGTCTGCCTCACTCTCCATGATTAATTAATTATCATTTTCTGCTTGATGGCTCTCTGAGGGCTATGGTGCTTTGCTGCTGATGCACTGTCAGCATTTGAAGCTTATTACTGTGCTAACCCGTGTAAACCATATAGTACACTTTCCCGGTTACTTCAAATTACAGAGTCATAATTTCATAGTGAAAATGTAATTGGCACATTCATTACACTCTATATTAAAACAATTCATAGAGCATATGCAATTACAGCAACTGTAGACACGTTATGGTGAGCTAGTTATTTAATGAAAATAGTTCCATACTTGAGTTCCATTTGATGGTTTCTTAGTCTTTCCATATATGGATTCCATCATTTATTGTTCATATCTTGACAGTGTCTCTCCAAAGGCAGGGCTTAAGAGTATTCCCATAACTGTGCGTTGAGTAGAGCAATTAATTTTGTGAAAAATAATTTTGAGTTAGAATAGATAAAACATCGACTGGGATTTAACTTTCAAAACTGTAATTACGAAAAGGAAAAAAAAAACAATAGAGATTAAAATGTTTTGTGCTTTGACTCGTGTCATGTTTGCATGGGACGACTTAGACCAAGCAGTTGGAGCACATTTGGTTTTGAATAAATAATTACTTTACGTTTTGTTGATATTCCGAATAAACTGACTTAAAAACTGTGACAGCTCTTGCATCATAGCAACTGTTAATCCTGTGATATTTCCAAAATAAATATCAGATACAGGACATGGCGGTTTGGCTAAATCAAAGCTCTTTATAGTTTTATGCAGTATTTGTCTACACACATTTTCTTCCTACAGAGCAGCGAAATGAAGCACTCATTGAGCCCTTGGCACATCTAACAGACCAGATGAAATATTGGAAAACTTTCTACTGCCCAGATTGAAAGCTGTGCATGTATTCGTTCATGCATCCCCATTGGGGGCACTTTGGCACATAAAAGCTATTCTTCTAACAACCTAATTTGGGTCATTTCACTGGTCCAGTCATCTAAACAAGCTAACAGGCCCACTGAGGTCTGGACAGAAGAGCTTCACTCTTAGACATTTAGTGTAAGCTTTTGTATTCAATGTTTATCAGAGGCCTAGCTATTCTTTATCAATAAATCCCACTGTTGTTACAGCTTCTATTTGTTTTTGATGGCACACTGATCGTGTGTGTTCTTGATGAGAAGTGTGGGTACATTGAGAAAAGTGTTACTAAAACTAGTGTGAAAGAGACAGTGTTCAGATTATTTTGTAACATTATTTGATAGTTGAAATTAAAGCTACAACTAATAAAACATAGTTGTTTAGTAACATGTAGCGGCAGCCATAAGAAATGACAACAATGGTAAAAATGTTTCCTCCACAGACCCCAATAATGGGAGTTAACTTCAGAGACCTAAGTTTTATGACATCTAAACCAAATGAAAGTCACTCAAGTTTCCAACACCAAAGCTAGAGGTAGAAGAGACATAAATTAGCAGGCCTCACTTTTAAAGTATCTATGTACTCTCTCCTATATGAACTGAAATGCCCATAGGTCATAATAAAGTTGAAAAGTACAAAGTAAGTAAGTAGCAAAGTTAAAAGTACTGTTGGATGTTTGTGTGTTGCATAAACCATAAACATCAGGCTGTGCTGGTTGTTGATCACTGATGCTTCTGTACAGCTCTCACAGGTAGAGTTCGACAATAACAATAGCAGTGAACTCTCTCAGCAAAAAGCATGGCCAGCACTTCACAAATGCAAACTACACCAGCAAAGAATACTCTTTGGACACAACCACAGCATTCACACACCTTTCCTTGTGTATATAAACACACGCCACGAGTCCTGACAGTGATGATCACCTGTCCTCTCAGTGGCCTGTTCAGCTTGATGGCTGTGTCCAGAGTGTTGCTGTGGAGCCATGTCACAATGAAAAAAAAAGACTCAGCAGTTCTTCATTTCATGCAGCATAGTCCATTTTTAAAAGCTGAAGACATGTAAAACAAGATATTTGGTCGATAAGAGGCTGCTGCATCTGCAAGCGCCGCCATGGCAACAAAAAAAGTAATGATCATATCATCACTACATGCCTCTGCTGATAAATGATAATTCTGAATTATTTCCCAGTCATGGCTACATCAGCAACAGCAAACATTTGCTAGCTAGATTACATTGCTAATAGAAGATAAATTTGTGTCTCAGCTCTTGTATGCTCACTTGTGTTGCATTAATGGCTTTGTGAAACATGTCAAACTGAGTGAAAGGTAAATTATCACATGTTGCAAATCTGAGTTTGCATGTTACAAATTTGATGAAATGGACTCTAGGATGATATATATACACATATATACATATATACATATTAGTTATTGCAAATATATCTGCATATATACTGACCTGATATGTAATGAGAAACTGCAGTACAGAAATGCCAAACTGAGTTTTAGCTAATTCAGAAATACTGTCACCATTACGTGTCCACAGAAAAGCACTGATGAGTTGATTTTTCAGCTATAAAATAATCCTCATTATGTTTGTTAGTCACAATTTTTTAAAAATTGATCCATGTCAAGATTGTTTGTTAAAAATTACCAATATATCCTTGCTGGATTTTTTAAAATGCTGCACATAAAGTATATTCATCCAGGTTTTTGTGAGATGATAAAAGTGCATAGCACACAGTTGGTAGTTCAATTTTCAGTTGAGCATATCTTTAATGGCCTTGAGGTGCAATTTGGTTTACAGACAGCAACCAAAATAAACAGTAACATTGGTAAGTAATAACAAAAAATATACAGCAACAGAGGATTGACTGGCATTGATGAAAATTTGCAAAAGCCATTCTTGTAATGTTACATATAATGGTTACATAAAAGACTGATTGCACCTTTAAACATTGGACAAAGGCAGTGAAATTTCAAATGTGCATTAAGGACGGCATGCTAACAATGCAAAATGCATGATGAGAGAAGGTAAATGTAAAAAGGCTGGTGTGGAGCTTCCACTTTAGAGAATCAAGGCAGCAGGTGAGGCTGTTCTAA
This sequence comes from Seriola dumerili, assembly GCF_002260705.1. Classification (NCBI taxonomy): domain Eukaryota; kingdom Metazoa; phylum Chordata; class Actinopteri; order Carangiformes; family Carangidae; genus Seriola; species Seriola dumerili. The sequence continues at coordinate 8,338,333 of NW_019174586.1, forward strand.
TTGACTGGTGAATGGAAAACGGCACAATAATGAATGCAATATAATCACCTGCTGACATAAGCAAAGAGTGAGAGGGTGAAATGCAGTTGGGTTGTATTAAGAACTCCAATCTCACAGGATAAGAAGCATATGAAGAGGTAGGCGTTTTGCACTGCTGGGGGACTGTTGAAGCAGCATAGTTTCCAGAGCCAGATAAGTTTTACCTTAGTATATTCTTACATAAGTAGCAGTTTCTCAACAGTGTAAAATCTCACAATGACTCTCAATGATAAAACCACTCAACAGTGTTTCTAATTGTGATCATCTTCAATAGTTTGAGGAAAACCTTGCTGCAAAACTATTTTGACAAATTTTTATGGCTGTTTAATCCTGTTAGTATGGCAAGGCATGACACAGCAAAATGCTAAATACTTAGAATCAGTGAATTACTCTTAATATTTGTTCAGTAACAAAATAGAGTTATAGTATTTCTCCCATCATTATTCCAGTGTTTTGACTAATACTGCTAATAATCCAGAAATCAGCTGGATAAATGTAAAAATGGTAACAAATATTCATGAAGACAAAATCCAGTCTTGACAGTCAAACCGTAACCCTGGGGCCAACCACATTACTGATTCCACATTTCAGAGAAGAATAAAAATTCAAGGCCTTCACATTTTAGTGCTGTGCTTCAGCACAGATAAGTGATTATTGACTGGGTGGGTGTTGTATTCTGCATAAAACTAATGTGATGTCAATTAGCCATTAATACAAATGCCTTGCCCTTTTCTGTAAATGTCTGATTTGACTCAGCAGTTAATATGCAGGCACTATGTGCTTGCGCACAGGGAGGGTGTTGAGGACTGTGGCTTGTTCTGCATGAAATTAACAGCAAGTTAATGGCTGGGCTGGAGGGATACCACTCAAGAAGTATGAAACTGCCTATTTTCTCAGTCAATCTACTGCAATTTCACATTTCCTATGCAACAGATATGCCAAATATAATGGCACCTACCAGCTACCAATGTCATACATAAGCTGAGTCCATTTTAAAAGTTCTTGTGAGGTGTGAGTGTTCTGTTTCAAATAGCTTGTCAAATGCTTGTCATTTGTAGCTCTAACAGTGTAAAATGCCTTTCCCATGCTAGATAACACTGTATGGAGGACAGGTGGCAGCTGGGCCCATAAAGAGCAACACAATGGTGTGGAACAATGATGAAGCCGAGTCATAGACCATTGGGGAGTGCCATGAAATGGCTACTATGTCATTGCACAAAGCCACTGGTCCATTCAGCCTTTATGACACCTGAAAGGGCAATCAGCCTTCACTCACAAACACAAGCTGGACTCAAGAAACAAGTCCTCATAAAAGTACAGATCGCTTCTTTGGACATTCTGCGAGCTATTCAAGCAACCTAAAGCTGTGCGGTTTTCAATAATCTCTGTATAATATTCTCACATCTTACACCAGGGACTTTTAAAACAATCTCAGCTTTCATGGCAAATATTTACCAACATAAGGTCATGTTTGGGATGGTTGCTATCAGCACATGGTAATGTGCCAGTTCGAATAAAGGTCAAGATTTTGAATGAATGAATGAATTAGCACCTCCATTATGTTCCTCCTGCAAGCTGTGTGAGCGTTTACTCACTACTGCATCTGGGTTCTTTTATTTTTCAAAGACATTTTGCAAGATACCAATATTAGTGTTTACTGGTATGTGCAGCATTTACTCCTGATGGATTAGCCAGTATTTAGGTGGATTAACCTTCATAGTAGATGTGATTAATTCCAAGCGTATTTTGTTTGCTGTTACAAACTGTCAACGTCTGCACACTGACTATGATGTTAGCAACAATTACAAAACAGTCATGTTTTCTTGACAACACAGTAGAAGTTAAATGACTGTAGACCAACTCATGGATCAGAGTGCTTGTCCAGCTGAAATGCTATAAAGTGGTGGAACTGGCAGAAAACACAGCCTGTGTAAGAAGAGCTTGCATCCCACTGGGCTTGGCTCATGTCAACCAGTGAACTGTTTACATCCACAAAACTCGAAAAGCTTGTATTATCTTCCTAGCCCTATCAGGCACCAAGCACAACAAACCACAATTTGACAATAATCAGAAGCATGAACAGTCAGAGCAACCAGTGGAAAAAATGTACAGTGCTCACGAACAATTGGTCCACTCAAAGTAAAGGAATGTGTTCTGCTGTTTCAGTTATTATATTTACATCCTATAATGTGTAGCAAAACATAATTTATTCCGTGATACGTTATGTTGTATGCACTAATAGAAGCAAGAGTCATAAAGTAAAAACCAAGTAAGGGCACGACTCCTCATCCATTCCACATTACTCATACTCTTTTTCTGTAGAGACTGAGGTATGATGAAGGCCTGTCTTCAGGGAAAATGCTGTTTTACATCAATGCATCAGTAACTCTAAATTGCAAGTGAATTGGTCATATCCCCTTTGGTAGTCTCCTTGGAGGGTGAATAACTCCAAATCACATGAGTCATTCTGACTATAGGAAAAAATCCACTGTCAGAAGCCACATATCATATTTTTCTCGACTTTTGCCCTTTGTGGTCTTAACATTGTCATATTGTTGTATTATGTTTGTAATGCTGTGGGTACTTTCTTACTCACTCTGTCCACAGTGGTATGATTGTTTTTGTGCTCATTGTTTGACGTCTCTGGTTTACAGCTGCTTCAATAGTGTTCAGGTTTCCATAAGTCGATCTGTACATTCATACATTCTATGCATTTACTGTATATTTTTGTGTGTGTGGGTTGGTGTTCAGAACATATTTTTAATATCTAAAGTCTCTGAGTCTTACTCTTTTTACAAGATAAGGCTAATCATGTTTAGTTATTTTCAGAGATGGATAGCAGTTTATGATATTTAGAGAAGATACACCACTTATTTTAGAGGAAAACACAACTGTTTACTTACCATTAAATCCATCTGTCATCTGCAAATATGAAAAAGTAGTAAAAAAAAGTATTTTGTAAAATTCAAAGTTTTTACTGTAGATCAACCTACCCAGCAGTAAATGGAGTAGTGGGACCTCCTACAACATTAGAACAAATAAATGTAAAGGTTGAAACTATGATCACAAATGAAACAATATTATTCTTCATTTTTCTGTCTTTTCCTTTGTATAGGAGAAAAGGTAATGCACAATACACCAAAATAGAGGAAGTGGAACTGCTTTTTACTACACTGTTTCTACAGATAACATAAATGTACCTTTTTTTTTTTGAGAAAAGCAGTTTTTTCATGCAAATGAAAAATATAATATTTAATTTGAGCACTGAAGTTCATTCTTGACATTCATAACACATCTATCTATTTTTTTTATTGTCTTATAGAGTTACTTAATCAGGTTCAACCGGTGGTTAATCATAGCTAATGTTGGCTAACTTTGGTTAGATACTGCTGCATAATAGAAAGTTACTGATTTTATATGGACTTTGGATTTTAGTAATTCTGCCATTGTTGGTTATTTTTGTCTACTGAATGCCATCAGCACAGAAAACATACCTACTTCTACACTGGGGGGGACATGATTGAATCATCATATTGACCTCTAAGCTTCCCAGTGTTTGAAGTGAAGTCTTACAGCACTCTGTTTGTAGAATATTACAGTTCAGAGCATCAAGGCTTGCTTGTACTCAAATAGTCTGTGTTTGAGCAGTCTTTGAGGAAGCTTGTTGGGCCCAATGTTGTGAGTTTTGTTCTTCTGCCAGTTTGTGGCTTGTTTACTATAAAGTGGATGGACTTTTTCAGTTTGAGCAGAGAAAGTTTGAAGTTCATTGTTTTTTCATGATCTAAATTATTCATCTTGGCGCAAACCTGAGATATTGTTCGTGTTTATTTTTCATGAGGTCACTCTCATTCATGAGCTGACTTCTTCTCCCCCAGGTCGGATGCCTGATACTGATTTACAGTGTTCTAGTACAGCGCAAATTAGGTAACTTTTTTTCATTTTTTTAAGTGTAATGCGATTCTGAGAACTGTGCAGTCTCCTTTAAATAGGAAACAGGGTGTTTTGGGTCTCACCTATGTATTTTGTTTAGCACAATAATAACAGCAACACAAATTATGGACTGTCATTGCTGATAACAATCTTCCCTTATATAAATAAATACATCCCCTTTAGGCTTTAAGACATCAGTGTACATTATATACACCAGTAGTGTATCATGGTGAAAAATAAAAATAACTAGATCTACTGTGTCATGGTTGTATACCTCTACCAAGTTGCAGGAAATATGGTCACAATCTCCCCTTTCGAGTTACAGCTTTGAATAATGTCTGGAAGTGTTTTTGAGGAACATTATGATGTCACAGTGCAGTTGACCTTTGACCATTTTGATATGAAATGTCATCACTTCATCATTTTATCCACTAAGACATTTGTGTTAAATTGTTTCATAATTAGTGTATGAATTTTTGAGGTATGGCCCAATTCATTTGTGAAGTCACTGAAAGGTCAGTGAACTTGACCTTTGACCACCAAATTCTGATCATCTCATCCTCAAGTCGAAGTGCATGTTTGTGCCAGAATGTTTTTTCCCCTCTGGGTATTCCTGATATATATCACATTCAAGTCAGGTCAATCTTTATTTATATAGCGCCAAAACACAACAGAAGTGAGGTCACCGGGAACTTAAACTTTGACTTTTGCCCACCAAAATCTTATCAGTTCTTCCTTGAGTCCAGGTGGACATTTGTGCCTAATTTGAGGGGATTCTTTCCAAGTGTTACTGAGACATCGCGTCCACGAGAATGAGATGGACAGATGGATGGACGGACAACCCGTAACCATAATGCCTCCGGCTGTCGCAGAAGCACAATCATGAGCTCAAACACTCAGTTCAGTCAGTTTGCCAAGTGTAGAAGGAATCATTTTAACTTTTGTTCATCACAACAGACTGCCTCAGACCCTCTGATTTCTACTCAGATAGCCTTTTCAGGCTGTCAAGCTCCTCTGCCAGAAAATACTGAAACATAGGGCACACTTGCGTTTGGGGTCCCACTTGGGTTGATGTAGCAGCTGGGTAGAATTTGGGCGCAGGCTCTCGATCTACACATTCTACTTTAGGGATTATCACTGGTGAAGTGCAAAACAAAACCCCACATAGCAGAGGACATACTGTACAATGTGATGAGTAATTAATTCTGTGGCCCAGTCTATCAGGGGAAACTCTATGAGGTGGTCTAATTAGGTGGCAGTATGCATGAAAAACTAATACATAACTACAAACAGTTAGCAGTTTGACACAGAGCCACAAAAATTAAAGGTGGACAGATAAGAGCAGCGGATGGATGGTGAACGTAGGCGAAGGAGGAATATTGCAAACTAATACAACACCAACACAAACTATACTGTAGCTTAGAAAAATTCCAGGGTTGAACAGACACCTATGACTCACTCACAATCAACACACACTGAACATAAGCCTTACAAAAAGCAGCACTCATTTCAGGGCTGTTGCATTTGATAACATTACAATATACTGAGGTCGCTTTTATTCATCTACCCCCAGTATTTTGCATAACTACAGCTCTGGTGATAGGTTCAATTCCTACTTCATCCAAAATTATATTTGGCTCTAAGTTTAATTTGAAGTTCTGATCACCAATAGCTTGCTTTAATCTAAAATTAGTTACCAGTGTTAAAGAGTAACATAATACCACATTACAGCTTGAGCAGTACGCCCCCTTCACAAATTTAAAAATTGCATTCAAACCCAACTACTAAAGTGACTGTAAACATAACTTACTAACTCAAAGAAGTGGGTTTAGTTAAGTTACTCTCAAAGCAAAGTTTTAGTGACCTGCAGCCAACCCAGACTGTAACAAGAGTAGTTTAATTAGACTATTCTTAATACTAATCATTAGAAATTAACAGTAAATGGATAAGAACTTTGTTTGGGTGAGACGCAGTCCAGTTTGTGTTTTTCTCTCACAGTTCTTTTATGGTAGAGGAACATAACCTTCACATTCTGCGGGGCTTTGCTCATGTGTACAAATTGTACGTGACTGTTTTGAGAGACGCATAAGGCATCGGTCAAACTATATGTTAACAATAGAAGGTATTTTCATTCCTGTCAGGTCTGGGTGTAATTGCATTCTTTTTAGTGATCTGAATTTGACACCCCATTTTCAACAATGACAGTATTGTAATTGCTTTGAGAAGTCATGGCTGAGCTTTTGAAGGATATCAAAATACCACCACCCTCCCCACCCACCTCACTCTACTCAGCATCCTGTCTATCTACAATGAAGTGCTATTACCGACGCCTTTCGCTCACTCAACCATGAGGCCTATTTGGAATTGCTCCACCACTGTCAGACCCACCGCAGTTTTTTCAGCATGGCACCAGATGAACAAGGTCTTCTGTTTTAATTGTGTAATCAAAGAGACACATATTGAGTGTGGTTAGATGCACATCAATTTTCAAATAATATTAGGCCTATTTTATGTTTGATTTGGTGCATATAAATACCATGCCCCATCTGTAAACGCAAGGATTATTTCAGCTTTTAGACATCTGAATCTGATAGCTGGAAAAGGAATATATTGGCTGGGACACTCAGAAATCACCTGATCCCACACATTTGTTCTTCATCTGCCGTGTTTAATTTGCAAAAATGTCTATCAATCTGTGTATACAGAGTATTAATAATTTGTATATAACATTAATTGAACTGAATGTATTTATTGCTATTGTTTAGCTGACTCAGACGCTGTCATTGTTATTTTGTATATGTAATGTCTCTCAAAGTTCTGTCTCTTATTTTTCTAAATCTGTGCTCTGACTACCATTTATCACAGAATAATTAAAAATGAACCACTCAGTTTTCTAAAAAAACATCACTATGGGGAACAGTCCCTGTTTTCACTGAAGGGCTGGCACTGGCAAATGTAATTAGATGGGGAGAATTCCTCCAGGTGTTTAATGGCTGCTCACAAGGTCAGCACAGCCATGTTTAGGATGCTGTTCAGGCGTGAAGAGGAGGAGCCGGGCTTGGTTGACTGGTGGTGTGAGCACTGCCGTCCCCTCAGGTGACTCACATGACTTCTGCCTGCACCCCTCCTCATTGTTGTAAAGTTTGACAGCAAATCACAGGAGGATGTCGTCTGTCCAAACGCATTATCAAGTCCACGGTCTGGATTTTTGAGAGAGGCTGTGCTCCTGGTTTCCCTAACATTCCCGGTGTGATATATGGTCAATTCCATGAGATTACAGATGCATCCTGGCATAGAGGCTACAACCAAACAGAATGATTAACCTTGAAGACCTGGGGCTCAGTGCAGCAAGGGAGCGTGAAGAACACCAATGTCAAAACGTAAATGAAAAAGACCTGTTGGAGGAGCCAGAAGAGGGCCATGCCTGCAAGACGGGAAGGGAGGGGAATCTAAAGTGAATCCTTAAGCAGTTTGTTTGGTTCTGCTTTGTGGCAGATACTCTGGAGAGAGGCTTCCCATCTGTCCTGCTCTCACCTTGGCCAGTGTCTGCCAGCTTGGTCTGCTTGTCACATTTGAGTAGTTGCTATGGGACTAGTCCACTGAGGCCCTGTCATAGACCACAGAGAGCAAGGCCCCATCATCAATCACACAGATGAGCAACACACACCACAGGAACTGAACTCTAATGATGGCCAGAGATCTAAATTCTTTTGACATGGATTTCTATGCAGGGAATAGCTGGGTGATTGTAATCACTTCACAAATAGGCAACTTGATTGCTCATTGGTGATTGCCATATTGAAAGAGGGCCTTTGGTAAAACCTCCCTAATAACATACAGTATATCTAGAGCCTAAAGTGAGAATAATAATCCTAAATGCATCTGTAATATGCTATGGTATGACATTTAAAATTTCATCAAGTGTTATGATGTGAGATCCCTTGTATGAATAAATAGACTAATCATAGAATCGCTAGACAGACAGAGCCATAATATTGCTGTTGCCAAACTTGTATCCTGATACTGTTCCCATGAATGGCAATCACACCCACTTACTGGAATTATGTGGTGATTTATTGGGACAAAAGATGTTTCCAAACATAATTTTTGTTCAGCATTAGTTCTGCTCAGAAGGCTATGAGGAAAAGAATCATTTTTGTTTTTGTTAAAGTTCCCTCAGTTGAAAGTGCACTGGTTTTAAAAGCCTAACACTCCTGAATCGTCTCCAGCTCGACAAAAGATACCACTTGGACCCAGCCTCAGATCAATCCATAACACCTCTGGCAAATGAAAGCTGGCTGCCATACAGCATCGCATTCTTGAGCTACGCTGTCAGAAAATCAAACGCAGAAGACACAACATGGACATCATTAAAGGGATCATGTAAATTTGATAGACAGCTCCCTCCTTGCAATAACAATGGTGCTGTTTCAGGCTTCATTATTGCAATAGGTGATGTAGAACCATGACTATCATGCATCAACAGCCTAGCAACAGTAGTGTCAATGACACACACACACACACACACACACACACACACACACACACACACACACAGACACACACACACAGACACACACACAAAGAAATTCAGATCAGATTTGTCTCTACAAATATATTTACAAGGTTTTCTCCTCCATTATCTGACTTAAGCGCAGAGCCTAAGCCTTGTTGCGCAGCTCTTAAACCAAATGAACAGAAAAAAACTGTGCTGCTCTACAGAGAAAGTATACCATATTGCCCTGAATATAAGACAATATTTTTTTCTGGAAATTAGGTTTGAAAAAGGATTTTTTTGGATCTGGATCTTCATCCTCTAGGAGTCCAAGCCTCATCCTCGTCTCTCTCTCTCTCTCTCTCTCTGTTTGTTCCCTTCTATTAGACATGTGGATCTGACTGCTTGGTTTTGGCTCATGTATGTTTGTGTAGTCTGTCCACTTTCCAGGTCTTCATGGTGGAAAGGAGGGGTCGTGTGGCTCAGGTCTGTTGGCAGTTGCTTGATATCCTCCAAGATCATATCCTTCATTAATATTTACAATCGGTAATATTGTCACCTGACTGTCCATACTGTAAATCTACTTTGTTGCTCTATTTTCTAACACACAACATCTATTTTGTGTGGAAGAGCGATCCCTCCTCTTTTTTCCCCCATTAAAGGGTTTCTTAGAGTTTTTTCTTGTCTGATTCGAGGGTCCGAGGACAGGGGGTGTTGTAATGCTGTACAAATTGTTAAGGCCCTTGAGGCAAATTAGTGATAATGGTCTATATAAATAAAATTTGACTTGACTTGAAGGGTCGTCTTATATTTCAGGAAAAGATAATTACATGCTCATTACATCAGATATTCTTTATGAATGGAGACTGTACAAGTGTAGCTACTCTTTTACAGAGTGCTGCATTGTGGGTTATTTGTAGCCTTAATGTTGCTAGGCTAGCAATTTTTTCAAGTCCATTTATATTGTGTCTTTCAAAGTTAGTCAGCCTGGAGAGTGATTCGTAGCCCAGTTTAACCTACAAGAGTGTATGAAGGCTGGTTTAAGAGGAAATAAATTCAGGACGAGTGAAAACAGCGTCTCCCTGACGTCTTTACTGCAGAAATGAACCAGGCACAACATCACATCTTTGGTTCACTTCTGCAAGCACCAGAGAATTACAGCTCAAAAATGCCAACTGTCAGAGAAAATGATTCTCATTGAGGAATAAGAGTGAGAAAGGAATCAGTAAATCAGTCAGCTGGCTAGTGGCCACACCCACTGATAAAAGTGACCTGCCTACAGACATACCAATGAACAGAAATTTTGGTAAGTAGCCAAACTCCGTTACACTGTCAAATGTCTATGGGGAGATGAGAAAATGGTGGTTGAAATCTATTCACTATAAGTCTTGTTTCACCAATGTTATTCTGTATCGTGCACAGTGGAATCATTTAAAGAAATGTGAAGAATGACACAAATGTGTTTGTTTTTTCTTTTTATTCAAATAACATCAAATCTTTCAGGGGAAAACCCTGAATTATAAAGTAAGAAAAGCTTTATTGGATGATCAGCAATCCTACTAATAATATTATCACAGCATTCAGCACGCAGAAAACAAAAAGGCATCAGTTGTTAATTGATTTTGGTAATTTCAAAACATTAACGGGATTGAAAAAGAATACTAATTAGCCTAAAAGTCTGCATTCAAGGAAAGATGTTCTTGTTTGTTAGGGATTTTAATCTTAATTTCTATTTCCTCATTGCTGTGATCGGTTTAACACTACCTAGTCTGAAGGGGAAAACAATGAAATCTGGCATTTATGCCAAAGAGAGCGTTTTATGTAATGTGGAAACCAAGCTGCCAGCCTTGGAAATAAAGAAATATTATGTGCAAATGAAAAGACGGTAAGTCTATATCTTACACAATCAGAACACGTTGTATTCTATTATAGCACTATACCCTTCATAGGATGTTTATTTAAAATAGCGTGATGTTTCCTTATTATTTGAAATTTGATTCAGCATCCAATTTGTCATTACTGTGTCCTGGGAACTAACAAGAGACCAGAGGCCATGAACTAATGTAACAGCATTCTACCAAGAGACTAATGGAACTCATGCTGAATCACCTGTGAACATGGTGAGATAATTGGCATTTGAGAGACCCAAAGAGCATGTAGTGATAATAAAGTCTAGGGAGCAGGAGGTCTGCCTCTGTCTGGTAATTGAAGAGTGAAATGCCATGTGACTTGGCTACGCATCAGGTAAAAAACCTAAAGGTTTATTCACAGGCACCATTATGTGAAAGTGTGAGTTTGCTTGGTTTAACAGGAGGTCAATTATAATGGAGTCGTGCTTAGGTTGTCACCACAAAGTGCATAATCAAGGGGTAGTGCTGGGCTAACCGCTAATCCATAGCTGTGCACTTAAGCGTGCCAGGCTTGTAGCCATGGAGTGCTATTCAATGTGTGCCTATGGTCTGGATCTAAACCATGGACCTCTGGGTCTTAACACTGTTTTTGTGCGTAGGTTGGTGGTTGTGTGTCTGTGTGTGTGCGCATGTATTTAAGCATGATCCCCCATCCAGCAAAAACCAGCTGTCAGTCAGGTAGCTTATAAACACAGTATTAGCCTTCAATACAGGTGAATGTCAGTATAGGATTGTTAAAAGCCATCTTTAATCAGTAAGCCATCCTCTTGGAAGTAAGTAGGCTTTGATGATATTAGCCTCACTTACAAACCGGTCAAACCACTCGTATGAGGACTTGGACATTTATGACTTTAACAATAGAGTACTTTCTTAAAGTAGTGATATGCAGAATCCACTAACTGTCTAAAAAATATTAGATGAGCACATGAGTGGAAGTTGTGGAATAAACTGGCACAGCCTCAGTGAATGAGACGTGAGTGAAAGGAGAGTATTTGCAAGTAATGATATAAAGTGTTTAAAATTACAATCAAAATTTAATCTATGAGAAGTAATGAACCCTATAGATTACTCAAACTCAATATTTATTAAACAAGAATTTAGGAGTGAAACAATTCCAACACAATCCATCATACATTTTAGAAATGGCTTATTATTGACCAGCACTGTAAACCATTTTTATGATGGACAACAGGGAATCTTGGGAGACTAAAAATACTTGCTATACAACCTCCCGTCACCTTTCTGAAACAAACAACTATTATTTTCTGAAGCAAGTTTAATCTTGAAACTGTGTTGCAGAATCACTAATCATTCAACTGTGCTCTCATATTTTATGTGTTCCTCCTCTAAAGTATCTGCATGATCTGCACAGAGAAGTCTCTGATCTGTTTCCATGTTCAATCTCCACCCTGCAGACTGGATTACCACTGTGAGCCTACAGCCAAATCAGAGCAGCACATCTGCCCACACAGGTCCACAGCAAGGTCTAGTAACCAGTAGCATAGTGCCAAATTGCCAACTGTGATACACAACTTTCTGCTTCTTACAGCCTGGGACATAACTTAAATCAACTCCAACTGAAAACCTACATGTTTTAGTGTCATTCTATTTTGGGAGAAATCTGGACCGTCAGCCTCGGCTCAACATCTTACTGATGTGTATCATGCCTCCCCTTAAATTCTTACATAAAGACAGTCTAAATGGGTCAGAACCCTGCTGGAGATAAGCCATGAACAGCTTGAACTGGGAAAGGAAAAGAGAAACTATTCACAGACCCAACAACCCGATAGTCCCAGAGAATATAAAACAAATGAGAATATAAAGAAAGCACTTTGGAGACTTTTTCAGTCCAAAAACAAATGAAATTGAGCAACTGCTACATGATGTTTGAATACTGGACAGTTGTGCAAGAAGCGTTTCAGACCAGCTTTCCAAGGTCATTTTCCCACCACTGTGTGTATGTGCATGGACATCCGTGTGTGTGTGTGTGTGTGTGTGTGTGTGTGTGTATACGTGTGTGTGTGTGTGTGTGTGTGTGTGTGTGTGTGTGTGTGTGTCTGTGTGTGTGTGTGTGTGTGTGTGTGTGTGTGTGTGCATGTGCACAGATGTGGCAAAGCCCTTCCAAGTGTGTGTGCTTGTGTGTGGCAAACTGCCTGTGGTGATGTTCGGGAAAAAAAAGTAATACAGGCAAATACAGGCGATGTGGGTTACCAAACATTACTAACACTAGCCAGGCATATTACATTATTCAGGGTTGTGCAGCTAGAGGTTTCTGCTTTTTTTTTATTAGCATTTAACATTTTATTAGTCACTGTTTTATGCTTGGGTTTTGTCCAAACAAAACAAAAGCTGCAAACGCATAAGAACGTAGTGTTCTGGATATGTTGATTCCCGGTGCTGCTTTGACTCACACATCCTGACCCATTTTCTACCATGTCAACAGTATTGATCTTACTGCTCACCCCGATGAGGAGGATTTTAGTCTGTTATGAGATAGAATTAGATTCTTGTCACAGAGATATACAACTACTCTGACTTTGCCTAAACATTTAAGGCTCTGAAAGCACAAAGAAAGAATGGGACTTCATCAGAAAGACATGAAATGCAGACAACAGTAATAAAAGGTGTGTCTATGAGTTTGTTTGACTGGGTAGTTGTGTATATTTTGTGCTCACACAATTTCTTTGAGAGTATATTTTTAGGCATAAACAGTTTTCTTGTCCCCTGGGCACCAGTCGCAGGTTTGTGTCAGCTTCAGCAAATAATTTCTCACTTGACAATCAGTAAACTTTTTCTTTAGGGTACATCACTGCAACATGGTTGTTATTTGTCTCTTCCATACATACTGTAAATTTGTTCACCTTCTCAGTTCAACTTCTCCACAAACAAACCACAGAATCACCATTTTAGATATTTGGAGCACGTTTCTTGGCTATCCAAACAAATAACAATGAGTACGGTTAGATTCACCATGCTTGGCCTTAGCCCTCTGTCTTCCCTTGAGTTTTCACCTGCTGTGTGCTGTTAATATCCCTAACCCATGGACCAAGGATCATTGGTTTCTACAGGCCTCACTACAGAATTCTATCAGATTAGCTGAACTGTATCTTGACCAATATGGGGTCTCAGTATCTCCAAAACCGATAATGAGAAAACCGAGATTGAATTTGAAACTCAGTATGACCGGAAGGATTAGTGTGCAGCCCAAGACTTCTCTTACCTCAAAGATGTCAGTCGGATTGGAGCTGGAGGGGGGTTTGGAGGTGGGTTTTTCTAGTTTGACCTACATTTCTCCTAAACCGTTCGCAACGCAGGGACTTAGGACATGGGCGACATCTAATAATGTTGCTGCCTCCAGAAATGGAACTGGTGTGCAAGGAGGATTCACTCAGCACTAATTTAGCCAACAGGAGGAGAAACAGTTAAAGTCTGTTTTCAATTTGTTTGGGTCAGCTGCAACAACAACTTACATGACACAGTGATCGACTTTATCTACCATTTCAGTGATGCTTATCGCTTGTAGGACTGGTTTTTCACTGCACTATGCAGGCTATTTGCCCAAAAGATAAACTATGCATACATTGACACACACCCACAAAGCCACAGAGACACACAAAAACTCATTCAGTACTTCTCAATTTGGCCTTGAGCTCCGTCAACCCTGCGGCACATCATGTTGATAAGCAGAGGAACACTGCTATCACATGGCCTCTCTCCTTCTGAGAGAAAGAATTGCCAAAATATGAAAAATAACAGTCATTTCCATGAATAATAGACTATCCCCCATACGCACACACACACACACACACACACACAGAAGCATATCTCCTTTTATTCAATAAATAATCAAGTAGTTAGTGTCGCCTAGCAACCACATCATCAGTACCTGCATTGTTTTAACACACTGAATGATAGGCTACTGGGCTCAAGTCCCACAGCACATTGTGGAATGCGAAGGTTCATGTTCAAGTGATATTTTTCTCTTCTTTTAATTCCTATTGGTGAATCAAGACAAAAACATAACGAGTGATTAAACATAGATAGACATTACCTGCCATCACATACAAGCATAGAATACAATGCAATGTATAAGTGATTTTTCTGTGGTCTTCACTGGATACAACTGCCTGCAGCCAAGTGAATATTCTTTTTAAAAAAAAAAAAAAAAGGGGGGGGTTAATTTTTATTTTTTTCAGCAATTTCCATATAACTCAAACACATAGGTAAATATTTGAATATCAAATACATAAAAATAATTAGTTTAATGAGTTTAAATTTATAGTTACTGTGATTATCAAAAGCTTGATTTTGCTTTATTAGAGAACCTTGCCGTCATCCTGTATTATTGATGAATGAAGGAGCTCCAAGATTAAGACACATTAATATGGTGATAGATGTGCTTATCATTATGCCTAATTTAATGCCTTATTTTCACCTCCTCTGCTTATCGCTCTGTTCATTAGTATTAGACAAAATGATTGAAAGAGTAATTTTATAGAGTGTTCAAAAAGCCTTCATGAAAACTACAGTATCATTCTCCTATTGGTTGTTTTTGGTGAGAACAGCGGCATGAACGTGGTCCGTTGGCAGCCTCTCAAATGCATCCTGTGCCCTTGAAAATCAAGAATGGCCTGTTCACACAGCAACTTATCTCCCAAAGTGAAGCTGACGTCTAATCAACACCTGCAACCCTTTCCTTTGCCGTGTGTCCAAGTGAGACTTCAAAAGCTGTGCCAAGCCACACGCTTCCCGCTGTGTGCGAGACAGTGGTAGCGGTGGAAAGGAGAAAGGAGAGAGAGATTTCTTATCAAAGCCCCCCAGAAGCTGATGTTATTTTTCACCATATGCATTGGATAGTACCTGTGATGTGTTGTTGAAACCTCGCGTCCCTTTGAATTGTGAGGTGGCTCGTCTCACAGCCTATTCTCCTACAGTGATTGTGGCTCATGCGGTTAGATTACACACTTTAGCGGTGAAGTTAGGGAACCTTTTTCCTGCTATTGCCTATTATATACCTGAAAAAGAAGTGCGTTCGTCTCTATGTCTGATCTAGCATGTCACACCGTCCTAACAAACCCTCATGGCACCTGATTCTCCTCTGTCTAAGTGCACACATGCTTTGTGTCATATAACGCTCGACTGACTGTGCAGAGCCTAACTGCTGATGTGTAATATATTGTTGTCTTTGGGGCAAAAATGCCTCTGCAGTCATATCAGTGTGTTCCATTATCAGTGACTTGAGATTGCATCATAGATGCCGGACATCACATTGCTTGGGCTGATGCTATTAATGGGCTACACCTCCTTTGTCGTCAGTCAACAGTAGAGATGAAAACAGTCTTTGTCAAATAGGCTCAGCGTTAAGATGGTGAAAGGAGCTTATCAGTCTGGTGCTGCTTGCTTGTAATAATCAATTACAGGTGACTATGAGTGACCTTGAAATGTATTGAATCTGCAGAAATACAATGAGAGGATTTGAATTGCATACACTCGTCTAATACTGCCAAGGATTCTCGACACACAGTGCTGGAAACAGACTGAATAAGGCTGTGTGAATCTATTTTTCTCCTCCCCAAACCTAATATCTTCCTGAAATGCATCGTCTCCCCTGGCCTTATCTCCCTCTCTGCTCTCTCTGCTGTAATTGTCAATGAGAAGCTTTTGGTGTTGCTGTTCCACCAGCTATGGCAATGGCATGCAGAACGTGTATCCATCAATCTGTTCAGTTCTCCCTGAGCAGTTCCCTCACAGAAATCCGTTTAGGGATTTTCTTATTGAGTGGAGTGTAGTGTAGTCCTTCTGGGGCTTCAGCTCTCTAACCTAGTTCCCCCTCTGTGTCTTTTCAATGAACCCATTCCCGCTTGCAAATACATGTGCTTGCTACATAGAAATAGCGGAAAGGCCAATGATGGAGAAGACTGAGATTAATTAAGTGTGAATATCTGTTCAAGATCTTTTCATGCAGGAGTTTTCACAAGGTACATCTTGCATATATCTAATGGCTGTAAACTGCTTTTCCTCTTAGAGATTTTAATACATGCTTTTAATCAAATTAAGTCTCTGACTGCAATATACACTTAAATATATATGAACATTTAGTGTACATAATTAATCAAGCAGTCTTCTCCATACATTTCTATCAATAATGAGCTGTTCGTTGTAGAAAATATGAAGAATTTATCTGTTTACTTCAAGACTCTGACAACACTCTTAAAGTTGTTTTTTTCTCTCTAGAGTATCACCCACAGATGAAGGTAGCTACAATTGGGAAGTGATGTTTGTTGTCATAGTTGTGTAGTCATAATACATTTTACATAACAAATGCATTTTGAAACAGAAGACATAGCTGGCTGTTCCAGTCCTGTTCTTAGTGTGCTGCCATAATTGGTGTGTCAGTGACTATTATAGCTTTGAACATGTAGCATGCTGAGAGCAATGTTAAATACGCTTCGCACAAGACGGCAGAATGCAGGGATTTGATATTATATTACCATCCAAATGTGCAATCTGCACTCATCCTCACCTCCCAAGTGTGTATGAAATGTACAGAAAGGTACTTTACTGTGCTGCTCACACTTGAACAACCTACTCACAGCCCTTTATGTAACTTGTAACTATGTCATTTGGGTGTAGTACCTTTATTTCAATAATTCATTTTCACTCACCCAGTAACTTGCTACGTGTGGCTGAGGTCTTTAAAAATGAATGTTCACAACTTTGGCACAGATTTCAAATGTATGTGAAGGTGCACAGACTTTTTACGAGCATTCAGAAAAACGGTTACTGCGAGCACAATTAACTGACAAACAACTTTTTGTAAAGCGCAATTGCCTAATTTATATGGAACTCATTTTTTCCCAAGCTTTCTTTATGTACAGAAAACAGCAATGATGCAGATTTGTTGCTAGCAAGGTAAGAATGTTGGTAAAGGGGCTCATTAAAATAACTCCACCACTGAGGAAGAATAATTGTAAGTCTTGTTGCAGTGGAAGACTTTGATCCAATTAAGCGTGATATCAGCAGTCCAAGGTAGGCCGAGTTGTGTGCGCTATCTGAAAATCCAGTCTCCCTCTTAAATTGAAGAAAATGAAAAAATGGGTCCCACCATCTGTATTTGTCCCAGACTCTAAGATCAAAGGAAATTTTTACATCCACAGCTTTAATGTAGTCCTTTTTCCATTTTAAAAAGATAAATATTTTGGAGAAAGGTAAAATATGTTTTTGCACTGAAAAAACAGAAACTGATCTGTGAGCACCAATAAATCCACAAAAAAAACGAATTTATCTGGCTGAAATAGAGTTCTCCTTGAAGTCAAAAGGACATTTAAAGAGAGAAGATGACATCACATTATGATTACTCACTGTTAGCGATACTGATGTTTGAACATTAGCATTGACATTAGCTGAGGCTATAATCCTTGTGAATCAGAGATCTGGCAGCCAGACCAGACAAAAATGTGGCGAATGACAAAAGCAGTGACCTGACAGACAAATAGAAAGGAAGGAAGTGGAATTAGTTTATATGAAAAGCTTTTGAACTGCAGCCTGATTCACCAACTGCATTGACTGCGTCATTTCAGGTGCTCTAGAGCGAGTTGTAAGAGCAGAGTAAAACTTGATAAATACAAAAACATGTCTTTCTTATGCTGTGGGTGGCAATTAATATACTCGTGCTACACTGTGGCTTAAAGGGTTCTATTTTAACAAAAGCACATGGTTTAAAGCGCATGGCACAAGTGCATTTAGGTCATTTCCATATCACTTTTGCTGTTTTAATGATGGAAAAAACTGTGGCTGCGCCAGGCAAATGGTTCAAAAGGGTTGTATTTAATTATTCATGGGAGTGTTTTGGGTGTAACATACAATTAACAAATCAGAGTGCCATCTCTCATTCCCTTTAAAATCCAGACACGCTTTCGCCTCAGCAGATTGCTAAAAGAAGTAATGGCACAAATCACAACGTCAGGCATCTTCATGTTACATGAGAGAAGTGTGGACTGATCTTCAGTTTGTTATGAAACTGTGGTGGACAGTTGATGAATGATGATTAGTTGATGAATGGGAAACAATGTGGTGGATTTACCAGGTATTAAGACAGAACGCTTCTCTGCAGAGCTTCATGCTTCTCAGATGTCTCTTTGACATCCATGACGCATGGCAACATAGTGCAATACCCAATACGTCACAAAGAATGCTCCGACCCATATTACTCTCTTGACCATGTGCCCATAAAATAACAGTGAAATACTGTGCCAGGTTTTTGTTGGTCAATGCGCCTGACCACACCTCATTTTAAGACCAACAAGCCCATGGGCGCTCAGCTGGGTGCAAGTGTATTTGCTATTTAAACAACATGTGTGCTGGACGGGAAAATGAGAACTCCGTCGGTCTAAAACTAGCAGACCCTTGCGTTGTGCTTTGCGCCGCTTTGCCCGGGTGTAAGATAAAGCCTAAAGTGTTTATTACCCTATTTAGCATCACTCATCAGCACATGTCATTACCCTACAGATGAACTATATTTGTTTTCTGCCATGGGACAGTACCTTGTTGCACCTTCAAAGAACTCCTGTAATGCAGAACTGAGGGATTTTATCAATCACAATGCCCAAGTCTTGCAGCAGCCCCTACTGCTTGACTTTGCTTCCCTGTCTGTGAGTTTGTGTTCCTCCAGCGTTCCTCTGTGAGCAGTGGGCCCTATAGTGCTTGCTGCTTCCTTGCTGTCTCTCCATTAGGCGCCTAACAGAGCGTTGGGCTGCGGCTGCTCTCTCCCTCAATGCCTCCATCTCCCTGTCGCCCTTCAGGTCTCATCGCCCTCGCAATGGAGGATCCATCCGCCATGATCCCAGGACACATACTGTCCTCCATTACCCAGCCTCACAGCCCACTGCATTCAGATCCCACTCCCAGGACCCATATATGTGCACGAGCCCATGTTTGCATGTGTGTGAATTTTTGTGAGTTACTCTGCTTGGCCTAACAAAGGACAGTAAGTCATATCTAGTTACACTACCCCAACACACACACAGACACGCAAACACATTGAAAGAGAGAGCAAAGGGGGGTGCTGAGTATAAGATCAATAGGCCATCTCAAAGGGTTTTGTTTTGGGCTTGGATGAAGTCCATCTGTAGATTCCTTACACATTAACTGAATAAAAGACCTTCAGCAGTGACACATACCCCTGAGCCAACACATAAACATTGAACATCTGCCATAAGCACTCCCACATCAACTATTAACGTTGTTGAACAGTTTGTAATGAGCACATTTTTTGAGGAAGACAACAATGTCTGAAAGGCAGAATTTGCAATTTACCCGTCTGAAAAACTTTTTCCTGACTTTTCAAAAACTCTCAGCAGTAGGGAACATACTTGTTGCTGTTTGCCTGAAGGTTTAAAAAGAATAATACATCAGCAGTCTGACCAAGCTACAAAGGCAGTCAAAAAGTGTTTTTCATTTTTATAATGATTCCCTGCAATGTTTTATTTTTACAGTATTTAAAAGTTTAATTACAATTCTTTCAGTTATTTTTTCACCTGAGGTTTTATTCAGCTGTCAGTTGACAAATGTTTCATTTTGGTTAGTATTGTTTGTGTATCAACATATTGATAGTAATCAATAAGTTACTTCTTGTACTGTATATTGCTTTACATGCTCCACTCCCGTCGATGGTGCTGAACATCTAAACATGTAATTTCTCAGGTAAATGTTCTAGATCTTTAGTTTTTTGTTTTCGTATTTTCAGATGTATGTATGGAAAACAGCACTCCTCTCAATGCACTCTGTCTTCACCTTGTCACTCCCAAGACCAGAGATCACAAATTGTTTTATCCATAGGAACCAATTAAAAGCTGTGAAATCCCTGAAAGTCATTTGGTGTCTTGGATGCTTATCTCCACTGAGTGATTATACTTGCCACTGAATTCCAGGAAATCATAGTGATGAGAGAAGCCAGAATCATAATGTACTTTCAGTTGAAGAGCATAATGAGGAATAGCATATTCTGATAAAATTCCAAAGTGGAAGTTGTAACTCAATGTTCAGTTAGTCTCATTCATACTAAATTTATTTTGTTGCAGTCGTGTAAAGAAAGTTTTTGTTTTCAGATGCTAGCAGCATGGATGGCAACGTGAGTCTGTGGGTTGATCAATTGCCGCTTAAGTCCAGACTGAAATATCTCCACAATTACAATATAAATTGTCTTAAAATTTTACACAGATATTCATGATACCCAGACAATGACTATGGTAATCCCCTGGCATTTCCTCTAGCAAATCCAGCAGTTCAAAGTTTGCACTTAAGTGGTACAGATATCCACAGTGCCTAAACAATGTATCCTAAAGATTTTGGTGATATATCGACTTTTCCTCTAGCGCCACCATGAGGTTGACATTTCTGGTTTAAAGTGAGAACTGCAATAACATTATTTTTGTCCACTTGTGAGCGGACATCATCCACACCTTTTGAGTCGATATGACGGACTTGTTAGCATTTGCTTGTTTTATACATCCAGCAGTTATTGAGCAACATTTGGAGTCACGTTCCTGATCATCTACTGAGGGAAATATCTGGCTCCGTGTCTGTCTGTCAAATGGTGTTAAGCAGGTTGTGTAGAGTGGGTTTTTAGAGCTTTTTCACTGACAACAGCTGCTTGCTGCTGTGGAACATGACACTATGAGAGTGATGAGAGTAGAGCTGGGGTGACGTGTTGACGTAATCAATTATGTAAATACGTTGATTTAAGTAACGTCACAAAGAGGAAGTAAGATGGCTGTGCCTTGTCAGAGCATGGACTCCACCGAAGAGCAAGCTGAAGCGAAATAATCTCGCCCACAATCATCTAAAGTGTGGGAGTATTTTAAGCAGGGACCGAACAACATAATGCTCTGCAAGCTCTGCAAATTAGAAATGGCTCATCACAGCAGTACTACCGCCATGCTTGAGCACTTGGAGCGGAGCTTTATTTTGGAGAGACTTTATATCGGACTGAAAAACACAGATTACCAGTTAAGACTGGGCAATTTTTTGTTGAGGAATAATGCCCTGCAGTGCACACTTTGTCATATTTGCTTGTTTTAACCCTCTTAAGCGTGTGGGAGCGTATACGCTTCCAAATTTCACGTCATTGCTCCACGACCAGTTGCGCTAGAGACATGCCATTTTTTTCTCCTTATACTAGTCAATTGGCGCTTTCAATCAAGCTCCTGATCGTTCATGTCTCATCACTGACTTAGGTCGAGACACTAACATTGAAAGTTTTTAAATATTTAGAGTAGTTTTACCGTTTTTCTGGTATATTGCTGCTTTCTGTCTGTGTGTTTATTGATCGATTCTGATCTGTATTCTTTGCCAGTGACGTCTAGCGTCACGTGACTGAATCAGAATTGGTTCCAGTGGGTGAGGTCACAGCCAATCAGTGTCTGATTCACAGGTTTGGCCTGCATTGGTTTTAAACCCAGACTGAATGGGAGCAGTGCTGTTTTACTGTTATCAAAGTGAGTTTAGAGTTTATTAAAGTAACAGGATAAAGACAGAAGGATGCGACAGTCACATATTTAGTGCAGCAGAGGATTTGGAGCTGATTTTTCAAGGACCAGACAAAAGCCCATAAATACTGCTCCAGAGAATGAGCATATCTCATGATAAGATAAGGATAGAAACGTCAAATCACCTCTAGAACAACTATAACAAATAAATACAATTATCTGGGGTGAATTTTTTCTTCTTTATTATAGTTTACAGTGTTTTTATTTATAAAATAAGGAAAAATTACACGTTCATTTTTTGTTTTATGGGCTATTAACCTCTATTATACTGTACTGAAGTCTTTATCGAGCGACATTTATTATTAACTGACGTTATGCTGATTCTAAATATGTGTAGCACTTGGTGAAACTGTTCAAAATGACAATTTTATTAGGAAAAACATAAAAGGTATTAAAGAACGAAAATACTGAAATATAAAGTTTTATTTAATTCATTTTGGGTAATTCGTTGTTATATTAATCAAGTAATTAAAAACTGATAGATTAATTGATTAATCGAAAAAATAACCGGTAGATTCATCGATAAACAAATAATCATTAGGTGCAGCCCTAGATGAGAGTGAACCGAAATAGTAACTTTGCAGACCAGACGGCTAAACAATGAACCAAAACTCGCTATAAAATTCTGTAAAGCTGAGGGGAACTGCGGATTTGGATGATGATTCTTTGTAGGTTCATCACTACAAGTGACTAATTTCACATTGTCACATTGTTTTCGCATTGTCAGATTACACATTGTTTGTACATATTGTGTACAGCCACTTTAGCAACTATTGAACGGATTGTTATGACATTTAGTAGAGCTATTCATGTCGCCTCAGGATGAATTCTAATAAGTTCTTGTGTTTCTGTAACATGACCATATTTCTATGAGAAAAACAACTATAAAAAGAATGATATTTAACTACCTTGATATATATGTCATGAAAGTTATGTTTTCAGTCCTGTCTGTCAGTTAGAACAATATCTCAAAAACTGTTCAACTTTACCTTTCAAATTACAAATATCCGTGTGCAATTCTATCAACCAATTTAACATCTTGTGACAGAACATTTGATTTTCATTATTTATGATTCAACTGCAGACAATGTAAAAGGAGTAGTTTTTCTGCATATAGATCTGTGTAGTGGAAACACCATTAGTGCTAAGCATTTTCCATGTGAGCAGAGAATGCTCTTCCTTTTAGTGTAAACTGTAGGTCATCAGAGACAACATTCAGCTTGTGTTGAATTGATTGACTCTGGTTTTCCCATGTTTGTCTACATTTTTACCACACCACAGAATCATAAATAATCCATTATGAGATGTTAAATGAATTCATAACATTGAGAAACATCATTACATTACCGGTTGAACGGTAAAGTTTGAGAAGTGTATTACCACCAATAAACATTACATACTCTCTGAAAGACCTTTTTAATAAATGCAGATAATCAAATGAGCATACACATGACAACCATAAGAGTAATGCTCCTCATTAACTGTTATAGTCTTCAACAGTATTTTATGCCAAGCAAAACTTTAGCAGACAACACATCCTAACTTTGTCTGTTTATGTTAAGTCTTCAATCTCAGTAAGTGTGTCAGTGTAAATGCTTCCTAACCCTCACGTTGGCCAAGTAAAATTTTCTGTGCTGCTATTACTTTCAAGAAAAGTGCACAGAGAAGACAAAACACACAAATACGTACCATCTACCTTTGAATATAAAGGTGTCTGTTCAAAGAGCCATTAATTAGTGGTGGACCAGCCAAAGAGATATTCTGGGGTTTAATAAATATCAGAGGAGGGAAGGAATATTACACTCATGTGATCTGAACAGAACAGAAATAATGAATAGCATTTATAATGTTGAAATCACCCTTATGTCTGTGGAGGATAAAATCTCTTAACTATAAACTACCCTCAAATCTCAGGGGAAACGCTGAATTCCATATTCAAACTAAGAGGAGTATTAGAGGAAAAAAAGTTGACATCTAAAAAAGGTGACAGATTAAAATTGAATAACATCCTTAGATTTTTTTAACCAATTACCTGATAAGTCATGTTGTGCACGGTTGTCAAAGGAATAACAGAGAAAAGTAGAAACTTATGTTAAAATAATAACATTCTTTCAAATAGGCAGACTTCAGGTTAATAGTCTGGTTTACTAAAAAGTACAGAATCTCAATGACATTTTTCTGTTTTTGTGGTGAGGGCTAAGGCTCATAATAACAGGCCTCAGGACAACATGATGGCTCCCACTGGGCTATAGTGCTGCCAAGTGCACGTGACAACATAGCTTCTAATATGGCACATTACCGCTGCCATGTTATTGTTTCCTCTCCCCTTACTGTACATATCTATTTCCACTTTGGAAAATTTAAGGAAAATATACCGTGCTTTAAAAACAACCTCAAAATTAAAGTAAAAATCTAAAAATAAATATGGAATCACTGGAACATTTTAACTATATATTTTAACTGGGGAAGCTGGTTTAAACCTTACATGACCAAAGCTAACCAGCTTGCTGAAATGTTCTTGAACAGGACTCTTAATAAATTACCATGTGTCCAATTTTCTTTCATGAGTTTCATAATAATAATAATTACAAAATCTATTGACTCAGGGGGGTTTTTTAGTTGCTGTGCCATGTATTTTAACAACTACACCATATATTGAGCTTTCTTAAGCCCAGTGAAAAGTTACCACTTGATTAATTCAATGGCATTCTGTTGTCTTACACTGGAATATTTTTCATGTTGATGAATCAAACACACATTTGAGAAGCAAGAGTAAATCTTTCCCCAGCAGGCAGCTTCTTTTACACTTATTCAAAGCTTAGTAATGATGCATACATAACCTTAATGCATTTGTAAGAATATCATATCACCCTGTTAACATCACTTAGTGAAAAAATATCATTATATCATTCATTCAAATGTGGCACATGGCTAATTTGATGATGAAACATAAAATCAAAATCTGGCAGCTCTGTTACTGTAAACATCCATCCTCGTGCTCAGAGGCTGAGACCAAATGGAGACATAAATTGAAAACTAAGAGTAGCTGTGAAGAGAGGAGGCGGTTGTAGAAGAAAATGTGAGTGGCAGATAGGATGGGAGGTAGAATGGCAGACAGGTGGGTGTGGAGAAGAGTCACACAGCCATGAGGAATTGCATAATGGCTGGGGATGGGGAGGAGAAGGCCTCAGCGGGTGGGGGTGCTTCCTGTGAATTACCAGCCATGAAGCGCTCCAGCAGCAGCAGCATGCTAATGAAAGACTTGATAAGACAACAGAGCAGGAGTCAAGTGCAAGTCCTCTGCTAGGGCATAATTTCTGCAAACCTATTCCTTTTCTATCCATTTAGAAATGATGACAGAAAACCTCTATCAGGACTTCGTAAAGCCTTAGATCCTATAAGGTAAAGCTACATATTAAATGAGTTTAATAAAGTCTGTTCTGCCATTATATGAAATATGCACTAAAAGGTTCCATCAGGGTAAGAATATTGGTCAGTCATCCCAGTATGCCTTTCTTCTTTTACTACATGCACAGTACCTATAAGTGCTTCTTGCTTTATGTGTGAGTGGCTACAATGTTGGTGGAAGATCATGGACATAAAAAACAGACCAGGGCTAAGTAAAATCAATACCAGTGATGGAGACCGTTTACTGTTTCATTATTCCAGATTCATGACCTACCACCGCCCCATGCTGTTGTTGCCCCTAGGCTAAAGCTCATTGTCACTCACATTTGCTCATTAAGTGCCAATCACACAGTACTCCAGGCTATAATTTTGCCAGCACTTGGTGGCATTGCAGATGTCACATAATGATCCCCTGCCTACTTCCGGCATAATTCAGTGTAGGTGCAGTTGACAGAGGTTACCCTACTATTTCACTGTGTAAACTGGTGGCGAATTGGTCAACCTCAATTTTTACTGTTCTGTGCAGAGAGTGGGACAGTTTTATTTGTGGATTGAATGACAGTAAAAATGATGCATCTGCTGCACCTCATTTTGCAAGTTTTGTCAATATGTTTCAGCCCGAAAGAAAATTAGTCGTCTGTTTACTAGTTGCATTTCAGATGCAATGAGGAACGCTGTTATATTTTCTGAAAATAAAAATCAGTGCTTTGATGATACACAATCTCGTTAGAAGCCTGTATCTCATATTATTCCTCACATAAAAGACTGAGGTCTATTATGCATTAATTATCCTCTTATGTGCATGCTTTAAACATAGCTCCAACATCACTGGAACAGGACAGTGAGAAGTGAGGGTTGGTATTGCTTCCTTTGTATGTAACATTTATCATATAAAGACCTTCAAAGAGTCAGCTGTAATAAAATACAGATAGAGTTTTATCCAAGGGACAAATTTCAGTTGAGGCTCCAAGCTCCAGTCACACTGAGGCTTCATAAAGGGTGAGCCACGCAAAATGGCATTCTATTTAATAGCAGAGTAAAATTAAAAAAACATTTCAAGTTTCCCATGGACAACGGTGATTAAATATGAAGAGGTGCCCCTGCATGGCAGTGAATGAAATGAAAAGTGTCATGTGTCAGCAGCTGTGATCCTGACTTTAATTGACACGTTGTCATAGTTCAGGCATTTGGGAGGCAAATAAATCATTCACAGCCCTGAGAGACAGCGACCTGAGAAAATTCATGCTTCTGTTCCAACAAGTTAAAAAAAACACACAAATTGCAGAATGAATGCCATGTGAACATGCACCGAGCACAATTACCAGTGGAGAATGCTCATAGCAGGTGTATGGGACTGAAACAGTGACCGTAAAATGTTAACATTGAAAATAAAATTTGGCATTGAAAACAAAATCTGAACTGAAAAAGGAAACACTGGCATTGAAACACTTGGTTTGGGAAAACATGTATTGGCACTGAACCAAGTATTGGCACTGAAAAAAATTCCACTGACAAATAAAATCACAGACAATGAAAAAAAATGACATTTTACTGTCACTGTTTTAGCCCCATACAGGTGGGCATACAATTATAATCAAGACAATATCATAAAAACTCAGGATAGTGACCCCTGCAGGCTGAAATGCTCAATGCAGCATGTTACAATGTTCAATGGAGTGATCAGCATACTAACTATGTTAGGGGTGTTGCGATTGACCAATATTGACAGTAACAATAAGATATTGTATTGATAATACACATATGATAATATCGTGATGGCAGATGTTAGGCCTTGTGGACCTGTTGTTTATCAGGTCATCTTGTAGCCTTTTCACTCTCTATTAAATGTAGTTGTTTGTGCACTTTTGTGCAGTTTCCACCTCACTACACTCGCATTTGAGTCTAAACACACAATAAACAAAGTTGAAGATTAATTTGACTGATAGCATCATTATCGTTTCAAATTTCCCATAGATACTGAAATAATATCGTTATCGTGAATTCTTTTGGCCGCAATAATTTTATAGTGAAAATCTCAAATGATGACAGCTGTAAACTATGCTAATCTTAGTAATGGGGCATCAAAGTTTGTCCAGAGGGTGGCTCTGGTGCTAATTTAAGTGGTTTACATACTTGCGTAAACTGCATTCATCATACTCATTTACATCCATGCCTAGAGAGTGAATTTTGTTTTTGAGTCAGACCTATCAAAATTACCTTAAGTAGTAACAGTCATAATTGTAACACTATATACAAAGAATTTTTAGAAAAATTAACAATCTAACTATATCCAAGTTATTTTGTAGTGGGGTGCTGGAGAGATTTAATCAAGCTTTCCAATATACAATTATGGTCTCACTGTTTGGCTGTACTTTTCAAATTAGATGCTGCAGGTGGAAAACACTTGACCCAGTTTTTATCAAAATACCAACACTTGCGTTATCTCATTTGTCTTGAATTCCCATTTCATTGCACCTACCCTCCCACTTTTGTCGCACGTATGATGTCCAGGGCACAAATGCTTGAGCAAAATTGTGGGCACATCTCAAATTTATCTTTACTGCTATTAAATTAGAGTCCTAAATATTGTCACAGTATGAATTTACTGAGCACCAGAACTGAAACAATTAGTAGATAGACTACTTTTTTCATAGACAGTTATTTAGTAGCTGGTTCCATCAGCTCACATGAGAGGATGTGCTGTTGTTCCGAACTTTGTGCTCTGGTGATTCATGACATTTTACTCTATTTTCTGACATTTAATTGAAAAACAATTAATTAATGTATTAATCAATCAAACAATCAATCAATCGATCAAACAAAAATGGCCCTGCTGAACTCACACTGAGAATAGCCTCTGTCATCTTTGAAATGTCACCTAATAAAGCAGTTTTGTCTGCAAATTTAACTGCATGACATCTTTAACTTTTTGTGATGGTAATATTGCAAAAAAAATATTGCAAAAAATCAATGTGAGGCTTTATGAGTATGGTTTGATTTTCCTTGTGTACAAAGTTGACAATTTGACCCAAGAGTGGAACTAAATTGAAACTCGTGAAGAGTCTAATAAAGAGTCTTACTAAGTGCTTTACAAAAAAAAGCCGTTATCAGGCTTCACTCCCTCTGCCAAAACAACCTCATTAAAGGCCAAAGCTTGTGTGAAATAGAGCAACCATTAGGCATTATAACCCTGGTTTCACATACAGAGGAAGAGCCCTTTAACTAGCTTTTCTGCCTTTCCATTATTTTCTGCAGACATAATGGATAAATATCAGAGAATCGCCCCCTTTACATTAGGAGAGATGAAATTTTACCATGATTGGCTTTGCATGCACATAAAACTTTCCATTTACAAACATGAGCCCAAAAGCCTGTCTTCATAGAACTGTGGTTACAATTTCTAACTACTGAATCTTGGATTATTTAAAGTCCTTAACCCATGCCACCAAACATCAATCATAATGCATATCACACTTTTTCATTCCCATATTTTCCCCAGTGCTTGCACCATGTTGCTTTAAACCTTTTCCAAATTTGACTTCATGTCTTTTGCAAGCATATATTACACGACTGTTTAGGTGGTCCAGGTGATTTCACTGATTTATTTGTCCACAAGTAGAGAAGCAGAAGAGCTTTAAAGATGCATAATTATTTGGAATTAAAACTCTCAGTCTGCACATGGCTGTCCATAACTGGTCTGAGGTAATTACAATATATATAATAATTTTGTCAATAGTATTTCTTAGAAATACAAATTGGCATTATCTTCAGTTAAATAGGGCGGACAACTAATCAGAAATTAATTACACATATTTGCTGTGATAGTTGTTAATAAACCTGTGACACATAATGCTGTTCAACTTTTGAAAACATCTGGGTGGCAACTATTAACTACAAAAGTAACATTACAACTCATACAGTTTTGATGTACTGGGTCTTTACGCCAATATTATACTTTCATATATATAAACATGAATACTACTAGTCTGTTAGTTAAAGCTGCAGCGGTGCATTATGTTTTTTACAGTTGTCCATGTAAACGTGTATTCACTCTTTTAAAAAAAAAAAAAAGAAGCAACTACAGCTTTTAGCTGTAAATATAGTGAAATAAGACACAACATTTCCCTGACATGCAGTGGCATAACTTATTTCATTATACACTCACTGAGCATTTTCCATACTCATTCTGGTTGGGGCCTCCCTTTGCTCTCAAAAATCTCAGATCCTCATGGAATGGATTCTACAAGATGATGGAAACAGATTTTGTTCCATGTTGACATGACTGCATCATATAATTTCTACATATCCTGCAGCTGCACATTCATGCTGCCAAGCTCCCGTTCCACCACATCGCAAAGGTGTTCTATTGGATTCAGATCTGGGGAGGCCACTGAAGTACACAGAACTTTTTATTTTTCTCAGTTTAAGATGACTTTTGCTTTGAGACATGGTCCATGATCATGCTGGAAACAGCCAATAGAAGATGGTAAATTGTGGCCACCAATTGTGCTCACCACAGTTGTAAAGATGGATGTTTTTTGTTTTTCTCTCCATTCTGAGTAAAGTCTAGAGACTGGCAAATCCTGTCAAAGTCAATGAGATCACATTTTGTTCCCATTCTGATGTTTGATCTAAACTTAAACCGAGGCTGCTGACCTGTACCTGCATGATTTTATGCATTGGTTGTATAATCACATGGATAAGCAGGTGTTCCTAATAAAGCAATGTAAAGTGAGTATATAAACTAATCTGTCCCTTTTTCTGTAGCCCTAAGCTTTGTATTGATTAGTCTTATAAATAAACCTTTAATCACAGATAGACAAACCCCCAATAAATATTTATGGAAGACAGTCTATGACTGAGCAAGGTAAATGTTTCCCAATACAGACCTATTCTGAGGGAAAGGAATAATATATGAAGGCTAAAACACAATGGAAATCCCCTGCTAGCTACAAAACTGCTGTGAAAAGCCTTTTCCAGGTTGCTGCTTGAGAGGCAGTCAAATGTGAAGAGTTAAAGCTGCTCAAAAGTGGCTAACAGCACTGAAGGCTAAAAATCCCATTTCCATCTGGATTTGATTTAAAATGTAAACACAGTTTGTTGCACCACAGAAATTGCAGCAATGTTGCAACTCATGACATGTCTACAGGCATTATCTAATCCCCGCTTCATTCAGCTTGTTCCTCAAGTTCTTCTTCTCCTTCTTTCTTTTTGGGTTTTTTCTTACCCCTTCTCTCCTCTTTAAATATTTTCCCAATCAGATAAACCTTAATTGAATTTGATTCTAATACCTTTTGATATATGTCATGTGGACAAATAAATAAATAAAAGCTATTAATGAAGGGGTTACAGAAATCCTTCTATCCCCCATTCTTCAGTCCTCTGGGATCTGGCTCAACCTCAAGGCTGTTTTTTGGTGATTAGGTCCTTGGTGTTCGGGCTGAATGGCTCTTTTATCAGCCACTATGGCTTTTTTCTCCTTCTTGCCTCCCAGTTCAGTGTGAGAGGGGCCTCGGTGCACCCCTCTTACCCCCCCCCCCTTCCCATGCTCCATTTCTCCCCCTTTCCCCTCCTCTGTTCTTCTCTCCTGGAGGGACTGCCATCCAGTCTGTGTGTACAGATGACCTGTGTTATCATCAGCACCACAGCAAATGAATTTACCACCCTCCAAGTTTCCTGAGATGGCCACCAACTCCTTCTTGTCTTTACAGAGACACATGGTTATCTAAGTTCTTCTCACTTACACTGATGCATGCCACAGGGCCAATGATAAATGGTGAGACATGACATATCATGTATGTGGACAGAGACACTCAGCGAGAATCAGCGAGGCTATAACAGCCTCGAAGGCCATCCAAGGCAATTACTGCATCTGTTGCAGATATGAAGAGAAACTGACTGGAGGTAAATGTCATGTATTTGCCATTGGACAGAAATGTTAGTGAATCATAACTTGCATAACATACCGCAGCCTGGTAACTAGTATATGTTGCATGTATGAAAACCATGTAAGCCTATTTCTGTATGCACACACAGCTGCAGAGAAATGTACACATTCACACACACAGGACTATGTTGGAAAATTAGCCTATTTATATGCATTCAGAATAATGTGATCTTTTGGAAGAGGAATGTGCTCATTAGATGCCAATTATCAATGCAGTCTCATCTTTATACTAATATGCATTTTGGCAAAACCTGTAACTGAGGGTGGTAATTTCAACCAATATGCAGCACAACATCTCAGTGTGAGAATCTAGCTCTTCTTCATGAGTACTTTGAATTATTGATTAAATGGAGGTTCCATTTGATGAGGGAGTGAGGGGATATAGGGAATCTGAACTTGTGTTAACCACACTGCCAATGCACAGCACAATATACTGTACTATACTTCATATTCAGTATATTTATTTTGTCTGGCAACTGAGACTAGACTGTTTTCCAGTACCTGTTGATAAAAGGTAATTCAAAATGCTGGCTATTTTAAGGAGCAGCTAATTAGCACTGCATTTTATTTCTAGGGCTGAGAACAGCTTGAAGAGAAAGATAATTAAGTGTTCTATTTTGCCCTCCTATTTGTAGCTCATTCCAGACTTAATTGTGGCTAATTAGGCAGTGATGTGAGTATTGATAAGTAGTGAGGTGACACACCTTTTCAAGGCAGCCACAAGAGACATCAAAACAGCAGCTCATCACAACTGTGAATGTGTAAGAAGTTTCCTCACTAAAATAAACTTAAACATTCTTACTGAAGAAT
Source organism: Seriola dumerili (assembly GCF_002260705.1). NCBI lineage: Eukaryota > Metazoa > Chordata > Actinopteri > Carangiformes > Carangidae > Seriola > Seriola dumerili. Next base: position 8,370,418 of record NW_019174586.1, read on the forward strand.
TACAATCAGTCAGTTGAGTTGTAGAAGTATACAGTCTTTGAGCTGAACCAGACACGGTCAAAATGGACTGGTAGCACTTTTCTAGGGGGAAAACTGAAACTGAATATTAGACACAATTCTCTTTTTCAATTTCTCTAAACAAAAGAAATACAATCATATGGATCAAAGTAGGGTGATCAAGAAAAGCTCTTTGTTTTACAAGGGTCCAACTGTGCTGTTAAACCAATATCTTTATAAGTATTTTCCTTGAAGTCAACTTCAAAGAACTTGGTGATCAGTATCAAGAAAACCAGACCAGTCAGCCCAGATAATAGACATCAGTCATACTTAAAATTAGTTTTTCATTCTTCTAATCTTACAGTCAAAAGTGAAATTATATTCATATTATGTAGTTGTCTACTAATGGTAATAATGACAAACTGATGGGTTCTGACATTGTTTACTATCTGCTAATACAGTCAGTGCTCTACATGCTGGGCTGGATCATGACAGGTATAGTCAGCTAACACAATATTGTTTATTGGTTGGCTGATTCTTTACTCTGCTAGCCTTTTAGACACAATCCTCAATCAAAATGACACAGAGTGGGGTTTCCCTACTCTGAAACACAATCTTTGGCCAAGTGTACAGATACTAACACACATTTACTAACCAGCCAACAATTAATTTAGTAGTTTGGCAAACTCACAAAACAAATGTTGATACATCTTATAAAATCTAAAAATACTGTCAGTGCTGCTGTCAATGAACTCATTCTACTCATAATGGTATGATGGGGTACAGCACCTCACCAGGCACTTATTACCATTATTCTTATCAAGCACTGGTTGAGGGATTTAAAAAGGTTGATCACCTTCAGGTATGCCTTTATATATAGTCATGCACATGCTAGTATCTGCTATATATTTATACACACAAGCACTTTGCTCAGTTTTGTACATTTGTACACAGTGAAGTTTTATACCTCACCTCTCAATCAATTTTCTATGTTCCTGTTTTGTGTGCAAAATCTGTCGCTTAGGCCTGTTTGCCTGGCTCATCAGAATTGTTGTTTGATCCAACTTTTCATTTGCATGTAGAAGTAATAAAGTGGGCTTGAAATGAAGCCTCATCTGATGCTTGCACTGTAGTATCATATTGTAGTGACAAGTATGTTAGGGACAGGGTCTTTTTGGTTTTTGTCTCTTTTTTCCCCCTCAAACAGGACAACTTCAAATTTTGGAACCTCCAAAATCATATCCTCGTGTAAGTGGGCAAGTTTGATGAATTTCTTCTCCAAGTAAAGATGCTACTACAATGAGAAATCCAAGAGGAGTGTCGTCACCTTGAATGAGACAGAAGACTACAGCTACATCACAGACCTGCAGAAGGTCAGTCTTGCAAAGAGGATGGAAAGTGGAACCCTTAGGCCTAATAATCCTAGGTGCTTGGGTTTGCTTGCTTTGCTTACAAGTCACGACACAACCACCACCCACATCTGAACTTGTCAGGGCTCAGGTTTCATGGAGAGAGGGTGGTCCCCAAAGTGAATGCTAAACTGTCCGTGCTTTCATAGCTGTCTAAATACTGTACGTTTCTAAATAATTCAAGAGCAGTAAAAATAAATGTTTGGTTTTATATGTAAATAAACAAGGAACCATAAAAAACTAAATCTGTTGACACTGCACATAAATAGCAAATGTGACAATAGAAAAATATATATATATAATTGCAGGCTATAAGAAACTGGTTTACATAAGGTGACGCACCCTGCAGCCATTATGTTGACCCCCTGGTTCAGGAAATGAATCACAAAGATTCCAAACGCAGCAGCTTGAAATTACTACTCTTAACTTCACTCAGGCAGACATGCTGTATGTGTGTATGCCACATGCCTGTGCGTGTCACTGCTCCACTCCTGAACCATTCTTGTATAAATCCAAACCTCATACATTGTTAGCAATGCATGAACTATACTGTCTAATTGAGCAAACTAATGTAGGGTTGCTAACTGCTTATACGGTCTTGACATCGACTAAAGTGATTTGTATTGTGTGTAAAAATGAACTGCACTCCTGCAGCAGTGCCCAGTCACAAAAAATATACAATTCTTGCATTATAGGGATTTCAGGGGAAAATTGTTGCGAAGGTGTGCTCTGGCTCGACACCAGAGTATACTGCAACAACATACACTCAACATGTGTCAACAATATAGACATGGGGCTGACAAAAGATCTCCAGTCAAATGGCCGGCTTAAAAACGAACCCAGACTAATAAGAATTAGTCTCTTTAATGTACATACAAAAATAAGAGTATACTGTACATAGATTATTCTACTTTTGCAAAACCTGACACATGCTGAAAATGTCTGCTGACTTGGAGTGATGCAGATGTGTACTCCAGGATGTGTCAATTAACAATGACATCACTGTTGGGTGTGGCTTGTTCAGCAGATGACATTGCTGACCATAACAACCTGCACTTATCAGTAATTCTGAGTTTTGTCAAAGGTGCAACAGACTTGACACTTTCAAACACAGACGGCAGGGATCTGCCTCTAAGCCTGGTGGTAAGTTACTCTTTAATAGGTTCTCATCTGTCAAGGAAAGTAGTTTTGTTGTAGCGCTACACAAGAGTAACCACAATGTCCATTTTTCAAAAGTAGGGCACAAGGTGTAAAAAGTCAACATTATGTTTTGCATCCAGCTCAGCTCCTCTGTTTACTTGCTTATAATTACCAACCTCACCCTGCAGCCTGTTGATTTCTCTGTGCTTGAAGTGCCACAAGCGCATTTCATGCAATTTACCTCCTGAATAATTTCTAATTGATTGGGAATGAGGGGCAACACAGGTTGATGTATTGTTGGAATATGGAATACTTTTAGGCAGTAAATTTATGGGCTTCTCAGTTGGGGAGTAAATGTCCTCCATATTTCATATTGTCAACTCAATTCATGCCTGTAGCAGTGCATTTGTGCACTTTCCCCCCAGTCAGAAGGTTGGCATAATGCTGGTGCTATCTGTCACTTAAGACCCTGGCTGATAATGGGAGGATGGAGAAGCAAGGGATCAGTGTTTACCCACCTGGCCAATTAGAAGACAGAGAAACCTACAAGATGGAGTCTGCCTCCAGGAGCAGGTACTAGTCACTGTTATGGCACTCAGCAGTTGCTAGGCAACACCATCTATCTGTTATTGAGCAAACTTGTTGTGGGTATGGCTATTATATGTATAAATCACTGGTAATCTCTGCACTTCAGATAAGGTGCTGCACTTGTGTTGTAAAAAAAAAAAAAAAAGCGAAGTTTGATTTATTCTTGTAAGAATGTCTGAAATTGATCACCTCAGAGTGAGCAAGATCAAGTAATGTAAATGCATTTCCAATCAGAAGAAACATGATGCAATATAAGGCTCTCTATATAAAAGTGAAAGCTATGGGAAAACAGCACATTTTGAGGGAGTACAGATTTATCAGCAGCTTCTAAATTGTCCAACACTCCCGATTTAAGAGATTAATCTTATGTGAAATTCCAGGTAACAGTGCATAGTGTGTTGTAGTTTGCTAAAGGAAAGATGAGCTATGGGTTTCTGTAAGGATTTGATATATGCGCTGCTTGGCAGGGGATGCGGCGTAAGCAGAAATGATGAGAGTGTTGACATGTTGGTATACATCATATGGCAAGTTGTAGCAGCCTAGAGAATCTATTTCAAATTAAATACCTACTTTATGTCTATTATAACAAATATCCAACATTAAAACAAAACTAAAAAATAATATTTGGTATATTAGCATTTTCCATTCACTGCTTAGTGAGTTTATATGCACATAGCATTATACTGTAAGTAGTAGGTCTTTATGAATATTTCTGTATACTTTAAAATCTGAATATTGCCATGGAAACAGAACAGAAAATGTGATAAAGTATTTAATGCCTAAATATCTCAGCCTTTAGCCTATTGGCAAAACCGAGCTTTCAAATAAAGATGGTGTCATTTTATCATGTTTATTTTAGACATGATATGGTACCAACTTTTAAATTGAATAGTCGAGTCTTCCATAATATAAATGTGAATGCAAACACACTTTAATGATGTTCCTGTAAGGCTGCTGACAATGAGTCTTTGCCCACAGAAATAAAGAAAATGATTGCAGGCATATATTACCAACACTTAAAATTCTGGATTTATGCACAAATTTTAATATCAGAGTTGGGCCGCATGGTGCATTATACAGAGAGAGAGGGAGATGAGGGCAACTAGCCAAATCATGTCTATTAGTACCACATTTTCCCCAGATCCCCAGCATGAAAGGTACACTCCCTATCCAATGCATTTTTCTCTGTATATGTAATTATTTAATTAAATATTATATCAGTCCTGCAGCCCACAGCTGCTTGGTTCAAAGGAAGTTTGGTATCATGGCCTAGAGCCCGACTCACATACACACACCAACATCTCTCTCCTCTCTCCTTTCCTTTTTCTCACCGTCTTGCTCTGTCTCTCTCTCTCTCTCCCTCTCTCCCTCTCTCTCACTCAGGCGCAGTCCAGCAGTGCCAGTTTTGCCCCAGGCTGACTGATCACAGGAAGGAGCAACATTTTTGAATTCAGGGGAGGATTGAGTCACACAGTCCCAGCATCAGGCTTTATGTGTTACCCAGCTTTGCTGTTTTTCACTATTGCAAACTGCTATGACTCAAATGGAATTTTAATGGCCTACTCTGCTAAAACAGTATCATTGTCTTTTCCCATTTGTCTCAGGATTTGTCTCCTGCTTGATAATGGTCTATGTGTTCATTTTGGTATTTGCCTAATCGTTTCATGCCAGGTATGTTGGTGGTCCACATGCAGAATTTACTTAAGATCCTTGTGGTAGTCCCAGAAATCTTTGATTTGAAATTGCACTTCTTGGCTTTTGACCCATTAAAATGGAAAGCAATACAGTATTTGCAAACTCCACATGCCAGGCTGAATATTCAGGAAGCTAAAGAACTCAAACCAAGAATGATTCTTCTATTTCAGGTTGTTCATGTGATTGATTATTAGAACACAGCCTCAGGCGGAGAAGACTTCTGTATTTCCTTTGAATACTGTTTTAAATTACAGAAAAACAGAGATGATAATACATGTGGATAGGATGAATGTGTAATCATGAGTTCATGCCCAGATACTATGTTAAGAGTGACTTCCTTACAACAAATATAAAAAGGTGGCAAATTTTCCTAAAATATGTAAAATACCAGATTTGATAAAGTGCTACATTTAAAATGGATTAGGCTATAGATTAGTCATATCCTTGACCCTTATGGTCGCATATCCTGTGCCAATCTAATTTAAATTGTACCTGAAAAGTTCAGCCATTATAACCTTTAGAAACTGAAAGAAATTACAATTCTGTATTATGCAGGTATTGACATTCTCAACCAGCTGCCAAGCATGGATGAGTTGTAATACCTTGAGGAGCTCACCTATTTATATTCATAGTCGTTCCCATACAGGAGGGGGCAGTGCAGTGAACCTCTCTGACTTCAGCCAGCGGAGGGATTCAGAGAGAGAACAGTAGATGGATAAAGTGAAAGTTTAAACCCAGGGCTTATGCACACAGAGACCATAATCCTAACAAAATCTCCCTCTACTATCCTTCACATTCAACTTAAGGACATGACCTCTGGTTGTACGCTCAGTCACATACTCTATTCACACGGATGTGTTAAACAAGCAACTTGATCAATAGGTAGAAGTGAATTCCAAAGGCGCAAAACGCTGAGAAAAGTCTCAATATGCGATGGTAGGTAACTGACTAAAGTGGTACTATCTAAAATTTCACACAGCTGCCAGTTGATTCAGTGTATGATTGACTCTGAACTTCTTTTGTCTGTTTGTTTTCAAAGTTGTTTTAATGCAAAGTTTGGGGGGAATCTTGCAAATGAGTTTGACGTGTGTTATGCAAATTATTTCATGTTGCATGAAAACAAATTCTCCTTGTCTTCTCTTCCTTCACCGGTGCTGACACATGACACCCACAGATAGAAAATGGTGTTTGACTCCACACAATGTTCCTCCTCTAGGCTGTGAGGGTGGGTCATGCATCCCTAAATTAAGTGTTTGGTATATCCCTGATCCTAGACTCTATCCGTCTTCTTTCTTCCCCTCCCCCATTTCAATGAGCCCACCAAGACCAAACAAACACTAACACTCATATATTCTTGACAGGATTCAGCATTAGCCAACGTATCGAACAGTCTCTAAAAATCTAACTGACACACAAAGTTAATGGAGAGCCAGTTAATCACAGAAACAAACAAATTAACCTCTAAATACCAGTACCGGCATTTAAGTGCTGCTTGCACTCATACATCTATTAGAGCTCTGGTCTCTCGCTGTCTCACACACAATCAACCCCCCACCCCAAATACCCCTTTGCACTTGGCTGCAGCTGGGAAGCGAGGTAAGTCTGTATGTGGGACACCATGGAGCTCATTAATGTGACTGTGCAATCAAATCAGGTCAGATGGATGCATTGGTGCCTGGAGGAGGGATTTGATAGCCAGCTCCGAAATGCCTTATAATACGTTAATTAGACATTCACTTAATGGTCCTGCAGCTATTCTATCACTTGATAGTTCCTTGATAGGGTTTGGGTCCTGAAAATTGAGTGTCACAGACTAGTGCCTTATCAGTCCAGTGAAGTAATGGGAGACTCCTCATTAGGATTAGAAACAGCCTTTTCCTGACTTGGAATTTGACCGTGTGAGGACAGAAATACAACAATCACTAATAAACCAATTTGCCACCAATTTGGCAAAGATTGAGACATTAATTCATGTTTTTTGTATGGGGATTCTTCTGACTCTTGCAATATGTGACACGTATGTGTGACACTTGGAGCGGAGACATAGCTGTATTTGAAGTTCTATACACGCAATCATCCTGAGGTGTAATTAGGGATGACAGGATGCAGGTTAACGATTCAAAGTCAAGGTCAATAATCATTTTTGCTGCCCATGGTTTGAGCTGTAAAATGTTAACTATGGGTTAACTATGGGTTTTTTTTTTTAATGGTGCTTGGTTATAAACACTGATGCAATACAGTTATTTGTAATCATCAACTGACAAAAACAAAATGCTTATATTTCATTTATAAATAAAACTTCTTATAATTATCTACCTGGTCAAAACTTTTAAATCTTTTTTTCATCACTTTACCTGTAAATCTGTTATTTTGATCCATGGCTGGTGGGTGAAGATTTTAAAATTAGAAATATGTGCACAAATGCACATTTACACTCAATCTTTTACCGTACATTACACAATATACAATATATAAGCACCATACAAAAAGTGATGTGACCAATTCAAATTTCATACAGCAAATAACTTACTATTGCATTCACTGGTGCTTTTATGAAAGTGTATGCTCGTATGTGTGATACAACTTGGGGTGAGGTTTTGGTATGTCTAAGTGACTGCATCTCCTCATTCAACGAGTTCTAATTCATTGAATAACAAAGGGCAGGTGGTTGGTTCACAGTGAGCAAAAACACTGAACCAACCACATTTTGGTAATACTGGAAATACAAAGATGTGTTTGTCCAAGTGTGTTTGCCTTGTGATAAACCGAAGACCTGTCAAGGTTGTACATCGCCTCTCACGCAGTGCATGCTGGGATAGACTCGAGCCGCCCGTGACAATGAAAAGAATAAGTGATTACAGAAAACTGATGAATAGATATAGTCAATGGAACAGTAACCTCTGTCCCTCTCTCTCTCTTTCCTTCTCTCGATTCAGGGTTTCCCAGTATTATCATTCTCTCAGAGAGACTAATGTCACAACGGTCCTAAACTCTGATACACCCGCAGTTCAGTTCACAAGGGACCGAGCCCTTTTCCCTGAGCTTTAGTTTCAGTCATCTAGGCCCTATCCCTCAAGGCTGGTGTCTCATGGGAAAAACCCAGACAAAGTGGTGTCTATGGAATTACAGGAAATCAAGGGTAACAAGATAACTTTGAAGAAATAAGAGCTACTGGCTCAATCATTGCAATAGTAATTATGTAATTCATTACGCAGAGCATATTGCGTTGTTGAAGGACTTCCCAAACTTTATATTTTTCACAAATTAATAATCGATATATCAGCAAAGTAAACAATGACATTTGTTGCCCTTCTATTACCTAATCAAGAAAGCCTATCCACCATCTATTGTGCCACTGGCCTAACCGACTAAAGTATACAGTCACATGGAAAGCACATTTAGATGATTCCAATTTTCCAGCACAAAGTTTATGTAGATAACAGGGTTGGTAGTGAACATATAACCCTATCAATGCCTCTTTCTACCTTAAGTTTAAAATAGTACAACCATTGCTTGAACTGAAGTTACTCACAATCAAAAAATTACTGCCAACTTCCATGTATGTTTTTGTTGTCTTAGGTAAGTGGCCTTGGCATAAACTCAACAATGCAGTCAAGGTGGACCTGTAAGAATGCAGAAAAATGTATGGCAGGAGGGTCGGCGCCTGAGCGGTGGACCTGCGCAGCGCTGAGGGTTCAGTCATTATTTTTCTGTATCGGAACAACTTATTACACTTTAGTGCTGAAATTACTCCTGGCAAAGTTTTTTTTGTATTAGCTGCTGTTCTTCTTATAGGCAGTTGCTGACAGATCTTTTTTATCTGCCATCTTCACCCCAGGCCTGCAGCTCACACAGTGGCAAAAAAAAAAAAAAAAAAAAAATGTTCAGCTCACCTGAGACCAGTGGCAAGGTCACTGGAGATCACAAATACACCTGCTTCCCTTTTTTTCCCCAAGGTGGGAGAGTAGGACTACACCTCTGTCTGGCAAATGGCTGAGAACTGCATTGGTTAGAACAGACGTGTCAATTGTAGAAAAATACATTAAAATGTATACTCTAGCATTTCAGCAGATACTCTGAAAAATTTGTCACTGTCAGCTTTTAAGAAATACAGTCACCAAGAAGGTCTAAGAAGTTATTAAATCTAGTGATGCAGTTGCCAATTTAGGAACACTGCTGTAAGCAGCTGTTTTCAGCTTTGCTCCATTTCTGTGTTCAGACTGCGAGCAATCACTTTGCTGTGCTGCAGTCAGTGGGTGATTTGAGTTCACTGATTGATAGCTATAGTGTCGATGGTGTTGCAGCAGTAGGCGGGTACTGCAAATCTACCATGTGATTGGCTGATGATGCATGATATTGCATGTTCAGTTACAACTAATTTTTCTGTACTGACATGTTGTGAAATGATTTGTTTTACTTATGGAAATGCTTGTTACGAATTTACATGGATGGGGAAACATCTTGTGTAGAAAGCAGTGCATTATGGGTTTTGTTAGAAAATTATCATAAACTTAGTTTATTGTTTGTTTATCATGCACATTTAGGGAATTCATTTCAATTATCAATTGAGGAGTAGAGCAAAACATTGCCTTTCTCTTTGACAATCAACCAATATAAATTGAGGCACTCATTAAGACCAGCATTGTAATTGCTTGGTGGTGTTACACTTTGATTTACTCTCATCAATAAATAAAATACAATCACTGCTGTTTGATTATACTGTGTTCGTTATTCTCAAGTGATGAGATGAGGCTGTTAAGAAGCTAAAGTATGATTTACTCAAAAACATAATTTAGAATAGATGAGTGTTCTTCACTGTCTGTGTTGTACAGTAACATCCTATTTTTTTGCTGTATGCCACAGACCATGGTTAGCTGCAAGAATGGGCCTGGCTTGGCAGATCTGATGGCTTCAACAATAGTGAAATAAAATAATTCTGGAAATGTTTTGCCCAGTGGTATTTTGAAAAAGGCCATTTCAAGAACATAAAGAGCCAGAGGGAACATTTTTTGGAGGCAGAGTTTCTTTTGTGTTGTATCAATTTCTTATGGCGTGCTGTTGTTACCCTTCTCTAGTGGTGCATAAAGACCCCCAAAACACTCCTTTAGGAGCCAACCTCAAGGGTTTTTAACATTGTGTTGTAAGTCAACTGCAGTGGGAGTGTTCAGTTCATTCCATTCCTTAAAGTTAGAAGGACTTCAATTATCAATTGAGAGCTTTTTTTGCAGATTTAGTGAGTAATTCATTACTGGGGATACAATTGCATATGTTGAAAAACAGCATTTCTTACAATGCCACATAGATAATACTAAAATGGAGTACTATCTGATTATGCTGATGCAAAAAAATATGATTAGCAGTCCACCAGAAACCAAATTAAATTTTTGTTCATCAGAACACAGAATTGAATATACATGTATCACCCTCATTTCACAAATAAATGAGCTTTCCAGGGAGGAAAAAAGTGGTCTTCATTAGATTCCTCTCAAGCACATCTGTCATATACTAATTAGTGGAGGTAGCTGCTGAGTAGATTTGTGTGTCTTTTATACAGGATATTGTATAATCAGAGGGTGACATTCACTGACAAGGAAACAATAAGCATTATATGTAAAGGCCAAGAAACACTTCTGTTCACAAGACACTATAGGTGCCTATATGTGGGTGGCCTACTTACAATTCATTTTAAAGAAACAACTCTCTTTCAAATATATTAGGATTACTCAAACAAGATCTCCCACTGAAGTCATTAGGTTTTTTTTTTTTTTTTTTTGCAAAAAAATTTTCATTGAAATGTTTTTGTTAAATGGATCTAAGGTTTCTTTCAGAGCCTCTGCTCTAACTGAAAGCATTGCTCAGTGCATTTAACGGATGGTATCAAGCTTTGGCTAACTAAGTAATGTAATATTGATGAGGGACAATTACCCATAATGGCATATAGCACTTTCTGGTCTTTGTCACCTATTAGCTCTTTTAGTAGCAAAGCCTGGACTGTATTAAAGATCCATTTCTGGTAGCAGATAAAGCCACAGATTTAGCACGCTAACAGATTATTAATCCGTTTGATTTTTTCTCATGATAAAGTACTGATAATGTACTATCGTTGAAGCCTGGCCTTTTGGGGGTTAAGGTAGAACCACATAGCTGACAAACACATCTGCTTTTCATTTTCTAACCTTTTCTTTCACCTGAATAGAATTTCTGGGTCAAGGAAAGATGTAAAGCAGACTTCATAAGGAGCTAGAAAATGACAGACACAGTCCTGAGGGACACAACCAATGGTCATTTAACGTTTGTCAAAAATGTTACAAAAGTTTTATAAATAAAGAAATCTTCCTAAAAAACAATGTAAGTATTACAAGAGAACAGAACATTCCGTCTACATGTAATAAGCCAATATAGCAAAATAAAATTAATTGAAACTATTTGTTATATGTTGTACTCCAGTAAAATACAAATCTTATAAAGTAAAATAACATACATTGAAAGGTCAGTATTATGATATGCATCTATCCAAGCCTTGGTAAGTGCATACAGGCTAAGTACCTACAATGGTATAATGGTATTCCATCTAATGTTGGAACATTTCATAAAAATTCACATTTTGTGCATGATAAATGTTACCAAACAAAAACATTTACTTATCTTTTTTTCCCCTCATCTAACAGGGTTGCAAATGTGTTTTCTAATACAGCAGTAAAAATGGAATTAATGCTATAACAATAAGCCTAATACATGAGAGCATGTATTGGAGAGATTTTCTCTTGTTTTCACTTTTACATTAAAAGTCATCTAATGCTGCAGGGAATTACACTAATACAATTCAACAGCACCATAAACATTGTTGCATCAACATCTCTCTAAAACGGTCTCTTCATGAGGTAGAATTTAATGTAGAGCTGTTGTAGTAAACATCGCTTTTAGCTTGTTGTACGACATATAGTAGCAACAGAGGGGAATTTTTCTCTTTTTTTTTAAATAATGTGTCCGCCAACCAGGCCATGCCAGGCAACCATAACAGTATCAAAAGTAGTCAACGCTAACATTTCTGTTTTTCCAATTTTGTCTTAACATGTCTTTATGCACAGTTGCATGTCCATCTGTGCATGTCAACATAACCTTGCAGCAGAACATAACACAATTGATTAACCGTCTTTCTGTGGATGTGTTAGTATTTGGTCATTTTGTATAATGGTGGAGTGGTAGAACAAAAGATCAGGTATTACTGGAGGTCAGGATTTTTTTTTGTAACAAAGAAATGATTGTCTTTTAAGACAATGTTTCCACGTTGGTGACAGTTGTGGCCGGTGGGATTATGTTTTCAAGTGGTCCATCCATCTGCCAATTCTCGTGAACATAATATTTCAGTAGCACCTTCGGGAATTTTCTTTTAATTTTGTAAAAACATTCAGTTGGATTCAAGGATGAACTTATTTCGTAATTTGGTAGTCAAAGGTCAAGGTCGTAGAAGCTGCTACACTGAAAATATTAGTAATAAGTGCTTTGTGACAAATAACTGAGCAATATATACAGCTCCAATGCTTCGAATAACCCTCACAATTCGGTTAGTGAGCCCAGTCCCGACACTCGCAGCACACTCTCATGCACACCCCAAATGACAGGCACTCAGAGAAGGCCGGTGCAGAGACAGACAGGGACGGTAAGCACTTTATGGATTTTTTCACAACCCACTGGCTCACCGATGCAGTGGGATTTCTCCCGGTGCTCCCAATGGCCAGCCCAACTCTGACAAATGGGCCCGTTGTCAATGTGTTTGTGAGCGAGAAAGAGAACGGGGAAAAGAGGGGCTGAGCAAATCAATGGGCTGTGCACAGCTCTACGATCAAATAAAGTTTTGCCCATTTGAGATAGTGAAAAAAAAAAAGAAAAAAAAAAAAGGTCAATGTCAATATTGTGGGCCACGACAAATAAATCAATGTATGGGAAACAATAAATAGGATAAAGTGACATTTTATATCCAAATGGTCAAAGGGAAACTTATATACATCATAATGTTATGCAAAAAACACTTCGCTTACAAAATGACCAGTAGTTTGCAAGATTGCAAGTATAAACACAACAAAGCTGTGAGGGCGTACTGGTGAAAGATTGGTTTTTGTGTTCAGTGTGATGACGTTTAATGTTCCCGCCTCACACCGCTTCACCCCCCCCCCCTCACATCGGGGTTCCGATGCTATGCAACCATCTGATATGCAGATCGGAAGGAGTACGAACATTGCTAAAGCACTGACTGAGAAACTCAGACAGCAGAGCCAGAGGGCAAGGACATAATCTTCTGTTGAGGTGAGACAGTTTTGATGAGACAGTGTGAGCAAGTGGAAATATCTTATGGCTATGATGAATAGCTATGTCAGCCTCAGCGAGTAACCTTGAGCGTCACTCAATAAGTATAAAGAAGCAGGCTCTATCATTAGCACATTCAGTTCCCTGTCATTGAAATATGTTGTCTCTTAATCACTCAATTATCTGTGCTTATTCATTAATGTTCCATTCCTTTGTACCATGATTTCTACAGATACGGTATTTCAAGGCCTCGATTTCATCGGAAGACTTCAGTGTCCTTCAATATTATTAAGTGCTTCAGAACGTGTGATATGTTGATTACCAGGCATCTCTCAGTTGCTAGCAAGCACACAGATCAAAACCTGCACCTGAACCACAAAAACCCAATCCTAACCATCACTAGCCAAGACCTGAATTTAGCGTGTCACACTCTGGGCTGTCATGGTTTGGATTTTAAATTTCACAACATATCACTGCCTGACACACAGTCACTGACTTGTATCTGCATCTAGACCTAAAATAGCCTTGATCTGTTGCCATTTTTTTTCCCATTGTGACTGAATGGAATTGACACTGATAGACAATTAAATTTTGACAGAACATCAGACAGAAATGAAAACAGCGTCAAAATGCTCAGCATTAAATCTCTAATTTCTTTGTGATACAGGTAATCAAGCTTCGCCGGTATTATAACTGTCATAAAATAAAAACTCTGCTAGGAAAAACATTAATTGACTCATATCCAACATATTTAGAGGAAAGTCTAATTGTACTAACTTGCATCATCTAATGATCATTTCTTGTTAATTAATAACAAAAAATGGAGTGCTTGACATAAGGGACTGGTGTGATTGTGTTACCAGAGCAGCCCTACTTTTGTCTGCGTTGGGCACTCAGAGGCACAAAGAAAAGTATTTACATACATACTTACATAATCATGCCCATTTGGGAGACATGCTCAAGACAGCCAAGAAGAGAGGCTAAAAAGTGAAAGGTGGAGCCATGTGGGGAGCATTGCACTGCCTAGTTGGAGCAAAAATCAGGTAAACTCCACACTTTACAGTTTAATAGATCACAGTAGCAAGCTGAAATATTGGTAACAAAAAGCACACTCCACATCCAAACTGCCAAACACAAGCAACACCAGTCACAAGTTAACAGGCAACACACTCTTACCCATTCACTCTGTGGAGGCATACAATGAAAACATGCATTTACTCTTTCAGCCGGTCAGGATGGGCCCACAAATCCCTCCTAAAACTAACACTATTTATGGCTGTTGCACCCACTATAATGAACTGAATGTAGAAGCATATTTTCATGATTGACAAATTGGTGAAATCCAGTCCTTTGACTGTCAATGCAGACCTTACAAATGAGTGTCATTCATTTTGATGCACTTCATATTGAAGGAAAACCAAGGGTCTAAGAGAAGTGCATTAGAGTAAATGGTCATTATAGCTTGTGGGGAAGAAAACACTGAGGAGAATTTAATTTTTATCTGTAGCACAAAATTTTGAATCAAAAACATTCCTTTCCATTGGAATTGGTTGTGTAGGTGTTCTACCAGCTATAATGAGCAGTGAGCATTTATTTTAAATAAATAAATAAAAAGTGAAAAAAATAAAACTAAAGAGCAAGTAAATGAGAAGTTAGACATAGCTAAAGTGTACCATTATTTAGTATTGACTTCAGTCGTACACTGTGCTATAGTCAACCATCAGACTGTCAGATTCCTTCTTCTGGTAGGAGGGAGAAAAGATCACTGTCAATAATAACCAAGAAGACATTGTACCTCCCATCAGTCATTAAAAGCTATTGATTCATAACGGCCGCTATGAACAGCTTCAAATGAAAATTGCCACAGCAATTGATCCATCAACCTGTCGTTTGCTGCATACTGAGCATCAGCAATTGAGTACAATTGAGAGATGTTTAAGGATATGGGTTCCTCCCACAGCGCCTGCCATTCCATTACTGTCACTGATGAGTGCTTGTGTGTCAACGTGCATTAAGATTGTTCTCGTTCTCATATGAAAAGGTGTACGGTTGTTGAGTGAACATTTCTGGGTAGAATAGCTTTACAAAGTAAAATATTTTGTTTTGATCAGTCAGAATCAATATGCATGTCTTCTGATGTATATTGAATGAAAAATCAAATAAATCTAACAATGAAGTTGAATAGGCTTTAAAGGCTGTAACTTAACTCTTCAGGTATAAACAATTCAAGTCAAAACAATAAGTCAATTAGTCAATCAACAGTTAATTCTTCTGTATAAATCAATTTGATAATTGTTCAACTTTTCAAGTGAAAATGCCAAACATTGTTATTTCTTCTCACTTGTGAGTATTAGGTGCTTCACCTGAGGCTTTCTGAAACTGTGATGGACAGTCACTATTTTCTGATGTTTTATAGAGCAATGATTAAAAAAAAGAAAAAAAGATTTGTCAATATTGCAAATAACAAAGAATAATAATAATAATAAAGAATAATAATATTAATAATTACTACCAAAGAAACTTGATAACCACTTCTAAAAATGTCCAGGCCTAAATCATGGTATCATGTTTGAAACTGCACAGTAACACCAACCACATGCATACACACTAACCGCATAATTTGATATGTCGACACCAGATGGACATGCAGAAGGTGGTGTAAGATGGGACCATGGCTTCAGACACCAAAGTAGCCCTAATAGGAAGCTGACTGCATTTGAAAAATAAACAAGTCCACTGTAGGCACACCTACACCCAAGCGCACAGTGATGTATTTATGCAGCAGATATCAGTAGTTTTGTGAGTGTACTACATGAGTTATGAGAAGTTATGAGAAAGAGAAAAACAGAGAAAAACAGATTAGGGCAGCAAGTAGGGGTCCTAGAGAGAGAGTATGATTAGTGTATTAAGCATGCATCAGAGCCCCTCCAAGCTGTCTCGGTAGAGGCAGGGCGTCGAGATAAATAGCTTTAATATCCCTGTATTGCAATAGTAGAGCAACAGTTGTTTCCCATGGTTGGCTTTTGGGTATGCCGACGTAGACACCGACCTTTGGAAAGCAGTATGACAACCCCCTGTCCTTTCCACCCCAAAAGTTTGTGACCCATTGAGACCCTAGGGACAATGAACCAGCAGCACCAGTGGGAAAAGCCCATGTATGTTAGACGAACAAAGGCTGGCTAATGCACTGTTTTCTCTTTTCACATCCTGGTGGGGGTAATCTGACCTTCTGCCTCTTGTTTCAACATGGTGAAAGCAGCAGCAGTAAGACGATGACCTCTAGAGCCTTGTCCTCTATGCCACCCCCCCTCATGGACACTTGCACTTTGAAACACACTACTTTTTTGTTGTCCTCCCCAAAGTAGAAAAGAAAGAAAAAAAAGCTAGATGATGTTCAAATATAGTGAGGAAAAATGGCAATTTATGCAGAGGTGTGACGCATGTTCATTTTCAAATGCAGACTATGCAAGTTTTTTGTTTTACTCTTGTCTGTTGTCAATATACATAATTCAGGTGAGCAAACGCTGACACTGTGTTATTACATTTTTTGATATGCTTTATGAAAACAGCCCATTACTCTTCAAAGCGCCACAATGAGGCCCATCATGATGTTTCCTTTGTGCACAAAGAATCTAACATGTGTAAAGGAAATAGAATGCATTGATTCCACACACTGCCATTTGTTCTTTAAAACTTTTCGTTGAGCCTTTATATGTAGACATAATCAACCTGAATAAGAACTCTCGCTCTCTGATTTTAAAAATAAACCGTCTCTTTGAAGCCCAATTTACATTGCTGCTGGGTAACTGCCATGTTGCTCACACCATCAAATGATTAATTGACAAACCAGCCAAGAAAGACCCAATCAATTAAAAATAGACATAAATGAAGTAAGCAAAAAATAACATTTAACGCAGTGTCACTTGCAGTTTTTTTTCCATCCTAAAATAGCTCCTATTTATCCTAATGAGCTGATGTGAAACCTTTGAAATTATATGCAAATGTGTAATTTCAAAACAAATAATTGATTCAATTGTCAGTATTGTACATAATTATGTTTTTAAAAAAGTATTGTCCATTGATAACAGAAATCTGAGGGCTGCCAATCTTCACTTTTCCAACTTCTGTCTCCAGATATTGACACTCAGAAAAAAAAAAAAAAAAGCACAAAGTAATCTCAGTCATTTTCCACTTTATATATATCCTCTATCTTTTACCCCTTTTTCCTTCACAAAAGATGGATTTGAGTTGTTCAAGTGATAGCTTGAGCGATGGCCATCTTGGGAAATGAAATATTTGCTGAAACTCTGTGCCCTTGAAAGTTAATTCACAAGAACACAGGAGGTACGGTGGAAACTGTGAAGGAGAACAGTAATGGGTTTTCTATCTTACTTTGTCAACTTTTCTCTTTGTTTCTTTCAATTTGTTGTACCACTCATTTGGCGTTCAGAATACATCATCTGTTTTTCAAAAACAGTGACTAAAAATAATAAATATGTCCAAATTTATAGATCTGCATCATGAAATAACATCATTCAACAATATTCTGCAGTATTCGAAAATATTGCCGAAACTTCAGGTACCAAGATCCACCAATATTTACAACACTAACAGGCCACTACTTTATTGGTAATGTACTGAACAGTAAAAACTGGATAAGGTCACTTTTCACTGATATGATATGCATCACCTTATTATATAAACATCACACGCATTGACTGATAAATAATCAAGCAACTACTTTCGGATTAATCATTTAAGTTATTTTTCAAGCAAAATACCAAATATTCCTTCCTCTCAGGTGTGAGGACTTGCTGTTTTTTATTGTCTTTTGTAGTGTGTCTTGGACAAAAACAAGCATCCCCTTGGACTATACACCAAATGACTAATCGATGTGGTCTGGTGATATTTCAGCTGTCTGGACTGTCTCTTCCCTTCCATGTATGACTCAGAATCATATTATGAGCTTGCTGAACTGGAAATTCACCTATATATGATGGAAGTGGTGCAATCTGTTGTCCCACACCTGAATGTTATGAACTCATTCTGGCCTTCTTACGTGCTCTGATGCAGTGGGTATTTTGGTAACTAACTATGGAATTAAAGCCAACATGGGAGAAAAAGGCGCGGTAGGAGGTGTCTTAAGTAATAATCAAGTTTTAGTGCTTTTCGATGTCAAGGATGATAGAGATTTGCACTTGTCCCATTTGCTGTGACTAGGTCAAAGCACAAGATGCAGTCACATCTTTCCTGTGTATGTGGCTTTACCAAGCAATGCACAAATGATCCTTTTCAAAGCCCACTAAGTATTTGTGGATATGTCGGCTGTTTGATCTTTGATAGAAACCCCTCAAGATGGAAAAAAAAAAAAAACAGCAATTTTCATGCTAGACACATTTTTTGACACAGATGAGTGTCAGAATGTGCAGAGTGGGGCTTTGGAGGCAGCCACCTACTGCTTTTTAAGGGAAGGCAAAGAGCATTGGTCAGTGACACCACGCTGTGTGGCACCAATTCACGCTAATAACCAAATTGTGTGAAGGACCGTCAACAAGCAGACATTCAACACCATAGGCAGGTAAAAAGTAACATCCTCTCCATCCTGAGGACTCAGGTTTGTAGTACCTGCCACAGGACCTAACTGCCGTCACTGAGTCCTTTCTATTTTTCTCTGTAACTGACTATTTTACAGTGGCCATCTACCATGAGAGCACCAGGCTATGATGCATCATTCAATCAGCTGAGAAAAATCACTGTATGCATCTTGCCCTCCTTCCAGGCCTGTGTGACACCAGGATCAAGAAGTGCACTTAAATACACGTCTCTTCTCTGACCCCTCTCACACCAGCCAGCACATTTTCCAAGCTTTCTCAGCTGGAATATGTTGTAGAGCTGCCAACACAGAGACTACCAAGAACAGTAGTAGAAGTACAGCCTTTTCTTGGAGCCATCTCCCCAACAAACAAAGCTCTAGACCCCTCTGATTCACCCATGATTTACTGATGCCTGTATAGAATGTACCCTCATGTTACTGAACTGTGGTAGGGTTGTAGGGTGAGGGTTACACTCATGCTACCTAGTGTAATTGCAGTATGTGTATTTGTTGAAGTCAGGATGGCAACTCTCCATTTTGTAACCCTTAACTGTGTGTATATATACTTGGCAATAAACAGGTTAGAAGTAAATTGAGTGGTTTAGGGTGTACAGCAAAAGTAAGAGTTTGAGTTAATGCTAAATTTGTGCGGAAGTCGGCCATTTATTTTAATAAAATACTGATTGCATTCAATAAAAGCAGTCCGGCTTTGGCTTCTGCTTAATTTTGATGATAGAAAATACATACAAACCTGGCAGGCCAAAAAAAACAAAAAAAAAAAAAAAATTTTTGGTGTTTGTACCACCACTGATTTTTTAAAAGACTTCATTGGCACTGTTGATGAGCACAAGAGCAACCTGACAAGACATCGCAAACCAATCTACATTTCTCAGTAGCAGAGCACAGAGAATGTTTCCTTCAAAAAGTGCTTGTTTTGAGTGTTTTATAATACTACACAGAGGAAAATATCAACCATTTATCAAGTAAAAACTCTCTGTTTGTAATAAAAGGTATGAAGAGAAAACAAAACAAAATTACATTTACTGTACTGGACCTCAATGTTTCACCTCAGACCCATTTTTCCCCTTCCAGACAGCCAATTGCAGATAGCAGACATGAGTAATTGGCCAAAAGTGTCAGTGCTACATCTAAACCACCTCTTTGTTTACACTTCTCTCTTCTCTTTACAGCAAGAGATGCAACAGTGTTGTGGTGTTGTAGGCAGTAATTGCAAGAGGTGAGAGGGCCAAGGCTCTCTGTGAGGCACCTAGGTGGCTCAGAGGTGACTGCAGTCCCTGCAGTTTGAAGTGCTGTCTGCTTGAAAGGGAAGTTGACCTAGACAAGACAGGAGCCTCTCTTTGCCTTGTGGGAAGCAACAGGGGGGCAAAGGGCACCTCTGTCTGCCCACATCGCATTACTTAGACCTAATGGCAAATTGTCACTATGGAACACACCTCAGCCACAATGAGATGTTTCAGGGACAGAGGGAAAAAAAGCCACTTCTCCAAGGTTGGACAGTCTTTGCCAAAGGGGAGTTTTAAGTTGGTTCCAGTGGTGCTATGGTCTCAAGGCAAAACAAGATCAGCTTTTTGCCCAGTAAATAAGGGTGTGAAAAGAACGCCTGAAGTGTTGCTCTCTATATTCCTTTAGGTGAAGTCAAGTATACTACCTCTGTACATGCTTATTTGGTTAAATGTATGAATATTCACCATTTTATTCACAACAGTTGAATTAATAAGTCAACATAATTATCATCCTCATGCGTTATATATTTTTTAATTTGAATTTGATGCTGCAAACATTATATTTATGGCAAAATTGTATTGTCCTTGGGGAGGGGATCTAAATTACAGTGCAGCTTCCAAACTGTTACTGTAACCTCTACGTAGCCATTTTAAAGTGTCTCTTTTGGAAATCGCTCCGATTTTACATTTCATACTGGAGCTGTTTAGTATTGTTTATTTTTGCATTCTTTCTCAGATTTCACACCAGTTGTTAGTGGCTGCCATCAATCATCATTCAAGTGACATTATGCTTTCTCATACTGCCGGCAATTTTCAAGTCTCAATTTGCTTCCCATGGATGTGACTGTTAGTTTGTGGTTTAACTGAAAAGCAGTGCTGTGTGTGCAAGGTTGGGGACAAGAAGAATTAGATTAGATCGACTTCTACAGAGGGGGGAGGAGGGGGGCTTGTCTCAAGAAAATGAATCTCAAACATTGTCTCAACTTCTGTTCAAGACTATTTCAAAGTATAAATTACAGCATGATGTCTTAATATGGTGAGTGTTGGAGCATACAGTATGTTTTGTAGGCATGTGACACAATTAGGAAAAAAGTGCAGATGTGAGACCTCCCAGGGCTCTTCTGATCACTGTGCAAAATTTCTCATCTCTTCCCACTGTACAGTTTGGTAAAACAAATTAAGTTCTTAGGGAGGGTAATTTACACTCCCTTCTGATAATAACAAGGTGATATAAGCATATTCTCAGTATCTCTGAATCCCAATTCCACTGCAATGTAATTCTCACCAAGTCAAGAGCCCACAAATTTACAATCGCTGGAACTCCCACAAGCCATTTCCTTTTGGGACCAGATGAACTGTGCTCTAAATGAATAGCAACACTATTACAAAGTCATTCCCATTCTGCTGTTTTGTTTGTAATTGAGGGCCGTTACATGTACATTATGTTTGAGGAAAAACCTGATTCAGCTGCAGTCAGCCCCTACAGATGTCAGAGAGACCCAGCTTTTTGTTTGTAGTATAACTACTGTGACAAAATATATAGCAGGCAACCTTTCACTTAAGAGTATTTCTAATAAGGCCGAAGTTAATGTGCTACAGTTAGATTCCAACAAACGGCTTGCACACTGCAGGGCTCCAATTTGCACTTATTTATTGCATCAAAAAAAACAGTGATGTTCTGAGCACACCATCTTCATCAGGGAGTTTCACACATGACGCGCACCTTGGATAAGTCATTGTTACATTACAAAAATGACAGCAGGGATAATTAAGAGTTAATTTGCATTAATAATTGATGTTTAAATCTATAATGCCATAACACCAACTTTCAACAGTGCAGTGAGCAAAACCGAAAGGGAGAGTAAAGATTTGTGTTTTTGCAGAGCTTTACAGACTCTTGTCAGGATTGGATAATTAAAGTTGGTCAAATTGAAGGAAATCGAGGGGGAGAATAGCTGCAGGTTCCCCTTCAGATGTATTATGAGATGACCTCAAATAACTGACTTCATTTCTGTAAATTATTAGAGTTATCACTTTCATTCCATTCGTCCTTGTCCCCTCAGTGCTCTCTCATACAATTTTGACATTCGTTTCAGCACTCCTACTTCACTTTTTGCTGACTTAAGTATGTTCAGTCTCAAAATGTTCTTATAACCCTCTTAAATATCAACTGAAGTATAATACTGAATACTGAAGTATCTGTGGCACACGTGTCAATCAGCACCACTCCCTCAACTGGTCAGAAGAACTGGCTCACGTCTGGCGTATGACGCCTAAAAAATGCACATTGCAAGCCCTTAATAAAGTTAAACTTCAACATTACAGATAATTACATCAACACAGAAGACACCATGGACTTCAGTACTACATTCTGTGGTTATACATGCACAGCATGCACATGCACATGCACGGCGCCAATAGCTTAGGCGGCATAGAGTTTAAAGCTGAAACAATGAGTGGATAGTCAGCATAATGTTAACTGGTAGTAATTGACAAAAGTTCCAGCCTCTCAAATGTGAGGATTTGCTACTTTTCTTTGCCTTATGTTTTAGCAAACTGAATATCTTGAGGCTTGTTAGTTAAACAAAACATGCAATTTGTTGGCACCGCCTAAGGGTTCACGGAAATTGTAAATATCAATTTGTACAATTTCCTAATTTCATATCTCAAACTAATTATTTAATTGAGAAACTTAGTAGCTGATTAATCATTGAATAAAACAGAAACCAAATTAATGTGCATTATATGATGAGAATAGTAAATAAAAAGTGATAAAGAGTAATACAGTACTGTTGTTTACATTGCAGTATAGTTGCACAATTAAAAAAATACTACAGTTTAACCCAGAGACTTACTGTGTGTACTAGTACACTACTATAGTTTGCACCATTTATCTATTGTATCAATGCCAACGCAAACTCCCACATTGTTCTGCCAATGTGCAGACAGTAATCAAACTATAGTCAAACCAGTGAACGCCAAAAGGGGGAAAGAGAACACACATCTAACCTGCGTTAAGTTGCATAATTACAGTTAGGTATGATAGCCTATCTGAATGACTGCTGCAGCCCACCACCACTTCAGCACTAGGCAGTGCTACTCCACTCAAAGCAACAAAGGTAAAAGACTGCCAAAGAGCAATCACACCAACCACTGAGCACAACAACAGGCTGTAAACTGCAGCTTATGAAAACAGTGTCACAGAGATGAATCCACAATAGACCTGATGTTCATTAAGTATCACAATAAGGCAACCAAGCCAAACAGAAACCAGCCATGATAAACAGCGAGCACAATAAACAAACATCTAACCACCAAACTGTGGTATCTCACTGCACATAGTAAACTGAATAAGGTCTTACCATTAGAAGAGTCTTCCTTGACCTTGCATGTGCAAACTGATCCATCCAATCGTCAAATTTCATCGATCACACCAAGGTTGGACTCCATGGCCAGTAGTGACAGTACACAATCAGTCTGCTCTGGGCCAATGACAGTAATGTACAGTCAAAGCCAAACCTGCGGATAGTCATTAAAGAAACAATGCTCTTGGTGCAGTTCGTTTGGGAGGCAGCAGTGCAACTGGTCACCTTTAGTCTTCTCCCATGTTCAGTGTCGTGCAGGTTTGTCTGTTGTGTAAGGCTGCACAGGCTAATGATAGCCTGCCTTGACATGGTACCCCTCTTCAATTAGGATCTGAATAAAAATTGTAATCCTTTTTCTGATTTCCTGGCAAGCAGTTGTCCCATCACCGTTTTCAGTGCAGGCCCTCCTCAAAACTCCCGTCATCTCCTGTGTACATGGAGTGCTGCTGGCCATATTCTTCTTCTGACTGCCGGCCTGCCGAGCTCCCTCTCATCTTTGCTTTATCTGCCCCACAAGAGCTGTCATTTACAAGCCCTGCCAAGCAAACACCACTTCCGTTGCTGATGACAGCCCTTATGCTGGCGGTGGGACTAATGTGTCTGCTCCAGCACTACCACTATCTTTGCTGCTGATGTCTGTCTGTGGCTGCTCCTCGCAGCGAGGCCACCTGATGACAGCACCTGTAGCTTCTCCTGAGGCTGTCTCTGTCCCGCGGCGTTTTCTCTCACGAAGCTGAAATTTGCCATTTGGCCTCGAACTAATGAGGGCTAGGTCACTTATCACTTTTTGGATGATAATTAACTTCAGACAGGTGAACGTCTTGGCAGCATTTAAAGAGAATTCCCATCATTGTCGTGCGTCTGTGTAAGCTAGCTAAACAAGCACTTGCTCCATTGACGCGCAGGTGAATTTAATTAGTCAGCACTACCCCTCCACGTCCAACAGGGCTCGTGATTTCTTCTTCGCTCACTGATTGGAGAGCTGCTTGTCAGCATGTTGCTGCATAGTGCCGCGTTGTGGCCGGAAGCTACACAGCAGCAACTATATATATGTTAATAATGGCGCCAACTTCAGTGGGTCTTTATTAGGTATACCTGAATAATGTAACCCATAGCAACAGTGCTGCTATAAATTCTATAAATTGCATTGCACAGATACATTTTGTATCATATATGCCATAAATAAATAAATATTATAAAGGAAAAGAAACATTATACCATGCTATCATAACAAAATTATCAAAGATAATACATTAATAAAACAAATAAATAGATTATTTCAATCAAGAAACTATTTAAGTTCCTGAAAGGTTTGGAAGATGTGTTTTTAAGGTTATGGAATTTACAAATTACAATAAAAACAATTAGCATAAAAACTTAAAATCTGGTTATAATGACTTTGGAATAATCACTATGGAGTGTCTTGTTCAAATGAAAAAATAATAAAAGTAATTTATGTCAGTCCAAAACTTAAATGCTAAATGCCAAGGGGCTAACCCAAAACAAATGCATTACTGTCTCTGGCTCTATTTTGGAACATATGCATTTACCATCAGTGTCAGCAAATTATTGTCAGAAATTTGTAAATACAATTAGGCCATATGTTTTCAGGGAGTTCATACATAAATGCGTGTTGTACTGGACCATATTATTTTGAGAAGTTTCTTTTTTGTCATGTTATCAAATTAACACCTCTTTTTTGTCAAAGAAAAAATATTATATGCATCATCATAAAAATAGACTTTCTTGCAGTTGTATCTGATTGTATTAGACTGTACACGTGTACCTAATAAAGTGGCCACTGAGTATTTATATCGTCAGTATTCTGAATTCAAGGATTATCTGCTACTGAATGGAATTTCAGTACCTCATCATTATAATAAAGATTATACAATAATTATTTTGTCTGCAATCAGTAAATATAGCTCCCATGAGGCCCTGACAACGTCCCACTGGATAAGGCTCATGGGATATGTTTACAGTTGACTGAAAGTTTATGGTTGGTTTACAGACAGTTTACAAGCCACAAGTCACATTGGCTGAAATGACTTGTGTTTGGTACTGCTTATGGTTCATACATTGAATTCCTTAGCTCCTTACAAACCTAGAGCCAGGTGTAATTACCCGGGAGTGGGTTACACCACCGTATACTGGTGTATCATGCAAACCAGAACTTCACATTTAGGTTTCTGCTCAGTTTCAGTGGTGCAAGCCATATTTTGCAAACGAGGAATCCTGTTTGAATTTTGGTTTTGGGACTGTTTTTGTATATTTACATGTCTCACTTTCCTCGTGTGTTTTTAGTGTGTCTATAACAATCAAAATTATAAAATACTTGAGGGGGCTGAGTTGGATAAATCGTCTTTGAAAATAGGACTGCGATGGTTCTTACCTAAGAAAAAGGTCTGCCTCATGGGAAAAGCTTTTTCTGAGTTTTTCAAAGAGATTCAAGATAAAGCTATCATTAGCATCTCCTTGGTATGAGCTGTGACCAAGGATACTGTGCCTCTGAAAACAACACTTCCTGTGACATTCCACTGTTTGATTCTCTGCAGTAACCTTGGCAATTGCCTCAATCACAGGGAATTAATTCCAGTCATGCCACCCCCCATCCCACCCCCCCGAGTTGTATCGGGCCCATGCATCGTACTACTGGCCCTGATTCACCCTGAATACCAGCCAAGCCCAACGATTTTCAGGTCCCCAGACCCCTATTGGTGTCTGTCTGCCTCCACTCTCAAAATGGGCCAGCCTTTTGTCTGCACACACTTTTTAGCTGCCAGATTGTGGCAGATTCAGTCCTTTTTCATTTCGATACACAGAGATGATGTCAAAGTGCAAAGGTTTTCTTCGCTGGACAATGTTCAGCCCTTATATGTTGCACTTGAGAAATGCCACTACAAGACTGTACATTTCAGCCTTAAATACTACCAGGTAATTCATATGACCAAAATATTTATAAATGCCAAGCAATAAAAATGCACAGTCTTCATAGAGAATTCAGACATTTGCCATGCAATTTGATTTTCAAACCCAAAGGCTGAAACATTTGTTGCTGCCATTACTGCAATTGTTCTTGTCCAATACATTATATTTGGTCCTCGTGACATTTAGGCCAGCATCAGTGCAAGAACAACATGGACATGTTATGACAATTTAAAGAAACATCTTGTAATGGGGTCATATGAGAACTGATGAGTACTGATTTTACAGCAGCTGTGCATCAGTGCATTTCTGGGTGAATGTCCATTCCATCAGACCATGCGGCCCCTTTCCTAAGGAGCTTGGGCGATGATAATTGCTCTCAGTCTCAATTCAGAGTTCAGTCCGCAAACAGCAGTTACTTACTCCCATTGTGCTGAGTACAGGAATACCACAAAGCCTGCCTATTCAAAGGACCATGTAGTTGCGCCATCCAGAATAAGGGCTGCTGTGATGCCAGGCAGGTAGCCTTATTTCCACTGTCTCAGCTTTGTAATGCACAATTAATGAGCCTTCTCTCTTGGGTTAGACAAGGCGTTTTAAATACCGAGGTACTTTCAAGAGTACCCTTATTTGGAGTCTTCTGTTGTGCTGGACTGGCCACCTACAGGATAGACTTCATAGGTTTTCTGTTTTGGGGCCACTGAATAATGGCATATTTATTGGAAGGCACGGTCCAAATTCTTACAATACTCTGTTGGGAAGGTTTTGATGACTCATAATTGACTCTTGATGGTGGTAACCTGACAGCAAGAGGATCATGAATTCAAACTCAAATCGACCAGCTAGAGCCTTTCTGTGTTTTGACTTTGACTTTGTTTTGCATGTTCTCTCCACATTTGTGTGGGTTTCCAACAGCCAAAGGCTACAGTTTGCAGGTTAGGTAAACTGAAGACTGCAAAATTGTCCATAGGGAAAGACTGTAATTTTGGTTAAATGTTTTAAATGTTAATAATCAGATTTTGTCTGAGGTCACTGTTAACTTTTTCTGTATTCACACAGACCAGTACTTTGAGTGCCTAAACATAGCCATGGTCACTACAAGTGATTACTTTATTGCAAGATGGGATATTTTGGAAGAAAACAAACATGTTGTCTGTGAACATTTTAGTGATACACTCACTATCAAGATATTTGCAACTTGCCAAATATGTTCATTAACAACGTATCCTCATTATGTTAACAGAAAGCGTAATCTGGTTGAATCTGTTGACATTTTAGTTGTATATAAGCCCTGTGATATGCTGGTGACCTCTACAGGTCATACACGTGTTCGCAGGACAAGGCTCCAGCTCTCGTGACCCTGAACGGGAGCGTTTCAAGCAAAGTGGATGGATGGATGGATACTTGACAAGTGAGTCAAATAATGGATGTTTTTAACTTGCTGGCTGTAGATATGGTTTAAAAGGACATTTTGTTTGTAGTTTCAGCACATGAATTTTTCCTTTAATGGTCTGTTGTTGATGGCTATTTTATCTGTGAAAACATGCATAATGTATATCCTGTATGGATTTTTGTCAGGGGGAAATGATGTGTGTATGCTCATGTAAAGGAATGGTGGCTGTGAGGAGGTGGGGGTTGAGTCTATGGTGGGAGGTTGTCTTGGACTAAAGGCATCTGTCTGGGAGTGGCTGTAATTGGCTGCAGTGTGGCGTTGTCTCATTAATATGGAGCCCAGGGGAAGGAGACAGCCAAGCCAACTTCTTCCCTCTGTGTTTGGTTGTTTGACTGTATCTCCATTGATGCTAAACGCAGTGCTCCCGGGGTACCCCATGCCTGTTGCCTGCTTCGTTAAAACCAAGAAAATGAATATTAATGTTATAAAGACTGGAAGCTGCAGTAGCATAAGGGGGTCATCAGTCTAAAGGCTGTTACTGCGACTTCTGGGTGTACTTAATAGGGTCTATTTTAGAGGGTCCAATCCTGCAGGAAGGCATGCTCTATCAACATGCAAAGTGCTGTTGACACCTTATTTCCCTGTCTGCAGGGGATCGTGGCACATGGTGCCCTTAATAAAATGCAGGGGGCATATATGGAAAAACATCTCCAACTGTTAATCACTTGGAAATGTATGACTTGGTATAGTTCCATGTCCTAATTCTGAGTGACCACATACACACTACAAGAAATTTTGAGATTGTAAATATATATTTATGAAACCCACTGGTGCAAAGTGAAGTAAATTGATAAAACTGTGTGTGCATGGGCAACTGGAGTAGCGCTGCTCCTCCAACCTTGATCTTGGGAAGGCAGTAAAGTGCTTGTAACCACTACAGTAACATTTATGACAGCTACCACTGCTTGTTTTCAATTTACTTGACACCAGTAACACCAGCAGCGGACGTGTCAATTCATCCATAGATATGAGTAAACAGCCACAGAGAGCAGCATCCTGTACTCTTTCTCCAGCTAATGAACTTGCAAGAAGGACACAGATTAGATCAGAAATCTGACAATCTCTCAAAGCACTTCTGATTTATTAGCATGTTTCGAGAAGAGGCACAGCTCATAGAATAACTGCTTAAAAAACCCTGAAATTTGACACTTAAAGGAATAGTTTGACATTTTGGGAAACACACTTATTCACTCTCTTGATTCAGAAAAGGAGATTGATACCACTCTGGTATCACTCTGTCCATTAAATATGAAGCTACACCCGGGAGGCTGTTAGCATAGCATATCTTATGGACAGCTAGCATTGCTTTGTCCAAAGGTAAGCAAAGCAGCCTACCAGTAATTCAGCATTTTTTCACTTCATAGCATAAACACAAGATACAACCTGCCAATTATTGAGCTTTGGAGGTGCTACTTGGCAGATTTTTTTTTTTCCCGTGGACAGAGCCAGGCTAGCTGTTTTCAGCCAAGTGAACTGTCTCCTGGCTATAGCTTCAGATTTACAAACACATATGAAAGTGGTATCAACCTTCTCATCTAGCTCCCTGAAAGTTTGTTTGTTCGTTTAACATCCAGTTATCCAGGATGATTCTGCTTCATGCTGTCCAGACTAACTGATTCTGCCCACAAATTCAAAACTACACCGAGTGTCTAAATTTTTCAGAGAGTAAATGTGAAATGCAAAGCTCAGTCTTTTTCAGAAGCTGAGCCATGTGTGAACTTCAGAAGATGAATTACTTCAGTAAGGAGCGAACATCATCTTTAACTAATCATTTAAAGAAGTCTCAAAACTACTTGACAATTTATTCTTCTTGTTCAAAAAATGATACTGAATATGGGCAGAATTTGAACAGTGTAAAGAGCTTTAAAGGAGCAGTCACACTCTGTCATGTGGATCATTCTGACAGTGGTAGAGTAGGAAAAAAAAGTCAATGTTGATTATGGTATTGTTACATAATCAACTATAAACACCTCATTAAGGTTGAGTGAAGAGACTGCCCCAAACTACTAATGTGTCAGCCCCTCCACCAGACTGCTAGCTGTTAGCAATGAGCTG
The DNA here is from genome assembly GCF_002260705.1 of Seriola dumerili. NCBI lineage: Eukaryota > Metazoa > Chordata > Actinopteri > Carangiformes > Carangidae > Seriola > Seriola dumerili. The sequence continues at coordinate 8,400,186 of NW_019174586.1, forward strand.
ATGAATTATTAATTATAGAATACACAGAATTCTCACTAGGGAGCTACTCTGTATCCTCACAGCAGACAACCGCAGAGGGACATTCAAGGTCAAATAAAATGGGTTTCTTTGCCAACTATGTAAGGATAAAGACACTGGAAAATACCTATAATTGGTTTAAAACACTGCAGTGTGGAAGGCACCCCACTAGCCCTGCGGTCATGTTGGCTCTTTTTCCAGTTGAATTTCAGCAGCATTAATAAAACTTCAATTAACCATCAGGGGTCCATCTTCCAACTCACCTTCTTAATCTAGTTTGATGGAAGCAGTTACAGAATCAGAAGAGTCTATTTATACGGCTCCCACCTTAGTAGTGAGTGAGAGTAATGGATACTTGCAGTCATAACAGTGTTACCCTCTTGCTGTCAGACAAAGCGTGCAAGGCTGCATCATGTAGTGTCACACTTTCTTAACCTTGTTCCTCTTCAGCTTCCTCAATAATTTGTAGCTCTGTAAACACTGTCACAATGAAGACCTGATGTCACACTGGTTAATAGGATCTGACCCCTGATGGTTAAATTATTTAGGTTCTTTGAAGAGAGAAACCCTACAAGCCTCCCTAATTGATAGACCCACACACAATCACACACACCACTGTGAAAGGATATGCAGATGCCCAGCATTGCAGAGGCCTATTGGGCCCACTGCCATTCTTCTCCCAGCATATTGTAGATTTTTAATGAGTGACCACTCTGTCTCTCCAACATTGTCTTCAGCACAGCTGGACTTCAGGGTCTAAAAGACCTTCTATTATGTTTCCTCAATAAATTATATGAACTGCAGTTATAATAGATTTTTCTTTCTGTGCCGTATTCTCAGTTCTCAGTTATAAGTTTCCTTATACTTAATTTTACTAATCACTTACAGCAATAACAACGCTATTTTTACTCTGCATGAATGCTGTGTCAGATTAGCCTAATTAAATCAAATTTGTGAAAAACGTATATTATCAGTTTTAGTTTCTTTATGGCTGTTTTAAATGCATCCATAAAAAATTATTTTATATTTGTGAATTCTAACTCTTATAAGTTGTCAAAACCATGAAATTATTCGATGTCTTCAATATGACACCAGTCACCAACACCAATCAGCACATGCAACATTCTGGGGAGCTAAATATGGGTTAAATTCAGTACTTTCAGCACTAAATGTCTTATTTTTGCATTGAGAAGCAATTGCAGTTTTGCAAAAGTGGTGCCCTAGTCCAAGTCGGCACCTGTCTAGAAGCCTAAATATGCTGAATAAAATAATCATCTCATCAACAACATATCAATTTTGTTTGCCTCAGACCTCACGCTATACTTCTACTCCCGTCTTTTTTACGCTAGGGGTATCTACAGAACATTTGAAGGACTTCAGAGACCAGTGACCAGAGAGAAAAAGTGAGCAGAATGCCATTTATGAGTTCCATGGTGTGTGGGTAATAACATAACAGCATAATTGCTACAATTTCTTGAAAATAATCTTCAAGTCTTTAAAGGGACAATTGCTCACAAATCTATCACACCTCAGCCAAAATACAGTGTACACATTGTTGTTATGGCTGTCATGGCTTTCATCTGTTGTCTGGTGTGAGCAAAATGGGAGTCAGCTAGATGGCATTTGTGGTGAAGACAATACTTGTACATAGTCAAAATTAAACAATAAATAAAAATAGATAAATCTTATAACATGTCACTGTGCTTCTGTGGACAATTTGTCTAACTTGACTCGTACTGCACCTGTTCACACTCACAAAGTTTCCAAAGTGTTATCTGTTATCTGTTTTTTAAAGTTTTTTAGGTCTTAAATATAAATTATAACAATTTTGACCTGGCCCTTTTTCCTGCTTATCTACCACCATAATCAATTTTGACCCAAATCTCATCAGCTGCTTCAGTTCAGAGCGACTGAGTGTCTTGCTTGCCAGTTCATGCGGCTCCTTAGTACACTCCTATAAGGGCGAGTTGCTGTAACATTTCTATGCTTACTCTTCAGCGGCCATCTGCTACTGTCTGTTACACATGCCACTTTGTAAATTAGCACTAAATAAATTGCAGTAAATGTCACCTCACGGATAAAATGAAAAAGTCTCATTAGAGTAAGAGTATCAACTTGTGTCAGTGTGGACATCACACAACTTCTACAAACCTCTTCACAGGATGTCACAATTTGCAAAAGCTTGCCTGTAAGCCATCTATTAACTGAAATGAGCAGCTGCAGTACTGTTGATATACTGTATGAGTAAAACTAAATCAATTTATAATCATGAGAAAACAATAATAAAGCATTTTAGAATGATGTATGTTTGTATGTTGTTAAAAGCTGTATATGTGCTAATAATTCATTTGATAATATGTACCAGTGATTTACATTACATTACATTAGCGCTAAAGGCTGCTGATTAAGGTGGCATTCAGAGGCCTGAGATTTCCCTAAAAGATGCTGTTAATTCACTGTTATCATGGGTAATGGTAATGTTGGTCAATGGTCAATGAATTTAAATTTTTTGAATGGAAACTCCTCCTGCCAATACATGCACAGAGAAGTGATGGGGGCCTCGCAGCTGTCACTTTGTCAAGCAAGGTAAAGTCGATTTAATGCTAACCCAATATGCTTAATCATGTAAAACACACGAACATGGCTGTGATTTGTTGGCTGCCAGTCTTCCCCACATCCAGGGTGAGCCAGTGGATTGATCAAGCCAGCTGGATGTTCCAGCTCCACTTTCACTTTAAAGCCATTAATCCAGGCCTGTCTTTGTGCTTTTGCTTTGTTGTTATTTGATGGAAATAAAGAAAAAAAAAAATCCCAATCTGTTTCATTTGCTAGCAGTTCCAAAACACTATATATTTCTGTCATTTTCACTGAATGCTGGATTTGAAATGTCCTCCTTCTGGCAGTGTCAAATTGAACCCACACATGCTTGGTCCGTGCGTGTAAACATTTTAATGAGGTGTATACATACCATTATGAATCTTCTGTTCATTGAGTATCTGCCTCCTTATATGATAATAAAAAAAGGAGAGAAAGAAATAAACTTAGCTGAAATTCAACTTATCAAGAATACCATATAAGCATCCTACATTCAAGTGAACTTCAACCTTAACTTCAAACTGTGCAGTTGCATCACAAAGTGCACCTCAGTAGTATAAAACAGACACAATGTGATTTCTCTTTACCTGTCAATAAGCCCAACATTCATATGGAGCAAAAGCTGTATGAGATTTCATGTATTAGTCTGCAGGTACAGAAATCTACGTAGTTTCTATACATTTTCTATATTCTCAGATAAAAAAACATTAAAGCAAAGAAGTCAGGATGTTGAATAACCCTACATGAATACATTTTTTCATCTACATTCATGCCAAGTGTGAATATGTATGAGTTATGCACTCAAAATCTATTGTTGTCCATTTATGTAAAGTAGTGTGAAGAGCCAGGTTCAAGAGCCAGGTATTATAAACATATTTAGAGTTAGAGTATGGTCCCATGGTTGAATCTCTCTTCTCTCTCTCCTATATCCACCTACATGTATGCACAGAATATAATACTGGAACATATGGGAAGTGATGGACAAATTACTCTGTGAAGTTAATTGACATACAGTAGGTGTAATTTGAAGAGGAAAAACATCCACTGTAGTTATAAAAGTTTCAGAGGACGCATGCATGTTTTTTTTTATCTTATCAGCAAAGTGATTAACTGTGGTAGTGGTGACCTGAAAGTGATGTACTCGCTGCCATTACTGATACCTGAAAAATGTGGTCTGTATACTGTGTATGTATGGGGTCACACATGCACATCTTTATGTCACAATCAATTGCTGACACCTTATCTAATGCTAATCTATTATTTTTGACTGGAAAGGAAGTATTTATGGATATTTAATCCTGGATTTGAGAGGTTAAACTTTTCTGGTGTGTGAGTCGAACAAATATCAAACAAATGAAATGTCAAAGTTGGTATCCCTGAACAAATGAAATGTCAGCGACAATACCTTGGCCCAGGGCCTCCCTCACCTGGCTCCTCATCTCCACGCAGTCATATTTGTAGTCAGATATAAGAGGGCAAACCAAACAGGCTTTCTTTTACTGAGCTGACCGATTAGCACCTTATTATTTGAACTGCTGAATGGAAAGTGCCAGGGGTCCCTTCAACCCACTGCAGAAAGTTAAGGTCACAAAGTGAAATTCTCTGGTACTGTTCTCCGTCCTTTGGCTCCTGACTCTGCTGTCTCCTGTTTCCTCTGGCTGGCACGGAGCCTCGATTCCTCCCAGTGTGGACATTCTCCCATGCACCAACTCTGACTATCAAAACAACAGTCATTAGGCAAATTTGCTTTGGTGCAGGATTACGTTAATTATCATGGAATTATCACTTCATTAAAGCAGGCAGAGATAAATTATCTCTGATGAAACGAATGCAAAATGAGGAAATAATGATCAGGCCCAAAAAAAAAAAAAAAAAGAAAAGAAAAGAAAAAAGAAAAAAAGGATAAAAAAAAAATTAAGAGAAGACTCGTCAAAGCAAATCAAGTCATTGTGTTCCAGCGACTTGGTCCTGAAGAGGCATTGCAGCACAGTGCAACATGACAGAGTGAGTGGGTTTCCACAGAGCACAGTGAGGACCACCCACCCCCTTTTACCCAATACAGTCCAATTTTCCTCCCAAAGCCTCAGCAGAGCCTGTACTCTGCCTTGTAAATTGCAAGTATCATTAATCATACCAAATACCACTTTTAATGAATGCCTGCATCAGCCCAGTAAGGCTCTTTGTTTCTGAGCAAAGGCTGTAGGGCTGCAGTAGATTTTAATGACTGTAATGATGAGGTTTTTTTTCCCACTCAATACTATTTTGATGGTCACCAGCTTTGCCCTGTCAATCTCCCCACAACCATGGTAAAATGATGGGTAGTCAGATGATGCTGCCCTAACCAGGTTCATATTGTGCATTTGATTAAAATCTGAAAGGTCTTCGCTGTAGTTGTTGCTTATTTGTCAGGGCAGTGGTAAAAAGAAATGTGGCAAATTTGCACTGATAGATATTTACAAGCCACTGTTCTCAGTGCTAACATTGAATTAATCATTCAACCACCCTTGTTTTCTGCATTGCAAGAGAGGACTGGGAAACGTACAGTTGAAGCATTGGCACTGCGATTTAATAGCCTATTACTTGCTTGATTTAATGAAAGTATTGGCATCTTAGAAATTGTTTTGTCACACCATTAGCTCTTTTCCCAAGATCTTTTTAAGGTACTAGAGGAGTGAAAGAAAGCCCTCAGGGTGATCAGATCTTCTTTTCGAATCCTTTGTTTTTTTATCCCAACAATGATGTAAATGACTGCAGCACAAGGACACTGGTCTGGTCTTGATTTATAATGATTAGAATAATCATATTTCTATGGCAACGTTACGCAGTAGCAGGGGTCCTATCTTTCCATTGCTTAGCAATATCCATTGATGTGCAATATGTAAGAAATAATGTGTTCTTATTAGGGTTCATCCACTGGTTGGGAGAGAATGCATTGGAGGGAAAATATTGCCTCAAATTACACTTGACCTTTTATCTGCTGTATAATTTATTCATGTGCTCATTCATTGTTTTATGGTAAAAGTGACTGTTTTTCCCCTTGTGTTGCAGCAGGTTTGATTATCTATTTGTTGCTTATTCTTGAGGCCTGAGACTGTAATCTGTGATGTCATGTTGACTGACAGATTGTTGCTGTACACACTAAAAAGCTTTTGTCTGAATGGAGTGCAACATTTTGGTGATACAAGGGGCAAGAACAATTCTTGTCTCTTGTTGCCTCAATTACTGTCTCCAACTGCACTTGCAAAACATTTAGTTGCAGCTCCCTGTCATGCGAAAGGCAACAGATCTGTCTCTGACAAAAGATGTAGGACAGTGTGTGAGTACACTTTTACAATCAGTAACTATGTTATTTGGCTAATCATTAATAAAAAACAACATGGAAGCTGAATCATTGACAATAATTGTCATACTATGGTCTAACCTGTGAGTCTGTGACCAAAGAATAATCACTGACAATGAACAACTTTGGCCTATCCTCATTGCCGTTAGCAATAACCTTCCCTTTTCCATTGCAATAGCCTACTATATACTCTGCTGATCTAGGGACTTGATGAACTGCACCACTGAAGCTGTAATACAGACAATCCCTTGAGGACCCTTTCGTAATGGTGGCACACTGTTCCATAAAAATGCTAGTTTGCTTTGGAAATTGAGGCGTAGGTTCATTAGAAGCTATCCTGTTGAATTTGAGAATTTGCTCCCATGTGAGTCGGGGAGAGACGCCGGAAGAATCACCAGAGATAGGGGAGGAAAGTTTCTAATGCTCACAGTTTGTCATTGTAATTCCATGGTAGGTTTTACCCTCTCTCCCTCTCCTGCAGTGTTGGTGGTATTGCCCAGGCCTTCTATTGTTGCAAGTGTTTATGGGGAGAACCTCACACCAGGCTACTTATTCTTCATGAGGTCACATTAAACAAAGACACTTACTCCCCAGGGTTTTCTGTGACTTACAAAACCATTGTGCTGCTAGACTGAGCTGCATTGGCTAAGTGAGCCAAAATATAACTTTCTAAAAAGGAAAGTAAAAGAGACTTTAACACATCAATTTGAATTCAATCATGAGCGCTGAAGCCAGCACATTTAAATTAAACCACTGGGAACTCGAACAATGGCATTTCACAACAAAAATATGATCAGTACTGAATGCACATGAAGATTTCTTGCAGGCATGGTAAATCAAAAGTGTGACCAAGTGTTGGTAAATCTTCAGCTATTGTATGCTGAACTAGAGGATTTCACTGATACAATACTCCCAGCATGGAGATACATACACTGCTGTGTTGACTGTCCTGGTGTCGAGTAACAAATTACATAAACCACCCACAAGAAATCTGTGAGGATGTATTTGTGATGATGCAGCTACTCGCCACCACGGCCAGAGCGAACTCTTTCTATTCTAACGCTTCATTCGAGACACAATTTCATGTTCTCCTTTTGTGTTGTGGAGAAATCTGTCTGGAACAATTTCTACAACTTAGGCTCAACAAAAACCATGTCCAATTTCTTCCACCAGCTGCACTAGAAACTACACACACCTGTAGTCAAAGCTCCAGGCAATCCATTCACTTTTGTTCAGAGATTTAAATAACATAGAGAACAATAAGTAGCGTGCACTCCACAAACCGTTCCAATTTCAGCACGAGTAATCTCGTATTCTTCTCTGCAGAATAGTGAAATCCATTCAACCCTTTTTCGTCCCTCTTACAAGGGGTACAATGGCATCTATTTACAACGGTGTTGTGTAAACATTATGCTTATGTAAACATGGTAACATTTTATTTGCATTTAAAGTTTTTAACTAGTTTGATAATTTGATTAATATTTTCTGTAAATATAGATTTATAGTAGGTATGCACTCTTTATGTTTATGTATCTATGCATACTTCAAATAAACATAAACAGATGATGCTCCCACACATCTCCACCTATCATAAACTGACATTTGATTGGTTACTTGCTAGAGGGAACAAGCATTAATTAGTATTTGATCAGGTTCGCATCAGTAGTGAGATTAAACTATCTGGTTGGGAGCTGATGCACAACCATCTTGTTGTGAGGAATGGGCTTAGAATAAACTGGGATAAAGTGAAGTCAGTAATTTGCAACAGAAAATTCATTTGGAAAGAAACATAATTCTGCTTGAATTATGTTTTTTATGAGCGTAATTATGAAATGTTGATACTAAAAGTGGCAAAATGTTGATGCTAAATGGATCTGCAAAATGTTTCCTTTGTTTTTCCAACAAAACCACTCATGCAATAATACCAAAAAAGAAAAAAAAGAAGAAAAAAAGAAGCAATGATTAACATTTTCCATGATTATATACTCAAAGCACCTAGTGAAGACGGTGAGACTGTGGTCTTGGTTAACATTGAGAAAGGATGAAAATGATTTGAAGCATGAGACATGATGTATTTCCTATTTACTATTTGCTGCCTAAACCTAACCAAGAACACAGCTGGATGAGAGCAGCATGGATAACATCATGGAGCATTTGCTAGGTTTTGTTATAAAAAAACAAAACTTTGTAATAGCCTATGTTAAGATGCTTTCAATATAAATGTCATTGTATGATCTATAGAGCTCTATGAAATGCTGTGGTAGGGTAGTTTTGCATGAATTGCTGTTGGTCTTAGGAGTGCAGTTGAATCACAAATGACTGCTATTGCGATCTCAAAGGAGCATTTTGTGTTAACAACAAAAAACTATAATGAATAATTTATCATAGTTTATAACCAATATTTCAGATATTACTAATTTTTTTTTTCCACTGCATCTCAGAAAAAAACACTCTTGTTCTGTCACAATTGGACATCACAGGGAAATTAATTAGGTGACATGCAGGACAAAATATGTGTTTTTTTTATACTTCAGCTCCAAGCCTTTTATCTTTCCATTGTTTAAATCACTGTGATTGTTCTGCCAGCAAAAAAACAAAAAAACAAACAAAAAAAACACAGTATATCTTTCTTTGAGCATTATATGCCTTTTATACAGATGTCTTTTCTCCTTCTTTGAGCCACGCAGTAGAGGAAGATAGGTGACGATTTGCAGAGCTATGGTGCAATGGGAAACTGAACATTGTAATTGTCAATAGCATATCAGCAGTACTGAAGCAGCAACACTGAAGTTCAAAGGCAAAGCGATCTTTCAGAACAGGTAAGCAAGGTCACAGGCGACAAGGCAATATCTTTGTTTTGCCATATGTTTTATGACTTTATCACTTAGAGACAGATTTTTATTCTCCTTTACACAGTTGAAGGGTCTTGTGTTGGAAAGGAAAAAAGGCTGAGAAATATGACCATGGATCGTAAACGTGTTTGTTAATTTACAGTCACTTTTGCAGTTGAGCTGACAGCCACCATAGATGGAATTTATGCTCAGACAGTTACTGTCCCAACCTCCCAATTCCAAGTTGCTTAAACATGACAGAGGTTATTTAAGTAGGGGCCCTAAGACATCAAGCTGGCTTCAAAGAGCTAGAGTCGACGAGGACTTTGCATCGCGTCACTTCTTCTGTAAGAGTTGACTGATCAGTCCTGAAAGAAAATATCCAATGACCAGCTGACAACTGACATGTACACACTGCTGCTGCTGGGAGAGAGAAAATACTGTGACCGGTCAATAGAATCTCTTCACGATTCAAAACTCACAGTGGGAAGACAAAGAAAACAAATTAAATGACTGCTCCACTTTGAATATGTTTAATCTGTTCCAGTGTATGCTCAATAAACCACTATCAGCCAAGTTGTCAGCAGAAAAGTCAGTTTTCTTTTGCTTGTAGAGTAAGAAAAGAAAAAGTGAGCACATGGGTCATCTGTGCAAGCAGCTTATTACTACCCATAGTTACGCATTATTGTAAGACGGCCTCAAGTGGCTGTAGTAATTATATCATGTTCATTATTGTAACCATGAAGATGGAAGGTCTGGTAAGCCTGCTGCTGTAGAGACACTATTTGAAGCGCTGCCCCTGTAGATCATATCAGAGGAGGGCAAAAATGGTTGTTCAGATTGTAGGACTGGTGGAAAAGGCAGAGGCAAAAATAAGCAGAAACAACTCTGAATGGCTGAAATCACTGGTTTACTAGGCTGAACAGCAAGTCAGACAGCTCTCTTTCACTGAATGCCTCCACTGACAATTCAATACAACATGTTGAATCGGCCGAGTGACTGCTGATGATAGCCAACAACAGCCAACAGAGCCGGACACACTGCAGAAACCGGTGTGCTCTAAAAGCTGTAAAGTGCTCATCTTCAGCCACTGTTCCCTAAGCGTTTGCACAATATCGAGTTTCAAAAGCCTGCCCACCAAGAAACTTATCTCCGTTGTCGCATTCTTCGTTACCCGCACACAATGGAAGCGTTATTTCCCTGAGCACTCCAAATGAAATGGCGGGCCAAGAAACAAGCACTGAAGCGTGTGGCCCGTGCAGCTTGCTTAAAAACATTATGCTATAGAGTAGCAGAAAAACAAAAAGGGTAAAAATCAGTAAGTCTTCACATACATAGTAGATGATCAATAAAGCAGATTAAATTGTGTTACAGTATGAGTCACACACATGCAAAGAAAAAAATGGGTTGAAGCCGGAAAACACTTGTCTCTGTTTATATTCTGTCTGCAAATCTTCAAACTACATGTAAGTGTATTATCAAAAAAATCACAAGAAACAACAACAGCTGGAAGCACTTCAGAAAACAAGGACCTCTCACTCCTGCAAAGGTTTTGAAGATATTGCATATCTTAGAAAACTGCTCTCCTGTCTGCAAGTATATACCTCAGTAACCATGAGAACTGACATTTGCAGTGACATGCTCCTTTGGTTTTAGCTTTTCACAGCAAATTTTGGTCTCACTTTGGACTGCAATCCATCTTTCTGAATTACTGTAGCAGAGGAACAATTGATCCAATCTTTTTGGTTCTCTGTATATTCCTGTAAAAGGCTCCATTCCTCAGAGACAGAAAAACATATCTGAGATGGACTCAAAAATGGATCAAAAATTGTTCCTGAAAAATCATGAAACGTTTGATCCAAAGTCCAAAACAATTTGGTGTTTTCTGTCACTCTGTTTCCCTCCAAAAGGGCAGAGAGGTCAGGGAACGCACCTGTGCCGGGGTAAAATAAATCATTGGCGAGCAGAGACTTTAGGTCAAATAATCACCCTCCCGATAATGCATGTCCATGGAGAGGGCCGGCGAGATTCATTGCTGTGCTCCCGCTGACAATAATGGAAGCTTTCAAAGGCCACAGTCTTTAATTTTTAGTCCCTGCTATCAGCCTTTTTATCCTCCAGAGAGGGGGAGGTCAACTGCCCCTGTTCCACAGCCCCAGAGCCAGCATCCTGGGCATTAAGGGCTGAGAGAGGTGGCTGGGGTCACGCTGTGATTGCTGCTGGAGATGGCAGGCTGCGGGGTCCTGGGGCTCATCGGACCCTTCTCAGACAAAGAGGCTTTACAGAGCAGCTCCCAGGTCAGTTTTATCAGGGCATCACTAATGGTTATGATATGATCTGTCTAGCATCACTTCCAATTAAAGCTGGCTGGGGGAATGTGGCAGTCGCTGCTGCTCATCTCACTGAGGGCTCAGTAGTGTTCAGTGAATGTAGACTATTGTTTGAGTGACTAATTTCACTGGCGATCAAAGTTCCATTGTGACTACCACAAAGAGAAGTGGCCACTGGCCAGGCCTATTAGCTATGTAGTTGTGTTGGGGAGATAGAGAGGGTAATCAGTCTTCTTACTGATAGCAATGACCAGCCCACTTCTCATTGTGACAAAGACTAACCTCTTCAATACAATATAAAGCTATAACAAAAGCTTATTCTTCTTGTTTGGATGGCCTTGCCTTTCGGCGTCTGAAAAATACCTCCCTGAGAGTCTTTGTAATATCTACAAACTTCCTCTGGCCTCACATTATAGTCCACAGCTAATATCATATTTTAAGACCTCTCACATTCCAATGACTGTGACTGCAGCAAAACTTTAACAGTGTCATCCACAGCGGACCAAGGACCGCAAATCTCCACCCAGGTCCAGACTGAGACATGTGCAGATGTGGTGTGAGGACAGATGCAGCTCTGGGCTGACTTGATTTCTCTCTGACAGTGACGATAATTGTCTTGCTTATAGGTGTGGACCTGTGGAACAAAGCCTTATCTGTTTGGTAGCTGGTCCAGAGAGGAAATAAAAGAGCATGGTTGAGGAAACTGCCCAAAGGCTAAAAAGTAATTGCACTTTTTTTTGAAGATACTTAATAGTTTTAAATTTGCAGGTTTGAGTGGGAGTTACAAAAGAACAGCTGTCAAAGTAAAAACTTCTTTTTCATGTTTGACCAAACTTCTCTACCTTGTGACTCCGAAGTCTTGACCAGTTCACCTGCTTCTCAGTGGAAGGAAATTAAAGAAGAGATGTGAGCCTCAAGTGCCCAAAGTCAGTGTCTCATTTGCATGCCTGAAATAAAATGAATTTGGCAAACTGCAGTGGACTAGGGGGAGAAAATCATGTAGATACTGTGTTTGTGGGCGCAGTCATTGAAATAAACAACCTCATATGGTGCCACTGGACTTTCAAGGTACATCAAATAACAGATAAAATTAAATTGGCCAATTATTCTGCAGCTACGGACAAAAACAAGAGCTATAAATGCCCTTAAGATTTAGATCACGTCAGTGGACTGTATTGTATTATTATCGTTTTTGGTAAACTTCTAACATTCACAGCTGGCAACAGGGTTTGTGACAACAAGACTTGGTGGGGTACTTTACTTGTGAGACACGTTGGATGTCACCTAATCCCATGGTGATCCTCCACCAGAGGTTAGTGAATGGAGTAGTTGGTCATAATGAGGCAGGAGCAGCTGCAAGCCCTTTTGATAGAATGAGGTCACTGGAACGACAAAGATCAGTGCGCTTGATTGGGGGCTGGTTGAGGGGGGTTTCACTCAAAAGAGTAGGCGATGAACTATTTTGTATTGAAGGAATGCAAGGCTGCAGGCCCTCCTGCTCTTTTTCAATGCATGTCTGCGTCAGAAATAAATCATTTTAATTGTTCTCTGATTCCCCCTCTCACCATTTTGCAAAATGATAATTGAGACATTAATAGGATGTTAATAGGATGTGTGTCCTGGTAACCTTTGATATAAATCTTGCTGTAATGGAGAATAGTCTCCGTGACCACCGTGAATCAGGAGTAATTAAATATGCGTGGACAAGCACCATTTTGGGGATTTACAAATACAGTTTGTGCATTGCAAGTAAGGCCTGACCCAGGGGGATGCTGCTGAAGACAAAGTTTTTCAATATATAGGTTTGGAGGAAAACTGTGACTCTCCTATTCTGTCAGTGTTGCAGGTTAATGATAATGAGATGGGTTTCTTTAAAATGGATTTTAAAATGCTTACTTTGCCCTTCATTTGGAGGCAGGACTGTACCATTGGCTCAGGCGAGTTTGTTACGGGGACCCAGGGGTCTAAACAATACTGAAAGGGCATGAGTAATTCATATGAGTGGGGCAGGGCTAGAACAGTGGTATTGCCCAGGAGAAGAGAACTTAGCTGGAAGAAACAAGATCCTCCTTATAGACTAATGGATGTGTTAGCAAGTGCGCTTTCAGACCAGCTTTCATGTTGGCTCCACCAGAGGGTAAAGAGGGAATGGCAAATTAATTATAGAAATGAAGCCAACCTCCTTTTCTTATCATAGAGGGCAGCTGTGTGGCAGCTGTGTTTTTTTTTTTTTTCCTCTCTGTCTACAGCGCAGGAATGTATCCTGTTCTACATCTATTCTCTGCTTCTCTTCATCAATCCATACAAACTTACTCAAGAGAAAGATCTGCTGTGTATGGGGGAGTTGCAGAGTGGAGCTTTTATTGAGTGAAAATGTCAGAAATTGTTATAGACTGGCAGAGAAGGAATCAGGCTCTGTCTTGCCTTTCAATGTATTTCACAGCTTTTAGACCCTTCCACTCAAAGTTGACTAATAAATCAATATTTCAAGTAGAATCTGGTGTTGAAATGACATCATACTGTTGGCTGTGAAAGCACATTAAGCACTAGTCATATGAGTCTCAATGACAAGCTACATGGTCTGGATCAGTGTCTGTATTGTAGTATTTTGAGAGACATTTGAGATGTTAAATGTCTCAGAAATGGCTTGTGTGACCCACTCTAACAAATGAAAAGAGCACTGGCATCAGAAATAGACACTGGCGTACTCTCACCTCACATGTTTGAAGATTCCCAGAGGTCTGCTTTGGAAATAATGGGAAAGAGCAACAGTGAATGCATGGAATATTAATGCAGAGTTGAGGCCAGGCTTGACTCAAACCGTTAATTTCCATTTTATCATGACAAATAGAATAGACATCACTCGACGTGTTGTCATTGCTGTTTTCAAGAACAGCTCTCAGACATTCACATCATATAACACACTATAAATAGATTATTAGATTATAAATTATGGAAAGGTGTTTCAATGCATTTTTTAATAGTTTTGCTAAGAAATCAGTTTGTGAAATGATTTCATTTCCAGTGGCCACTCTCTTTGTTCATCCACTGGCCACACATGCTGATATCCAGCTCACCAGATTGTTAGCTGTTGTATGGTCACATCTGTGATTTGTACGTTACTCCATGACTCCTTATGTTTACAGTTACTCCATGTTGTGATTTGAATCACAAAATAGTCAGAGTACTGAGGTTACAGGAGTACCCATCACTATAAGTGTTGACAGTCTGCCATCACCACATCTGGATGAAAGACAGACAGCTAAATGTTAACTTGAACCCCCTTCTCTGTACAGTGTGGGACAAACACAGCACTGAGTGTACGAGAGCTGTCAGTGACATGTTGCAATAACATGAACATAATGTAATGTCTATTGGGAACCAGTGTTAACAACCAAGGCAATTTTCCCAGTTAGCCAAGCTAGCCAAGGAACAGACTGTTTGAATTGCTTTGTAAAACCAATCTTTGTAGGCTTGTTGAAAAAGGGGAAAAAAACAACTTGTGTCAACATTTTCAGGCTATGATGTGACTATATATATATATATATATATATGTATTATAAGGACAGAATAATGGACCGTACTACTGGTGCTTGTTCACTTGTATGAAAATAGCCAAAAAAGCTTTCTACCATCCAGGTTTGTATCCATGTTGTGCCTCACACTGCACATGCTCCCATGGATCGCATTGGGCTGCATCCCACAAATAAATACAGCTTTTTTAGGCTGTGAGAAAGATTTATGATTATAAAACCCAGATGGACTAAAAATTCATGATGTAAATAGTGAAAATTGACTTTACTTTCAGTTTGAGGTGTTCTCTTTACAATTTTATAGATGTCTCTTATGAGGGTGTTCTATGAGGAAAAATGATTGATGATTTTTATCTTGCAATACCATGGGTGGCCACTGGGGAATACCTCCACGGCGTCTCCTGGCGAGATTGGCCCTCTGATGTCAGTCAGACGCTGTTGTGGGAGCAGTTCCCTGTGAGGCCTGAAGCGTCGACACTTTCCACGCTTCCCAAACGGTTTTATCCTCTTGTGAAAAACTGAAAAATAATTATACACAATAACACAAAAATTAAAAGAACTCAAATTCCTCTTCAACTGTAAAATTGAGCTGAGTAAAGACAAGGAAACAAAGCAGAGAACATTTAATAGTTTAATTATAAGCTGCTGTATACATTCAGTGATTATTCCGATTTTCATGTTGCCAGAAGCCATGGGTGAGACCAGCAAAACATTCAGCTACAAGATCTAGTTTGTTGTATGCAATTTGTCCATTTTCATTCACATTTTTCCACATTGTACATAGTTTACTGCAAAGCAACATAAAACCACATTGCTGATGTGCAACACGGTTCTTCCAAGACCTTAGTTCATTCAAACACAATTCCACCCAGTCTGTTGTGTGGTGCTCGTAGGAGGGGAGAGCCCTGTTTATACCACTCTGGTCTCAACCTTATCTTTGAGATCAAGTGAACACAGATGACAAAGGGTGACAGGAGTGCTGAGCAAAGCTATTCTGCACGTCCGAGTGCCCTCAGTTGAAGCTGAAAAAGTCTTGTTTAAACTTGATTGGGCCCAATAGGAAAGCGACTTGTTAGACAGATATAATAGGTGGAACCCTGTTACCAGCTTGGAGAACACTGGGAGCTATTCTTTCTCCTCCTTAGATACTAAGATTAAGCAACATCCTGCAATCTTTAAGGTTTTGTTTGCATCTTTTTTGGTTTCTTTTGCTATCTCACTCTAAGCTCATTGAACTGACACACTAATGTTGGTGCTGAAATCGCTTTTTTTTTTGTTGTTTTTTTTTTTTTTTTTTTGTCTTTTTACATTTTCTAGTAGCCCACACAGAAACTTGATGGCACAAGAACTGACCAATAAGAAACTCTTTACAACAAGGTAGACTGCAAGTCAACAGTTGCCAGGGGTCACACAGTAAACAAAAAAATAATCCAAGTTCATTTTGAAAATAAAAAACAAATCAAGTTCAATATAAAAGCAAAAGACAAATGAACAAAAGCAAGTTAATTTCAAGTATAACTTACTCATAAAATAACTACACAGCATTAAATATTCTCATTATACATTTTTAAATTATTTATAAAATATATTTTGGCATATATGTTTTTTTTTATTTTTGTGTTTGTGTAACAAACGCTACTGTAGCTTCAGTTGAACACCAATGTTTATTTGTTTTTTCTCTTGAAACAAAACATTAAAGGGATTGTCACATAACAACAGGTTATTAAAAATGATAATAGTAAACCCTATACAGAGTTTCACATAGCAAGACATGAGTGACGATCCCTTCTATCCTAGCCCCATAGTCAAAAGTCAAAAAAAGTACAAGACCAGAGCACAAAGTTCTAATTTGTGCTCCACTGGCTACAATCAAGGTTGGGCACAGGAGATTTCAAAAGCCATAAGTCTTTTTTTTTCATACAACTCAATTTGAACACAAGGATCTGTCTGTCCATCCTCCAGTGTTCAGAGCGGCTGGGCAGATAGTGAGAGTTCATTTAGCTCCATCCGTGATAAAATATAAATACTGTAAAGACCTCACAGTCTGATGACACTAGGATGTCCTCAGGGATATGCAGAGAAAGTTTCTCTTATTAGTCAGGGAGAGGAGCAAATGAGACTGAAAGGCCTCCCTTCCCTTCTCCTGAATGCACTGAAAACTGTTGAAGTAAATTGAGGATATTTTTAGCTGAATCCTGTGTATGTCTGTTGTTGTTTATTACACTGACGGAGCTCACTATACAAAGGAACAAAGAGCGATTTTGGCAGCTAGAACAAACTGCAAAACCAAAGAAGGCAAATATCAGTTTGTGATACAAAAGTAGTTCAAAAGGCATAACTGTACTTATGAATTGGCACCTCAGGTGTCCAAACATGTACTGTCCTGCTTTGGCGCAAGGGCTGGAGAGCTCCACCGGCCATGTCCATGCAGTCCACAGTAACCTGCCTGTCCACAAAATGCAGACTGATAACAAGAAAACTGAACAAAAAGCAAACAAGGAAAAAGTACTGCGACTACAACAAAGCCACATCCACTACCTTGGCTTGAGCACACAACTAGCTGCAGCATACTACAGTTCATCATCGTCAGCCCAAGCTGGTTCTTGAATATTGTATACTGCAAATGGGTGTGTCTCTCTACTTCCACAGCTGGACTTTCTTCTGTGTACACACAGCTATTGCGGGGTATATATATGTGAGTTTACACTGTATGTGTGTATGCATGTTGGTGTGTGTCGTAGAGAAGCTCGCTAAAGCACAATGTCCTTCAGGCGCTTGCTGCTGGGGGATTCCTTGTCTCGGCCATCGTGGAGAAGCGTGTTGATCTCCCTGACAGCCGGCTCACTGTCCTTCCCCTCCGGCTGCCGCAGCAGGCTGTGGTTGGCAATTCGCTCCGCGTCGCGGCATTTCAGTGTGTTGTAGGCAGATGACGGCTTGGACACTGGGCTCTTCAGGTGCACAGGAGAAGTGATGGGGCTTGCTGCCTCGCGCCCGTTGCCAGCTTCACGAACAGCCCCTCCATTGGCCTTGGGGCTACACACCTGAGACTCCTGAGTCCGCTTTCCCTTTATCTCTCCCCGTTCCACGTCCTCAGGCCCATCCTTGCCGAAGGTGGCAAAAGTCCTCTTGGTGGTGCCATCCTCGTAGTGGGGCACATCCACTGTGGTGGCCTCGATAGACAAAGCGATGACATTACGGCTGTGCTCGGGTGACTTGGCACGTGCTGGGATTGGGACGCGAGGCATCCAACAACGGTCAGAGTGGCCTAGGATGCGACACTCATCCTGGCAGTGAAAGCCCTCGCTGGGATCTGTTGGGACAAAGAGAAAACACGACTGTTAGCTTTGTCTGCGAAACCGGCTTGATTTTCAACTTTATACTTATTTGCACACAGATCACATAATGCTAATTCTCCCACATGGCCTTCATTTGATTTTGGTATGCCAAATCTGTCATTAAATAAAAAGAAAAACAATGCTGCATTTTGTTTTAATTAAAAGAGCCCACAAGTTGAACATTAGTGAATGACTTCCTTTGACTTGTACTGCATTCCTGCATCTGCTCAAGACTGCAGTCCTGTTAACACTCCTCACTGATAACTAGAGCTGGATGTTTGGGGCACTTCTAATACGGCAATTAAATTATGTATTGTTAAATCAAAAGTCCATTTGCAGCTCTTGTATAATTGGGTTTTCTGTAGCAACACTAGACGAAAGGCAGGTTTAAACAGTGCAATCAGATATCTCAGAGAGACACGCCAGACGAGTTGCGGTGTTGTTGCCTGGTTCATCTCTCTCTCCCTTTCTGTCTCTGTCATCTGGCGCCGAGTTATAAATATGTAATGATGTTTAACGCTGGAGTGAAAAAAAGATTTGTCTGCGTCTGTATAACTGCACTCTTTCGTACTTTGTTGTGTAGGAGGGGAAGGACTTTCAACACAATTTTTGCATCATCATAAAGTGTCAGGCGTTCTTACGCTGTAATTTTTCTTTTCCTGTTTGTCATTAATATATATATACACTTCTAAAAAACCAAAAAACTGAAATTTTAAATCTATGCATTATTTCACTCATCGTTCACTAGTGTAAAGAAAAAATGTTGATCATAATAACAAAGATTAATAGAACAACTTTTCAATATCATTCAGCCCTCGAAAAAAAAATCCATTTTCCAATATCTCTCTTTGCCACCGTGCTGTTGTGTTTTCCACCAGCTCCGATCTCGAGAGAGAACTTGCCACGGAGATATGCAATGACACAATTCTGAGCTCCCCTACTGCTTGTTTCACTTCTAGCAAGAGCCATCCTCCGTTACACAGGCCCAAGGTGACAAGAGAGGATTGTGAGAGGGATTGCCATCGACCCAAATGCATACGTTTACATCTGGCAATCGCAGCTTGACAGATCACCTAATTAAAATCACTAATGATCTGTTTTTCTCCCTTCTTTCCTGCACTCATGAGAGGCACCTCTGCTTAGGCCCTGGGGATCGATATTTAAAGATTGGAGACAGGCTTTTCAGGGCCAGATATGCCAGAGCTGTTTCTCATAAAGTATAATCTGATGAGACTGACAGATAACATGGTGACTAAATGACTGGATGAATGAGTAAAGGGTATCATGGGCTGTTTGAACCCGAATATGGGCAGTGGAGTTCTGGAGGAATCATCTTGCTTGAAGGCAGAAAACATAAACACCAGCACCAAGACTGCAGATGATGAGTGACCAGTGTCCACATGAATGCTTCATAGTGAGACAGAGGCGACACAGAATTATCTTCCTTTCATCATGTCTGCCTAAATGCACACGCACACTGACACGCACAGACACGGCATTCTCTGCAGTAAATGCAGCTTCAGACACTCTCTCCCTTACAAGGGACAGCATTGTAATAAGCATCTGAAACGTGGTCTACACTTACACCACTAATGTCATCACACAAGTTAACTTCTTGCAGGATTCTTTCAGGGTGAAAATATTAATGTTATAATATTATTACATACTATTATTCACATTATCCATAATGCTGTGTAAATAGGCAGTTTTATAAAATCGGTATACTGTTCAAATCATTTGATGAGGCTGAAAGGCAAGAACGAGCAGACTGAATATATTTTCTACGAGTCACGCTCCTGTATGTATGTAAATTTGCATGAATGCTGATTGGTCCAAGGAACTGCTCTGGCAGCAATCAAGGACACAAAAGGCATGAAGCTGGGGGTTTTGTTTAAACAGAAGGGATCCAATCAGACAGTAATAATGTAATCACAACAGAAAGTCTTTACCAGGTACCGGGAACATGACGGGGAGCGATGAAATCAAAAAAAAAAAAGAAGAAAAAAAAAAAAAAAAAGAAGAAAAAAAAAAAAAAAAAGAAGAAAAAAAAAAAAAAAAAGAAGAAAAAAACACAAAAAACATGCCCACACACTGGATTAGATTGTCCACTGCAACAGTATTTCTAAAGCCCTTTCAAATCCCATGTTCTTTTCTAATCCTATGTAACAGCTTTTTCATTAACTGTATTTTGAACTTCACTCTCTCTGATGCCTTTTCTTTGATAGATTGCTGACAAAAAAGATGCTGTAGACAGAAAATACTTTAGTCATAGTTGCAAGCTATTTGGAAAGATTATATTTTAGTACTTGTTAGCATTGAAGAACTCATGTAATAAACTCAGGTATATGTTCAAAAGCATGCAACACGCATTTGAACAGTGTAACATAAAACTAGCACTAAAATACACAAGGTGCTAGACTTGAGCTCTATATTAAATTTCTCCCCAAATCTTGTTTGACATGTTTGACAAAGTAGATCTTTTTCTCCACTGATTAAAGATTTACAAGCATCTTGGTAATGAATGCAATTTCCTCTAAATACTTAGGGTTTTTTCTATAGCCTGAAGCACTCTCTAAAGCATGAAAAGCCTCAAGGCACAAAGAAATATAGACAAGTTGTGTGCTCTCTGCTTAGCAGTGCATGCATATGCAATGAATGCCATTTTCTCTCTTTTCCTTTAGGGGTCTATGGGAAAGCAACTGGGTTGTAAATGACATTGTTATGAAAGCCAAGTGCTATTAACACTCACACATCCTGCCTCTGCTCAGAGCTTCATAAAACGCAGATGTTGCTCTAAAAGACCCACAAAAAATGGAGGAGACAAAATTTAAATAAAAGAAATGACAGGCCATCGACCTCTAACAAAACACAATCTCCTCCTATTCCAAAAAACGAGCAAACTGTAATGGTAAGAGATGAATTAATGGCTTTTACAGCTGTAGTTTGGTTTGGAAGTCACCAACTACAGAATGAAAGACAGTGAAGGCACCTCCTGCTGTGAATGTGCATTCAAAGTCATCAGGAAAATAAGCTTGCCAATCAGTTCCAGGAACAGACTTAAAGTACAGTACAGAGCAGGATGTCATTGGGAACATTTCCTGTCAACGATTTAATACCTATTAATTACTGAGGGAGCTCCATCGGGAGGTGGAGGCCCACTGTGTGTTTTTTTTTAGTCTTCCACATTTAAAATACAAACAATCTAATGGCAGTGGAGGCAAAAAAAATCCATGTATCAAGCAGCACAGCGCTGCTATCAAATCAGACATACTGCACTTTAATACTGAATTAAGGTCCAAAGACTGGCAAAGGCACGAGGGAGCACTTTGAATATGTATGTACTGATGTGCATGGTGTTGGAAAAAAATAAATATTGCCACTTCAAATACAAAAGCCAAATTCTCCTGATAGTGCTGGCCATGTTTTTCTGTTTGTAGTTACCTGGAATAGCATCACTTTGCATCAGCGTGGGGAGAAAACCCACACGTTCCCTGCCATTTCATCTCGCATCTGCAGCCTGCCAGCAGCCGATTCAATCCTGTGTGCTTCTCTCAATCAGATGAAGGCGTCTTAACTTCAAGTTACAGCACACAGATCTTCAGCCTCAGCATGGGGATCCCACAACCTGACAAGCTCATTGCTCAATTTACACTTGCGCAAAGCATATAATGATCCCTTCATGTCATGTAGCTGGAGGTGCTATTTGTTTGTTGCTAATGTGGGAAAAAGAGAAGAATCAGCAAAAGACTAAAATCTCCTGACACAAAAGGGAAGGGATGTGTTCACTGAGAGAAGCAACTCCCCGAAAAACTCCCTGAGCTTTCGCCAGCTATTTT
Organism: Seriola dumerili; assembly: GCF_002260705.1. Classification (NCBI taxonomy): domain Eukaryota; kingdom Metazoa; phylum Chordata; class Actinopteri; order Carangiformes; family Carangidae; genus Seriola; species Seriola dumerili. The sequence continues at coordinate 8,422,004 of NW_019174586.1, forward strand.
GCGTCCTGTTTGGCTAACACATGGAGCCTGGCTTGGAGAACACAGACGCTTTTCCCTCCAAAAGTAGTGCACACAGCCTCAAGGATGAAAACAATGATGTAATCCTATAAAATGAGTGTAAGCAGCCACAAGAAACAGGAGGCCAGATTGGAGGGCCAGAGATGGGTTTGAGTCGACGTGAACCCAGATTCAAGTGACAAAATCCTCATTCTGTGTTTCTTAGTTTAACTGAAGCCACGAGGCAATGGGGACTTGCAGTATGACACAATTCAGTCAGTTTGGTTTTACAGCATGATGAACCCTAAAAAGAATTTGGAACAACAGTGTGGCATGATAAATCATTTTACAAGGAACGTCTGCCACTTTTGGCTTAAACTACTTTTTTGTATTTCCTCTGTATGCTGACATTTCTGTTGTAGCAGTAACAATAAACGTCCTGATCCTGCTTGTCGTATGAAAACAGACACTCCTGAACAGACATCCAGACAGTTTAATGTAGACGTCACTGTGACGTTGCTATTATGAAAGAAAATAAATTAAACAATTTAAACCTAGATGTGATTTATTTGTGGCCTGCATAGACTTTAATGATCCTCTTTGATTTCCTGTTTTCACCCCACCTTTTTTCCATATCAAATGCTATCAAGCTGCTGTGACGAAGCTATCAAATATAGCCTGTCTATAGTCTGAGAAGACAATTATTCAGCTCCGGTGATTGATAAAACCAACAGCAACTCTGTCATTGTGTCTCTTTTCATTTCTGTGCAAGAGGCATAAAATCCAAAGGAATTCAATCTACAAAAAAGTTAAACAAATGTGGCTACAGCCCTGCTGACCTCTCCTGAGGACAGCCTGGGAGCCAACGCTTCCTGCCATGTCTGAGTGGTCTACAGAAGGTTTTCATTCGCTGCTAAAATGCCGACCATTTTTCTGCTCTCATTTTGGTATTCCAGTGTATCTTTGACAGTGAGATGGCTGTTTTCTAATTGCTCTCCATATTAATTTTCCATCCTGGCAGTCACATGGCAAAGATTGATTAAATCTAAATTGCTACTACAGAGTCTTGATCGAGCCTGTGATGCAGAAGCTGATGGAAGTATCACAGGGGAGGAAAATTCAGAAAATATGAATAGAGGGTGACTGTGGTTGGTTGGTACTCGGAGTCCAAAGCATGCTCGAGATCTAACAGGCTTGGCCCTGCCTGATCCTAACGCTGGGGATGAAGCTTAACATCTAGTCTGCCCTAACTACAGCAGAGGACAGTTCTACGGCCAGCTGAGGCTGAGGTCTGGCCAAGCAGCCTCCTACACTACTCACCAGGGAGAGTCCAAGCGCTGCTGTCATCCCAGCCAGCCAATTCAGTCTGTGGGCCATAAATCAGCCTGGAGGCCTGGCTCCTGCGGGAGCGGCAAGATGGAGTGTGATGGTCTTGTTTTTACAAACAGTAGAGGGGCACCCTTACTGCACCATGCAAGCCATCATTCTCTACACAGCGCCGAGTCCTCTCCTTCTCCCCACAGCATCTGGTTCAGTCACATCAAGCTTCCCCCGCCGACACCCCCAGATTCATCCCTCGCAGCTTCCCACACAAGCCCATCCTTTATGCTTCTCCTCCTTCTGTCCTCCTCTTTCATCTCATCAGTACTGCTGTCTCACGTACATTGGTGTAATTAAATAAATCCTTCAACCCAAAATCTCCTGCTCTCATTTCTGCCTATCTGACCAGAATCCCCTTTTACTCTCCCAGTCAAATATTAATTGTCGAGGAAATTAGACTCACTGGGCAGCCTTGTTAGTACTGTCATATGCCCGGTGAAGCCAGGGGTTTGTGTGGCCCTGGTTCTATTTCTGTGCATTAGTACCAGTCAATTCATCAAGAACAAATTCCCTGTCTAATCTATCCAGCACTGTTGAGAGTGTGTGACAGCTTGTCACTTCTACCAGGCCTGCCCATGTCCTCCCAAAAGCTGATGCAAAATGGCAAGTTAACTTCATTTGGAGCCAGTCTTACACGCCGTGCTCTTTATAAGCATTTGTCAATAATTGTTTTAAAGGCTAACAACAGTTCAAACCAAATTCTGCAAACGTTTACTTCCACTGTCTCTGTTTCCTCCTACACTGCTGGCCCATCCAGCCCAGCCTGTGCATTTTATAGCAGGTCCTGGTATAAAGAATGAATTTCCAAACCGGTGTTGACAAACAATGCACTAGCTTCTAAATTGGTACAAACAGCATCTGTTTAACAGCTGTGTAACAGCAGCAGGAGGAAAAAAAGCAATCGCTATGCTGTTTTATAAATCACTATGTCATCGCAGAACACTGTTTTGTTCAAAAGCAGGACCACTAGCCAATGGACTGCTTGATGTAGTGGAAACAATGCGAGCTGGTTGTCATGATGACATACGTGGGTGGGCTGGTTTCAATGCCCCGGCAACAAATACTATTTTGCTGAGAGGATTCTCTCACCTTACTGTGCCCTGCTCCCATCACCTCCTAGAGGTTGTAGTGTGTCAGGAGCAGTTTTTTAAGGCTGCGGGAGCATTACCCTTGGCTCCTATCATAACACATACAATGCTTGGAGGGGCAGGATTTAAAATGATGAGATCTTGTGTGATCTGTAGGTTTTCAGACCAGCCAATACCATAATTCATGCCCTGATTTTCATACATTACATGAGCCAGTGACCGTTTAACTCTCTCAACAGGCACTCTGAACTGGATTTAACCCAGACACAAAGGCAGAGGGACCTAAGCCTGGTTGCATATGGCTGAACTTGGCTGAACTTGGCTGAACAGAAACAAAAAGAGGTTGCAGAGAGGTTCCCAAGATAAGCAACAGCACCAATACAATACATGTACAAATGTGTCCACAAAACACCAGACAGCCGCTGGGCTGTGGAGGCTGGTATCATGTTGGCCTGAACTGTGCCCAACTGTTCAACCACACTGCCAATCCAGCAACATGCAGAGACGTGTTAGAGAAAAGGGCATTCTTCCTTTGTGCAGTCCATACTGGACCTTGAAACACTGATGATTATGATGGAAAAATAACCACAGAACAGATTATGTTCAGGTTGTGGCGAATCACTGCACACACTACTTATATTGCTGCTTGCAAAATTTCTGTGTCATTCTACCCAGAGGGGATTAGATTGTTATTTTTAAAAAGTTATTTTACAGGTTTTTCGGGATGTGGCTGTGCAGTTGGATGTGCTGGGCAACTACGAAAAAATAAAACACACGGACTAAAACACCATTGTTCTATTTGACAACGGCGTCCGGTCCTATGTACATAAATATCCAAAAACCTATGAGTAACTAGAATTAGGACATACATCCATATTCCCCTTGTGAATGCATTATGATGATGGGAGGTTCATTAAGTGTATTTTGGTTAAAGGTTTGGGTTTATGTTCATACAGAAAATAACTGCAAATTGTTAAAGAACTTGTATTATGTCTTTGCTTTCCCCTGCTAGAAGATAATGATGCCAAACATATCGCTGTCATTGGAACTGGAAATCAGCTTAATAACTTTGTGGTAGTAAATTAGATAATTTCATGGCCACATATAACATTTCCAAGAAAAACTAATCAGGGATGTAATTCAGTGATGAATTTCATCAGAGGAAATTCGTCTTTGGGTTAGAAGTACTTTAAAGGGATAATTATTTTAAAATATGAAAGGTGCAGGATGAATAAGAATGCAGTTAAAGTCAAAATTAAACTGCAACTTGAGCTCATCTTTCTCACATAATGTGATATATTTCCAGTTAAAATGGGAAATTGTGGTGAAACATCATGCAGAGAGGAATCACTGAAAAGTGTCCTGAGGCAAATGAGAGAGAATGGCAGTCTTACTTGATTGGAGGGGCACTGTCTGTTAAAAAAAAAAAAGCTTTTGTTTTCTGTTAGTGGTTGTAACTATTTCCACACATGTAACACAAGGTGTAAGTGATAAACACAAAAGAACTATGGCAAAATGCAGTTAGTGTACAGTTAGTGCTATTTTGGTGCGTTGTCACACTGCTGAGTTCTTGACCTTCACAGCCATGTCTAGCAATCATCAGGCTGGAGTTTAACAGGTAACAGATAATAGACATTTAATCTAATATACAAGTCACGCTTCTATTTATTCCAGAAGTATAATTTTTTCTTTCACGATTTGAAGGCACTAATTTTGAGATATAAAAACTGTACTTCAAAATCAGGGCTAACAAATGTCGAATAGTTAAGCAATGATGTTATGAATACAAACAATCTGTGAGGAAGATTACACAAATGAACATACACTACTTATATATACAATTTACTTCCAAGGTAGTAGTTCAACTGTGGTGTAATACTGTGATGAGGATGTACTTCACTGTAATGACATAGCAAATGCCACCCTTGTCAATTCTCAGCGTCCAAATTGCCCCTCTAATGATGGGCCTCAAATTAACCTGTGTTCTGGCGCTCCAGGCCCACAACAACAGTACAATGCACTCCCAAAACTCAGCACAGCAGGCTTCTGGTGTCCCATTTGCAGACCTGCCCACTCTGCCATCCGAGCCAGCCAGACCGCCTGCCTGCCTCTGTCTGCTTGGCTCGTTTCCTCCACAATGCATCGGCAGAGGACATCTTTAAATACACTGGAACAAATGCAGCATTTCTGTGTTTAAGCTTGACCGAGCTAGCAAGCTAATTTGCTCCTAAACCCTTGAGTGTGGGAGAAACAAGGGGGAGAGAAACAGACTCTTAAATTACATCTGTGAATGGGGATGGGGGGGTAGATGAAAGTTATACGACGGAGAGGACGAGAGTTGGCTCCGGGATGGCAGCACTATGGACTCGGATCATTGATGTTGAAGTGTGAGGAAAAAACAGCGGCTGTGTCAGATGAGTCGCTGAGGTCACTTTATCTCATTCTGAGTAAACAAAGAGTGACAATTATATATTCCCACACAGATCTATAGGTATGTTATCAGCTGTAATTAATCTCAATTAAACAAGTGTAAGAGGAGAAAATACAAACTGCAAATGTCAGGAAATATATCACTGGATGATGGAAAAATAATGCTTTGTGTGGCATTGAGCTTTTCCTTAATAAACAAGAAGTCCATGACAAATTGAAGATGTTTCACCAATGCCAATATTTCTATTTGTGAATCCACGATTTCATCCCCACAGTCAAAAAACACAACTAATCAAGTGTGGGGAAATAGATTTATGATTTAATGAATTTGAACAATGTATTATGTAAACACAATACTTCAGAGCCTGTAAATGTGTCGAGCTCCAAACAACCGGGGACAGCACACTGGGCAGCATACCAATATCTTAGGATTTCCTCTCTCACTGTGAGCTTCTGTTTTGCCTCAAAAGAGTGGCCTTACATAATTAATATAATGTGGCTTCTCATTCAGTCATGTTCACTTTGTGTCAGCCAGGACTATGTGTTTTATATTCCATTTCATCTTGTCGCAGAAGCACCAGCATGGTACCGACTCTCTCTCCTTTTCTTCTTTTCTTCAGTTTTTTCTTGCTTTTTTTTTAAAAAAAGAAGAAATTCCACTTCTCCCTTTTCCCGACAGTTTAAACAACCTCTGGAAGTAGGACACTGTAACATTGTGAGTGTGGTAGTATGTAGTGCAATGGGCAGGTTTAACTCAGCATGCAGAAACATATACAGTATGAGTGGGTGGGCCACCTTGTGACACCGTTAGAGGTTTGAAAAGACAGTCTCCCTGTTTCCCACTGGACCAGATTGACAGCGTCACTCAGGGGCAAGGCGCAAATAAAAGAAATAAGGAAAACACAGCGAAGCCCTTGCTGTGTGGAGATGCATTAGATTTACACCTGCTGGGCAGAGGAAAAAGCGAGAGGGAGGCCTTTCTAACACTATTTCCAAGCCACAAAAGGCTATTCTGGTTGGCATCGGGGAGGCATGATGACTCTCTCCCCGGTTCTTCTTTATTCACCACAGTAAGGTCTGCACCATGATACCACTTAGTATCAGACAGTCAGAACCAATGTCCGTAGCATTAGCCGCCCACCACCCTGTGCTGCACCATATAGACGATTGTCAGCAGTGAGGCAGTCCATGAGAAGAGCTGCAGCTCATATCTAAGACACACAGACCGAAATGGAGGTGGGAGCCTGGACTGAAGAAAAGAGAAGGAACTAATAGCCACATCTTCTCTGATTTCAAGAACATGACTATAGCATACATAAGGATGATGGCAGGGGACTGACACAGTGGTAGTAATTGGATTTCTCAGGCCTTGTGCCCACTCATGATAACATGCTGAGCTGTGACATGAAAAGTCCTTATGTGTGGCAAGGGAGCAAGGTGCAGCAGAGTGGAAGTGACAGGTGTCAAAGATTCAATTCCTTCGCTCCTCGAGTTCTGTTTCTCTGGAGACTGCTGAGGAACAACCTGCCCTGTGGTAAAGCCAAACCCCGAGCTTGACATTCAGTTGCAAATCCAAGCTAGTTAAACCTATGTAGAATGCAGCGGAGGAGCTGGGGGAGGGGGGAGGGAGACAGGAGGGGGTGGGGTGGGATCTGGCATTAGCTACTATGGATATAAGAGGTCACAGCCTGATTGCTTGCTTTATTTATTTTCTGATGCTAATGTGAGCTGAAAACAGAAAGAGCACAGGATTTCTAAGATGTGCTGGAGAACACACAAAGGGGCCTGAGACCCCCACTGCAGATCTCACAGATGTTGGGGGGTAGTGCAGTGTCTGGCCACAGTCCCCCCCCCCCCCCCCCCCCCCCCCATGCATTCTGGCCTCATCTTTAACGAGGATTGCATGAGAAAAGGCACATCATTAAAAAAGAGCCATTCTGAGACTTTCCTGTATGCCATTAAACTTAACAGCCGACCTCTCCCATTACCTTTTTCCTCAAATTTAAGGAGGTGGGGGACAGTGGGGTTTGATAAGTGACATTTGGCTAGCAAGATGCACCCATTGAGTGAATCCTGCCTCTCAGTTAATTAAATATGGAAGGAACAACAGTGAAGCCTCCTGGAATGTATTAAAGGTGTTTTCCAGACTATTTCTGTAAATAAGCACATTAATGTAATAGGTATTGTAGTATTTTTTATGGTCCACACTGACCTGATTTTACATAATGTGATATGATGATTAGGTTAATGGCCAGAAAGATGCGTGGTAGCCTAAAGGAAACATCTTATTAGCAGGACCATACAAGAATGGAGGGCCTTTGTGAATAATGTTTGCAATGTTGGTGAATTTACTTTAATTTGATTATCCGCCACCGCCAGCTAAGCCTCAGTGCAGAAACACCACTGCATCCTGTTCAGCTGTTGACCTTTCTCACACATGAAAAGAGTCAAAACAGGCATAAATCTGACTACAGAACATGTACGCCACAGTCGGTCAGATGGACTAGTTGGTAAACTCTGGTGTATTGATCTTCATTCAACTATGATGACCCTGTCAAGTTCAGCAGCAATAAGCGTTTCCTTCATCTGAATGACTCGTGTGCATGTTAATTGATTGAATAAGGAGCACACAGAACACAGAACCCAGAGGTTTAAAAGACTGAGACGTTCTTGAATATGAAGACGTGGTGAAAGACGAAATGCAGGCAAGTGGAGCTAGTGGAGATCGGTGGCCAAGAAAAGGTCAGGGGAGGCTCCCTGGGTCCAAGCAAACCTCAGCGGACCCCCTCCTCTCTGTTACTGTGCCTTCACTCTCTCATCAATAGTTTATAATCTGGGTCACCAGCAGCCACCATGTGCCTGCCACCTCTCAAAATGTTGAATTACAACATAGTGAGCTCATCCCTGCAAGGTCATCTAGGGGACAGCGAGGAACACTGACACTAATTGGTGAATGAAAGATAGTAATGATAGAGGTGGTTTGGATGACTTCTCTTTAACCTCTGTTTAACTTCTGCCGAGCACAAATCCAAAGAGCACATTCTGCCATGCCGTGCTTCACAGTATGTGCAGGGCCTCTGCAAGAGAAATTCTACATTTCAGCAGCTATAAAATGTGACAGAATAAATCATTCTCACTGAATATACATGAGGAGAGCAGAATATGGAAATATTATAGCAGTATGCCTGAGGTAGTAACCTTTTGTTGCCACAACTGAGGAGGACGACATAACTTTACATATATCTGCTACATATTCCATCTGAGTTATAATGTTGTCAGGAGAAACAAGGTGATGAGAACCAAGATAAAAACCAGGATGGATATGACAAAGGCATTGGGGGGGACGCAGTGAAATGAAAGAAAAAAAAATGTAGGAAATCTCAAATGGATTAAAGAGGATGGAGGTATAGTGTTTTTCCCACAGTGAGGAAGTAATAGGGGTTAAAAAAAGAAATGCACATTGCTGCAGCACAGGAGAGACCCCCCCCCTCTTCCTCCCTCACCCCAGCTGCAGTGATAAATGTCTCTTTGTATTCTGGACAGAAAACTGCAGGCTACAATATACTTGTCAGAAGACAGCTGATTTTCCCCTTAAACAGAGCAGAGTATATTCTTAATCTTTCCTTTCACAGAGGCGTGAGATAAAACAAATGCCTCACGCCAAGACACATAATGCCAAGAAAATCTCTCCCCATTCACTACACGTTTGTGTGGCAAGTATGTACCAATATCCTCCTGTGTGTACAATGTCTGTGTTTGCAGCAGGTGTAGCTATAACGTGTGCAACTGCATGCTATTTGTACTTTTCCTAAATTTCACAGCATCCTTAATCCCCGCAGTATAGCCATGGTTCCACTATGAGGGCTCCTAAATGGGACTCAGTGCTACAGGTAATGGAGCTGATTATAGCTATCTGGGCTACGGGCCAGCTGCCAGACTCTGCCCTGCCTGGAGGGAGCACAGGCCGCCTGGTGTCTGATATCCTGGGATCCCTGTAATACAAGCCTTGCTTTGGCAGTCACTCTGCGACTATCCTGCCCACTTCCAGCCACACACTGTGGCTCCTTTGAGTTAGTCTATGTGTATAGTATGTCCTCATCAGGTTGTTTACTCCACATGGCATCAGTCTATAGTCATACCATCTCAGCAACAGCACTGTAGCGAGTCATGCTTTTGTAGAGGAATATTAGGGACTCTAGAGAGGTGCCCTACCTTTTATTTTCTGTCCTAGGGGCAGAGTGGTTCTGGTGGCCATCTTTAATGTTACTGACACAAACTGCATTCCTGACACTTCTGACAACAATGGCTAATCAGTTGGGGACACATTCTGCTGGCACTGCCATAAAAATCTTTCTCTCAGCTGACCTGCAGCTATTAGAGTTGATACAGTAGTCACGCTCCTTCGTCTCCATTAAAACTCTAAGAATTCAGATGTCAGGACTCTGTCTAACGTTTCTTTACAATTAATCTGCAACAGGACACACATTTCACAGGAAATATAATTGTGAATTACATTACATTATGGATTACATTTTCTATAAATGTAATGAGGATATGTTGTTAATTTACTATTTGGCATGCAACAAATACGTTCATACTGAACATCAGTAAAATGTTCACAGACGATGTATTTATTAGATGTTGCAGTACAATCTCCTTAGTCTCGTAGTGACTACAGCGTTATTACTCATTTTTATGGTTATGTTTATTCACTCACAGCACTTAGTTAAGGTTATGGAAAGATTAAGAATAATTTGCTTTGGCTCAATGTCCTTTTCGCTGTCACGATACGGTTTCATGCAACAGCCTCTGAACTTGCACTGTTTGTGGGTGGGAAGGATATAAATAAAGAAAAGCATAGCAGAGGAGGCTTTGTTAACCTCTCATTATGTTAAATTTACATCATGTGTAGATGAAATCACTGTAAATGTAAATTATCTTCAAATTAGAATCCGTGGCACCAAGTCTGCATGAAACTGGAGGACCAAGAACCTTGTACAAAATAAAGATGCAGTAATGGTGAGAATGTCTACACAAGTGAGCATTGAGTAACAGTGGGAGGTGATGTGGGTGAAGCGGGGGCAGGGAGAAACTAAAATGACAAGTAATGACTAAAATAATCAAATTTTAAAAATCGAATTAAAACAAATAATTAATTATTGATGGATTACTTTTTCTTTTCCTGTTTTCTCCCAAACAGGCCAATTAGGTGTGTGATAACAGTGTAACGGGGGCTGCAGTCCCTCCAGCCATACAGCCCCTCTGTTATAACCCACAGTCTTATTACTGCTTGTTTTGTATTGCAGTGGAGATGGGGCTGTGCCCACGCTGCGACCTCAAAGAATTAAAAACACAATGGTGCGGTTAGAAAAAAAATGGCTGCTGCCACAGTTCCTCAGACAAGAACTAGAATCAATCGGAGCCACAAAAGGCGATTGGACCGGAGACAACGCTATAGCTATACTATTTGAATTCCCCCCTATGCATAGTATTTCTCTCTTGTGCCCTTGCGCCATCTTTCTCCCTCTCTTGCTTTTCCCCTACTTCTCTGATTAACCTTTAAAGACGCACACTTGTCGGCCGCACACACACTCAATATACTGTGTACACCCTTTCAGACAGATTTAAAATTCAGGTACTCTCTCCTTTCTGTTTAATACACACTCGGCCCCCATCAACTTCGGCATATTACCTGTTCTTAATCTCCTTCCCTCTGTCTGGGATCACCCTGATCCCCCTGTTTTCCCATCTGCTGTCAATTGGGGCCCAGCTTGGCGAGATGTTCAACAAACAACTGTGATTCACTTGGTTTCTGCGGAGATTATTAACACACCTAGCATGCCACAGCGTCATGAATAAGCAATGGAGATCCGGAGCCCTATTTTCTCTCTGTCTCTGTGTTTCCTCCCTCTTTCTCTGTCTCTCTCTTTCTCTCTCTCTCTTGCCCTGAACTGAATGCCAGGATTGTCTAGAAAATGAGCTGTCAGTGGAGGGCCTGCAATGAGATACATCAGGCTCATTGTGAGCCCTAGAAAATAATGAACTATTCCCATTTCTCTCTCTGATATGTTCAATACGCTATCCATGACAAGTGCAGAGAGATAAGCAGTCCCCTCTTGAGCTGATTAAATACACTGGGTATATTCAGGAGAGCTTTGGCAGAATGAGGGTTCAGGGGATGCCATTATAGTATTGTAACATTATGATATGTTTCCAGTCTGGGCTGGAGATGAAGACCTTTTGCATGTGTTTTTGTTTGTCTCTGTGTTAGTGTGTGTGTGCAGTTGAGAAAGAGAAGCTGGAGGCAATACTTGTAAGAACTTAACAGAGAATCAAAACATGTCAAGTTTGTTTAAGTCCTTCTTCACGTCTCTTAACTTATTCCCTCTTGGAATTAACTAAAGAACTAAAGCGATGGTTCTGTGCATCATTCTTAAAGAATCTGTTAGTTTACTTATGGAAGTACTGCAAACAAAAATTACCAAGAGGCTACAGACAATTTTTTAAAATTGAGAACAGACATAAAAGTGGTGTGGTTTGAGCGGAACCAGACTTGCTTTACACAGTGAAATATATGAAAATCACATCTTCCCTTTGAGTGATAAAGGTCTTTCCTGCTTTAACAGGGGCAAAATCAATAATGGTCAACTCTGTTTTATTATATTAGGTGTAATTTCAATAAGACAGAGCCAGAGACCTCACTGAGTCCCTCAATTTCATTCAGCGATGTACGCATGATAAAAAAGACGAGCCCAGATGGACACAGCTTGAAATGACATTTTATTCCTTTCTTTTTCCTCAAGTCTCTACATCTCTCATTGTTCATTACAGACTTCACTACACCTGCTAGCAAGCATTCTCTGGTGTGTTTGAGCATGCGGTGTGTGTGCACTCTATCTTCCTTAATGCTTGTGTTGCACTGAGCTCTTTGTCACTGTCAGCCATTTTACCTCCACCACGGGTTCCACATTAGATTAGGCAAATCCAAATCAAAATGGATGGTCCCAGTATAGAGTTTATATGTTAATCTAATCATAAAATATCATAACACAACACATGTTGTTGCCAGTCTGAATCACGCGAAGAGTTGTGATGCTTAATTTAATCAAATGCTGTTTGAGAATCAGTCAAATCCTCTGGCACATTCACAGTTATGGTGGAGTGAGAGAAAGAAAAATATCACTCCTACCTGTCAGAGAGATTGTTTCCTCTTTCCCTCTTTTTATTTTCCCTCGCTAAGACTGCTTACTAGACTCTCAGCTCATCTCTCCATCTCTGTCTCCCTCACACACACACACACACACGCACACGCACAGACACTCTCTCCCCCTCTCGTGTTGTCAGCATAGCGCTGTTCCTGTTGCCTTCCTGATTCTGACACCTGTCAGCATTTTCGTTAGTAGATCAGAGAACTGCAAACTAGAAATGTTCCCGTGTTGAATTTAGGGCAAGTTTGCAGGAGAAACATGTGAGGTGCCTTTACTCTTTCTTTAATTCAACAGGGGAAGGGAACTGCTTGACTGGCACAAAGTTGGGAGATGTGGGTTGGAGATGTTTGCAGTCAGTAGATGGAAACAGAAGAGAAAGACAGAAAGACATATGGAGAGAGAGGGAAAGAGAGAGAGAAAAAGGTGCGGGGAGCTGAAATCAATTAGGAACAGTGAAACCCTGCGGATCTGCTGATGGAAGAAGGGAATATGGTGAAATCTGCGGCCCACGGAGGGGGCTTCCATTCCTAGGCTCCAGCTTCAGGCACACACCCATAGGGAGCTAACAGATAGATGAGAGATATTCTCCAGAGGTGGAGGCCAAGGAATATGTCAGAAATAAAAGAGGCCTGTTCCCTGCTCTGGCTAATTGAGCAGTCTCAGATCCCTTTGAGTTTAATAAACCAAGAACAAGGGATTTTTCTTTCTTTTTTCTTTTTTTTTTGGAAGAAAACTCACACATTGACCTGGAAGTAATTCCAAAACCAAGACCACAATCGTCTAAACCCATAAATCGGCCACTGTAAAACAGCATCATGCTCTCCATTTCCCTCCCACAGAGATAACTCGAGCGATTTAACAATACATGAATCTTAATCCTTAAAAACCATGGCTCATCCATATCCACGAGGAATTAAAGTATGAGCTATGACAATCAAAGTCGAAAAAAAAAAAAATAGATTTAGCTCTCTTTGTCACCAGCCCCCTCTGAGTCTGTTCCCTTGCTTCTCCCTTGACACTAATGGTTCTACAGAGCCAAAGCTAGCATGTCACACATTTCAACCAAATCCCCCCCTAACTTCACAGACATGCCTATAAAGATAAAGAGGAATTCATTTTATATAGCTCTTCTTCTCAGTTTATAGTTACAGCGATATCATCCATTTTTATTCTAAAGGCAGATATGAGGGAGCCATTACATGTTAAAGATAGCCCTTCCTTTATAGATTCTAAGAGATTTAATGTAATTTGTTCTTCAGACACTTCCCAAATCTAATCCACTGGGTGAGAATATTTCAGGTCAGACTTTCAAAAAGAGCACACACGGCTCTTCAGATTCTTGGCAGGGATTCAACAAAGAGGCATTCGCTCAGATTTAAGTCTAAAATCTATTCACAAGCACTTCGCTGAAAGTTACCTTGGTAGTGGCTGGTGCAGGAATAATGAATAGCGTTGTTGAAACCGCACCGCTGAAGAAAAAAAAAGAAGCATAACCATGATGGACAAAAGCCAAATATCAAACTCCTCAACTGACACAGAGGGAAAAAATGCCGACTGTGACATGTTGCTGGGTTAGTTAGCAGCTGAAACTCGTCACACAAATGGATTCCCACATGAAAGCCCACAAAATGATGCGGATGCAGGGTGTTTGTGTAAAGGTAACGGCTTGTCTCCTGGGCAAACAACACCTTTACATGGCGCTGGGAATGGTAAACATTTGCACTGTAAAAAGCCTGAGAGTTTAACCCTTCCTCCTTCCCCCTTCTGGCTTTCTTTTGTTCTCAGCACTTATCAACAGAAGAAAACAGAACAATAATAACACGCACACACACACACACAGAAAAAAAACACAAGGCTTCTATCCGCGGCTTGTGTGTGCTGTTGTCCTTTGGCAATTGCAGTCTCTCAACTTGTTTTCTGCCTTAGCTGGCAGGAGAGGCGCACTACACAACAGAGCTCCTCCCAGAAGACATCTAAGCAGTGGGGTGTTTAGTGAACATGCCTGTTTGTTTTCTGACAATTCTCTCCTTTCACTCACAACCAGCAGATAATGTCCATTTTGTCAATTAAGACAGATGAGCTCAAAGTAAAACCACATCACCACACGACTGGAACCACTGCGGTTCTCATATTATACTAAACTGTTCTATTTCTGCCACAGTACTCAAGTCAGTTTTCACAGAGGAAAATGAAGCAGGGAGATGGGGAGGCTGGTGTTCTCCTGAGGAGTCACACACACAAAAAAAATAAAAAATAAAAATCTGAGTATGTAAAATCCTAATACAACTGCGCCCCATGCTGAATCTGCCCATCTCTGTCGGCCCACCATGTCTTTTAACTATGTAATTACACCGTTGAGATGGTAATAGAGGGACGATTTCATTTGCTCCGTCATTAAATTTCTGCACGTGTAAGGATCTTTGGTCAATTCATTTAATAATTATGAACTCTCATTACTCTCTGGTGTGACCACTGCTGCTGACTGACTTTTAAAACAAAGGGAGGAAAGATTCTTGTGAAGCCATTTTGTTAAGTTGTTAGTGAGGAGAATAGCTGGCCAAAAAGTGAGTGTGTTGCTGGCCACAGTAAAAAAAAAAAAAAAGAAAAAAGAAAAAGAAAGACAAGAAAAGCCAATAACAAACCATCTAATTGTAATTCCAAACAGATACTTTGTTATCATCTATTCGTTCTGGTCAAAACAATGGACAGCACTGTGAAATAGCCTCTTGCCTCTGTTTACCAGCAATGTGGAGCTGCATTACACATTCAGGAGGCATGCATCCATTTTGCTGAAACAGATACAATCATTGGTGGTGTTAATGAAAAAAGAGCTGCCTGAGAGAGCTCTCCCCACTTGTAATATTCTTCATGTACATCATTTCTAATTGTCTCCAATAATGAGATCCCACCACTAGAAGACCTGTCAGCATGCATTTTTTAGAGGCACAGGGATTTTTGCGGGTTGTGAAGTAATTACAGCTGGCAACTAATAGTCAGCAAATTCACTTTTCATTGTTCATTACTGTCTGATGCCACTGAGGGAACACGCAGTCCAAGTTGATTCAAATGGTCACCATACTCCCTGACCCTATATCTGTCCATGTGTATCTCTCAGCTCAGGCAGAGGCAGGTATATAGGCTATAAACTGCCGGCCATGAGGGCACATCCATGTATGACCCCATCCTTCATTTCTCCAGTGAACTAAAGTGTAGGTTGTCTAATATTATTCTTCCCCGATCAAACAACACCAACAGCAAAATTGCTCAAAGTGAAGCATCTGGTAAGTTAAACATTGCAGGGACAAGACAAGGAAGAGCCTACACACGCCTGGTGCTGCTTCTTCAACCACACCCACACACTTCACAGTCCACTGATAAAAATAGATAGATAAATAATTAAAAAAAAAAAAAAAAAAAAAAAAAAATCACATAATCTTCATTCCTTTATGCTTTTTTATAAAGTAGGGCTCCTTTTCGTTATCTCTTGCTCATTAAAATTTCTCCTCTATATGAGCTGAGGAGGAAGAAAGCAGTGAGAGAGTAGACAGCCTCGCTCGGGCAGTGTTGGTAAAAAGGAACCAAAATTATGTCGATGTTAACTGAGGGAAGAAAAACTAAATTTGGCACGAGTGCCCAAATTGGAGCACAGCACAAATGTAAAGTTCAGATACAGCGAGTGAGATCTGTAAAGTGCTGTCCTCAAGAGTGTGCTTTTAAAATATAATGTGCGGTCTTTCCTTCTCACTGAGAATAAAATTGCTAATGTGAGTCATCCTAAAATGTCTGTGATTTTCATACACACACACACACACACACACACACACACTGACTCTTGTGCTCTGGTGAGCCGTTGCACCTGTGCATGTGGTGTTTCCTTTGAGCTCAGTAAATACCCTCAGGTGCATATAGTAACATCCTGGCCTGCTCCAGACAGCTTCATCCTGCTTCATCCTGCTTTCTCTGCTCTCTCTCTCTCTCTCTCTCTCTCTCTCTCTCTCTCTCTCTCTCTCTCTCTCTCTCCCTCTTGCTGACCCACTCTCTTCCTCAGTCTGACTGGCAGTAGTTAAGAGTGAACATGACCCTTACACTGACTTCTGCCAACCAAGTGGATGTCTTTTTAAACGGTGAGTCAGAAATGAAACATCAACATTAATTCCCTGCTAAATGATCCCACTGAATAATGGATGAGGGCACGTGGAGATATGTAGATTCCCACCTTCTACCTTTGTGAGCCTAATTGCTGCCATTCAAGCACATCTGAAGACAGCCGGGCTTCAAGAGCAGACATGGCTACTATCAGTCAATAATGTTGCCTAAGCCTGTATCAAAGGGTAGCCTTAGCTGTCAGAGATCCCTCACATTAGCTGCTCTAACAGGACATCAAAGACAAAAAACTGTGTTGTTATTCATACTTGCACTTCTGAGGCCTGCAATGGGCATAATGCACCTTAAAAGATGCTCTGGTGGCATAAAAACAGACTCAAGCGCACACGCAAATACACACTGGTCTTATCTCAGAAACTGGCAAAACATACTCCAAAGGATGTTGCAATCCTCTAAACACACACAGCACACAGCAAACACACACACTCACGTAGAAGCGCAGATTTTCTTACCTTGGTCTGGCAGCTGGCAAACATTGGGGGGGACGGTCATGTTCAGCACGTCATTGACAGCCGTGTCAACATAGTGTCCTCTCTGGACATCATGTTCACTGTCGGTCTGGTCGCTCTCCTCGTGGCCGCTGTCCTTCAGACTGTTCCCCTCCAGGTCCTTGAATGTCGATGTGCTACATGGGGGCCAGGAGGGAGGAGAGGGAAATGTTGATTAACTGTCATGTCACCTTCTCTCACATGCTCTCCTTCGTCCTCTTGTCTCTGACAGTATGTGAGTAGCTGTCCGTCTTTTTCTCTGTCCCTTTCTTTATATGTCCTTTCTCTGAATTCTTTGCCCTTTTTTACGTGATCCATTTCCATGAATTCCAAACAGATGAATAGTAATTTGTTTTAGGACAAGTCTTTGTTAAACACTACACTTCAGCGTCTGTGTTGGCAGTAACCATGAAATAAGAAGAGGCTTTAAATCTGTTGAGAGCCTTTTTGGATTAAGTGAACATTTTTTACCTTCACAGATAGCACGGCAGCTACGGGGTGTTTCAGACAGGGACATTTTAGATGGATGCACTGACTTCAAGGACATCGCACTGAACAAACAGGAGGCACTCACTCACTACAATCAAACAAATACTGCAGTAATCAGGAATTCCTGGAAGGAAGATGGATGTAGGAAACGCTGGAAGCATACAAACTGAGCATCTGTCTTGTTTGGGGCTCACAGTCAATAAAGAGGGTGGGGTGGGGGGGCACAATCAACAGCTGCACAGTAACAGCGTGATTTCCCTTCATTTGATTTCCATCCCACTGGAACAAATTCTGCTTTACAAACAACACTAAATAGGGGTGAATATATGAACATGTGTTCTTGCGTGAGAAAAAAACGACTGAGTGTATCCAAGAGGAGGAAAGAGGTTATAGGAGAGTCAAAGAAAAAGAATAGAAAGTAGACTGAACAAAAGTGTGGAAACAAAAAGAAACGTAGAGGAAGTGAAGGACAGTACAAGGTAGCTGCATTCCCCAGCCCAAGCCTCACACACTCCAGCCTTGGAAAGAGAGGACTGCAGTGGAGGTAATGTTGGCTCTCTGATGTTATCACTGTAATTGCACCTGTCCCAGACCATAGGCTCGCTGGCTCCTGAGGGAATTTCTTTGTAGTGTGCTGCAGAGGCCCCACACTTGAATACTCTTTGTTTACATTAATGCAGGGAATCTTTTGGGGGGGAAATTGCCATAATGGGTTTTCAAAAGGCTGGGATGGCCTCAAACAAAAGAAAGCCTGGACTGTTCCATAGCTGCATGTAAAAAGGGAGAATTGTAGTTTCAAAGGAGAGCCTGGTTAGAAAAACCTCTGTGGCTGTGGGGAATTGTATGACCCCCCCATCCCAACCTTCAACCCCGCATTCCTGCAACCCTATCTAATATCTTGGTTCAGGTGGACTGAATAACAATGCACAATGAAAACGATTCTTCACTTCTTAACGCAAGGAAAACAAAAAAGAACATAATTATTGACTGCTTATGAATCTGTTGTCTTGGGCAACGGTGGAGAAATCTCTTGAATATAATGTAATCATTAAGTACATGAGCCACATGTGTTACTAACGAACCGAATTACAGGAGAGTAATAAGGTTATCTGGAAATATGAAAATCATTGCTTGCACATTCCACCGCTCTGTGAAATCTAATAATCTGAAAGTATGAGTTTGTGGCTCTTTTCAACAAGTGTCTACTAAACGCATTATGGTGTAATGGTATTTACCCCAAAATCGTATCCTCCCATTGCACTTACACTGAATGAAAAACACCCAGGAACACATGCAGCTGCAACAGTAGCTGTGCACTCATTAGATAAAACAATTACAGATAACAATGGTAACGAGGTGCTGCTAACAATTCCTAATCAAGACATACCTTTTAATGAGGTGGGCTCTGCTGTTCACGTAACTGGAGTCAATGGAATAATTCTCCGTCTGTAAGAGAGCGATGCAGGGGGTGGGGGTGGGGGTGGGGGTGAGTGGGTGGGTGTGGGGGTTGTGGTTGAGGAATGATAGAGAGGGGGGGGGGGGGGGGGGCAAACCAGAGGAGAGGTACTTTTAATAATGGAAGCAACCAAAATAATGTTACCAGTAATTGGCTTTCAGTAGAAATGTTATTTTACACAAAGGCCCCGGTGAGCAGCCGCGGCTTTTATAGGGCTGTATCCTATTCTCTTTCAAAGCACACACACAGAGAGGCTGACTGGGAGCTGAGAGCTGAGGAGAGTGCTGCAGTGAGCACAGCCTCTCTTCTCCTCTTCACCCTCCCTGCTCTCGATCCCTTGCTCCCTCCCTCCACTGTCGGTCAGCCCACCGTCTTTAAAGTGTAGTCATTAGGGAGAACAGACTATCATGCAGACAGAGGGAGAAGAAAAGTTTCCCTTTTTTCTTCTCTGAACTCTTCACTTTTACCATGTTTGAGAAGACATTAATGTAGAAATATTAAATAAATAACTGCAAGAGAAGTAGATGAAATTAAGAGTGTACCAGGGGAATCTTAACTCCGCAATTGCAGATGAAAAGGCTTTCAGAATATGCATACGATAGATCTCTGACCCACATTAGAGAACACAGTTCAAAGGCATCCTAAATTCATTTTTTTTCAACATTTATTTAGCAAGGAGAATGTCTGAGTAAGAGCACATGGACAGAGGAGGCAGCGTACACTGAGCAGGTAGCCCCTCCTGCATCTGCCAAGCATCTACTCACACCAGGCAAGATGTCAGAGGGCCAAAGGGTATCAAAGCCTCTCAAAGGACTTTCCCAGTCCTGCGAAAAGGCAGGATACGAACCTTTCGACAGTGTTTGATAAGATGCAGGTGTTTTCTGCAGAAAGAAAGCAGAGCCTTCACTTAAAATTCCACGAGGCAGATATTGTATCCCGATAAAGGCTGTGAGTCAATGGCTGACTTCCGAGGGAAGTCTACAGTACCGATATCAAAGCAATGTTGAAAAAAATTCTCCCCTATGATAAGAAAGGTTAATGTAGGCACAAGAGCACAGTTGCTGATTATCAAGCGGGCTACACATTTGAGACAGGCCTGCTGTTGAAGTAGCAGTGGCCCTGCACAGCTGTCGTACATGGTGACCAAACAGATTTGGATGTAAACTCAGCGTGCCACTGTGCGCACACTATCCTTATTAGATGCTAACGGGATTGAACATCTTGAACTTTTTCAGCTGCGTGGAAGTGAAACCACAATGCCAAGGAGTCTGAGCAGTGAAGACGGGGGTGCAGAGAAAATGTCAAATATTAGTCCAAGTCTTCTTGGATCACTTTTATAAATAAATACATAAATAAAAGTGATGCTGGCAGATTACAGCTGCCAATGTGCGGCGTTTACCTCTGGCAAATAGCTCCTATGACCTGTTTGCACTCTATGAAAAATGTAAAAGCTTGTTAATCCTATCAAATGCATGTCATTGTTTGTTTAGATTCGTGGTACTGATGCCATTTTTCAAGGCTTCAAAGACAACATGCTGGGCAGCATTATCATCTGACTGAAGCTGACGCCGTTCTTGTCTCTTTGGTTGCTGTAACCCTTAAGGAGCTTCTGTATATGTCAGAGGTGTAGTTATCTTTCAGCATTCTCCAAAGTGCAGAGGTTTCCCTTCACTCATCACAAGATAAGCTGTTGTTTGCCATCTCACCTCATTTGCTCCTGATTATTTTTGCAGGAAAATTGTATAATGATAAGCAACAATGCGAGGGCAGGCCTCTGATTGGTGTGCTAAATTACGATGCAATGTGTTTGCGCTGAAGGTTAGCATCATTCCATCTCCTTTTTTACCATTTACCCCTAATTAAACTTTAACTCATTACTATAGAGAGGATAATTCATAAAAAGGAATTTAATTAACATTTTATTATTAGCCCTTAATTTGGAGCACACCATGTTTGTTCTCTTGTATTACCCCTGACTCCTTTTGTTCCCGTTCAGCTTGACTCCATTAAATATCAAAGGTAACGGCAGTAGCAACATACTGCAACTCAGATTAATCATCAATTAAATATTAACATATATTATTTCATTAATTTTATAATTTACGCCCCATTTTAAAAAGGTATATCTGTTTTGTTTTTTTTTTTTTTTTATAAAATAATAATATGAAGACAATAATATAAGATTTCTAGATCTATAACAAGAACTGTAAACACGTATGTTTTGTGTTCCGCCTGTTCTCCACTTTGGTTCCTGTGAACATGAATTAAACTGCCCCATCTTCTACAGTGGCTGCGCATCCAGTGAGAGACTAATGAAAATGCAAGGCATGAGTAACAAGGGGAAAACTTCATTTAAGAGACAAGATAGAAAATTTCTTGTGAATGTCACTCTGGCTGCAGCCTGAAATTGGTTTGGACGGCAGGTTTCTGTGTGAGCGCGGCCTGCAGAGGAAGGCAGCCTGCCCCTGCTTTCAAGCTGTTCCAGTCCTGAAATGGAACTGTACTTTCCATAATGCAATTCCCTCTCAGGATTTTTTACATGGAGCCCTGTGTAATTTGTGGTAGGTACAACAAAAGAAGATAGTTCATAATTTTCCACCATTCTGTGTTTTTGCATCACCATCTCTTCCACTCCAGCTCATCTCCAACACAGCAGCATCTCATTACTCAAAGGATTCAGTGAAGATAACCACATTTCCTCTATTTATCAAATTGTCAGTGGAAATAAACAAAATACCCAACATGTGAGAGCATAACCTTGGGCATTGATGAGTCACTCATGAGTGCCTATTCTGAGGAAGAATCGGATGCATTAGCCCAGGCTTCCTGTAAAGAAATGTAATGTCTGCCCCCACATTTCTGATTGACCTCAAATTGGAGGACATGTCAATATATCTCGCTGGGAGGTCAAGTTTCAGGCAAGATGATGAGGACTGCTTAACTACAGCGAGGACGCCACAAATGGCTACTTAATCAGGTTGGACAATGTGTTGTTGTGATCTGAGCGGCCCCAGTTTGGCGGCCAGAGCCACTCTATCCCCATAATTATTGTTCCGTTTCATCTGGAGGACTGGAGGGAAGAATGTAGTCCCCGGTGCCGCTGGGTGACTGATAGGTAGTGTCAGGATGAGTGGGGAGGGAAGTGGAAAGAGAGTGGTGAGAGAGAGGGTGAAGATGGGTGGAAATGGGTGAGACTTGACCTGCGGGAGGCTTGCGGTCCAGCTGCTGCAGCCCAGTAGCTTTCCCCTTTTCACCCTTTGCTTCTTTCTCTCCAGTAAAACCTGAGGCACAGCGACGATGGGCTCGCTTCTCTGCCACTGAGAGGAAAAGCAATCTCCTCGCCTAGTTGCTGCCGTAAGATTTGATTTGCCTTCCTCCCAGCGTGACAATTGGTTCTGTAGTCTGGATGCAAGTGTATTCATTGTGTGGGGGCATGGGGAGCACCAGGGAGAAGAGGAGGGGTGGGGGAGTGAAGACACCAGTTGTTACACCAGTAAACACCCGACAAGTTCAGCAGATGTCACACAGATAGGAGAGAAAAAGAGAGAGAAAAATGTCACACAGCTGCCCTACTGTATGCATTATTGAGGCTGACACAGCAGAGTACATTTAAACAAGGAAGCAAGTTAGGAAAATATGGACAGATGCAGCGACATGCACTGATAACATGCTAATTTGAAAAAAGGATGCATAAGATTGACATCATCGGCAATCTGTTTCTTACTCAAGAATTTAATTTGTAAACACTTTTTCTTTTTCTTTTACAGTTAAAAAAAATAAAGGATTGACACGAAACCAGAATGTGATTTTAAATCACACGATTTAATCTTGCTTAAAAATAAATGCATTACCATGAATCTTTGAAGGAAAGTTAATATTTGATATGAGCTATATCTACTAAATATGAGTTTAATTGCTTAAAAATAGGCTACAAGGTTTTTAAAGCAGGGTGGAGCTGGTTGCACAAGACAGCGTCCAAAAAAAACTCAGCATCTAAGAGAAGAAAAATCGATTGCACTAGTGAGTGTTTCATGTCTGTCATGGATGCAACTCTTTAATGTCATCAATTTAGCTGACAGAAAACATCCATCCATGCTTGTTGTGGACACAAAATGCTCTTACTGCCACACTAAAATGCACAGTTTAAACGTACAGAACAACAGACTAGACAGAATCAATTAAAACTGTCAGATCGAATTGTGCTGCTTCATTCTGTGTTTGAGCAGTCTGAGGTTGTGCCTCAGTCTTCGTTTATTGTTGCTACAGCTTGCTCATGGACTCCCCTTGGTCCCAGAAGGAAATGTTACACATAATGTGCCTTGTTATTGATATCCCGTTGCTAAAGGAAGGGATGAGAAGAAAGGGATCCAGAGGGCTTACAGGGCAAGCCGGCTGCAATTAGAAAATAAAAAAAGGCTTCATTATGCAGCTAGGTTTGGCTGTGATGGAGGAGCAGTAATGGGTGAAAAAGTTACTCGATGAAGGATGGAGCAGTATCTGAAACTGGCTGTTTATACATGCATGCATTCCCCACCCCACCCCCATGTGATTTTGCAGTGAGGATCCAGAGGAGTGTGTGAGTGTGTGGATGTCTGCCGGTGACTTTCTCATCCTATACACTGTGCCTATGAAAAGAAATGCTCCACTCTGAGCCTCTTGCACATTCACATTCTTGCACACACAGTCTCTCTCTTTTTGCTTCGGTACAAAGGCACTGCTCCAACAATCCCTGACTTGCAGGGCTGTGCTGGCACCCGACCACTGTGCCTCTGCGTCGACACCCAGCAGCACCTCTAGGCAGCTTGCTTTCAGTCTGCACGACACCCATGACGAAGACATAGACCACCAAAGCACCTGCTCAGAGTGGGTTTATATTTTGTTTACCACATGAAGAAAAAAAAAACATTCTTCAGCCCCTGAGCTGCCATAACCCTCCACCTACATCCCCCCCCCTCTGCCCTCAAACCCGACGACCACCATCACCAGCATCTTCCCGATTATAGAATTTCCCATAGATCCTCTGCCATCTGCTAGATTATAGATTTCCCTTTTCCTTTTGAGAGGGCAAGGCCCCTAAGGGAGGATCAGTGGTAAAAAGGGTGAAAGAGTGCCTGAGGCACAGCCATGGTTGTGGATGAGATTACATTTTCTATTTCTGTCTGCTAAAGGGGGCCTGCCGTGATGAATACAGAGAGTTGTTACCATTTAATATCAACTGGCTCCCCTGAAAACTCAAATTATACACAATCAATTGTGACAGAAGGGTACATGTGTGACAAATAACCTGCCACATTCTCTGCATCATTTCACTTCATCACCCATCAATTCAACCCAAACCCAGAAGCACATTTGAGAATCAATCATGTTATGAAAGTGAGTGATTCTGTGGAGAGAAGGTTTTTAAAAGCTTCCTTGCGTCGCTCTACTTCGTACATTTCTGCAGTCTTTGTAGCTGGACAAAAAAAAATAAACTGGGTGAATTAAGTGCTATTATGAGGTCACTTGTGTCCTTGTGCTGAGTATTGTTTCAGCAAACTCACAGCCTCTCTGAAACACAATGACACAGATACGTAAACACAGCGCCTCTTCCTGCTTGCATTTCCTCCTCCTTTTTCTTGTCTTCCCGTGTGAAATCGAACAAATATTTACCCATTCTAACCAAAACAATCACTCCCTGCTCTCTTCAAGTGAGGAAAAGGTCCAGAGTACTAAGTCTATTGCATGCTCCACCTGTGTATCACCCCCACATAGGAAACTGCAGATCATGTGGTTGTCTTGTATTCTTAAGCAGAGACAATAGTCCAGACCAGTCTCCATGTCACTCAGGCCTACAGGCTCCAGAGAAGTCCAGTTAGTAGATATGTGATTAATTATACATACATTGATAGAAACAACATTCATTATTCATGAGCTTCTCAATGTCAAAGCTATTTCCCTCCCTTTCAGCATGATGAAAAGATTTTAAATAATAGGCCCCCTCTGCAGACGCCTGCATTCCAGCGGAGTCTGCTGACGCTAAAGAGGCTTAAGTCAGAGCTGTTGTCTTACCAGGGAATCGCTGCTCAGGCCCGACGTGTTTCAAACTGTTGGTGACTGTGGCTTCCTGGGTCGGTGTTTTTGTTTTGTCTTAAGAGAAACGGCTGGTGCATTTAATCCTTTCAGATGGAGGTATAGTGTCCACTTGGAATGAATAGATTCTACTGCGTCACCAGGCACACACGGCTGGATAGGGTTTCATTTAACACCTGTTCGGTGCTCAGGTCTGCATGTGGTTTTTTTCAGACTTATTCTATCTGCAAGTCAGAAAGAAAACCTGAGTATCTCTATGAGATTACGATTCATGGTTTTACATAGTAAAAAGGAGGGAGGGAGGAAAAAGACTTGATTATGTACGCTGTTTCCTAAAAGAAATCGGCTTACTTTTCTTAAAGCCTGTGGAGCCCAATCAAACTCCAATAGCAGGAACTTCCCCTTTAGGCGAGTCTTGAGGGATTTTCTTTAATTTGGATGTCAGACCGAAAAGTTTTCACACTCCTCTCATCCCCAAATCTGTTAATGTGTGTATAGCGCCACATGAGAGCGGTAGATGGGGATTTTTTTTTTTTATCAAAGACTCGGGAAATGTTGAGGGTAACATCTAATCCAGGTACTTTTCAGTTTGTTAGAGGCTTCTGGGAATAGGTTTTACAAACATATGTTTATAGCAGTCATTTCATTTTTCTGAGTGAATTACTAGATAGCATTTTCCCTCTTGCTTGTGCCCTATATTAGCCAGTGTTGAGGGAGAAGGGGGGGGTGGGGGGGCACGCTAAATTAGTGCACAAGGAATTCCCAAAGGTTTCTCCCATCTCCCCTGGGCTGGGCCTTAAAAATAAACACTCAGAAACACTGCAGATTATGTAAACACATTTGCCTTAAATGCTTGCATGAGAGCAGTGACTGAATAAATAAACAGCGTTACTTTCAGTCACTTTTGAAATCAGTAAACTTACAAATAATTTTTTGATTAACCCAATGCACAAGAGGATGACAGAAATTAGAGATCTGTGAATCTGTGAGGAGAGCTTATCAGCTTGCACTCTACAACATGGTGGAGCACGGCTTGGTACATTTTCTCTTAGCAGCTTAAAGGTGGCTGCCAGTCACATCGGCGCTGCTGTAGTCTCTCTGTCTCTCTCTCTCTCCCTCCCTCTTGCTTTTTCTCTCGCTGACTGTGACAAGGCATCTTTCCAGACATTTTAGTTGGATGGAGATTTGCAGCAGCTCATTACAGACTGGGAGGCTCTGTGAGTGGATGCAGTCACTCGGAGATGGATTGAGTGGGTCTGTTTATTGACATGCCTTAATCTGACACTGGGTAAAGGGAATGAGTCACCGCCTCCAGACACACTACCACATCACAGCCACTCCAGCAAATAGGGAGGCAGCACCCAGGATACAAGTGGAACTTCATCAGCGCTCATTAATCCAACTACCCCAGGCCACTCGCTCAAACAAACCATGTTTACTCTGTGTGTTGGCTGGATGGAGGGGTGATGGAGCTTTTCAAAGGGCATGTGTGCAGGTGCTCAGATCCGCAACGCACACACAAACGCACATTCTGTTCCCCCCACCCCCTCACCCAACACACACACATACAGTATACAAACATGAACTCCGGACTCCAGCTCATCAAAAAATCCAGCCGCCCTCTTAACCCGCAACCCCCTAAACACAATATCTGTGCACACCAGCTGCTAAAACTGAGTCGATGCACTTTGTCTCGGCAAATCCGAGCTGGTGTGCAAAACAGGGGTGGACGATCGGGCCTGATGCCAAAGTACGTATCATTGAACGGGGCTTTTTATTAACCAGATGGGCATACAAGATCTTTTAGCTCGCATCACAACAAGGCTTCTCCTCTCAGTGATTCAGCTATGGCGTTAGCTTTTAGATCCAGTTTTCCAGTGCTTCAATGGAAACAACATCTGGTGGTAATATTTGGGATGGTCTTTCTAGGCAGCTGTCAGTGCTGGGATTGACAGCAGAGTATTAGCTGTTTGCACATCACCACCGCATCTGTAAATCCAGCTTGTTAACAGGAGTGTGACAGGCTGCCATCAGGGCAGAGGCGGAACAGAAAACATCCAATGCCCAACGTTTGTTGTTTTCCATTACACTGCCCTTTAGTACATTGTCTGTGAGATGTGAAAATGTGAATCCTCTATATTTCACATGTAACTGTAAATTTGAAAAAAAAATAAAAAATCTACACCTCAGCAAAAACAAGAAATATATGCGAAATGTGTAAGACATTCACAAACAAAAATAAATCTCTCTTGAAGAATGCACACATGCACACAAACAGGCAAAACAAGCAAAAGGGAAAAAACACTGTGTGAGTCAGAAAGGGAATAACACAACGCAAACACGAACACACACACACACACACACACACACACAGTTGCAGTGGGGCAGAAAGTCGGAGCGGGGCCTGCTGTCGTCTCCGTCAGGGACAGCTTGGGAGCAGGGCCAGTGGAGAGGGGGCCAGATGCAGCGGGCTTGACCCATTCATTCATGAGGGAGGGGGGTGTTTCAGCTGCTGAAACACACAGGGATTAGCCACACTGACTTCATTTAATTTAATTTGTATTAGGGCCATCTTTGGGGGCAAACATCGTTTTTCACTGCGGGGGATATACGGGGTCATGGAAAACAGCAACAGACGGCGGATCGCTGCGTCCTACCCCTGCAGTGGATCCACAGGGGAAGGCATGGCACTGTATTCTCAGACCTCAGGCACACACACACACACATACACACACCCGAGCACATATCTTGTTTCCCCCTAATTATGTCTTTATTATGAAGTCAAATATATCCAACTGAAATCCATCTTAGACCATGCATCCACCTTTCCACAGCTCGGTTTCTTGAAATGAAGACCTTGAATCCTTTTGTTCTGCCACCATAAACAACATGTAGTAATTTTCGGCGCTTATCAAAGCTCTGCACTGTGCACTTGTGTGTGTGTGTGTGTGTGTGTGTGTGTGTGTGTGTGTGTGTGTGTGTGTGTGTGTGTGTGTGTGTGCCTGCGTGTTGCAAACACACACACTAAGCTGTTATCTACCAAGAACATATCTTAGGGGTGGATGTTTATCTGTGCTGATGCAGATTGGAGGAGTTCTCTTTGTCTCAGTGCAGTGGTACATAATATTATTTGTCTTTTGTTTTTTCATCGTTTTATTTCTCCTAGGCTGATACAGTTTGATATCCTATGGTGTAGAAATCCTTTTAGTTACCCCCAGGCATTTAATGTGCTTTTACTTGTAATCTGGGAATTTAATAAATGAAAAGGAGATGGCAAAAATCTGCACACAATCGAATACAACCCGCTGTATTACGTGGAACATGACTTACACTGTTACGCAGAGGAGGAAAACAACTGCAGCGAGTGAGTGAGTACCCAACATGCCTCCTCACAATTTACAATAGCTCTGTGGAAAAAATATGGCAGCAATCAGCCATCAAGTCTGCTGTAGCCCAAGCCTGTGGTCATAGGACAGCATCATTTCTGTCTTGTGCAGGTGACAAACTCTGAAGGAAAGCTAATGTACCATGCACTGGGAAAAGTACTTTTTATTACAAACAGTTCTAAAAAATAAAGGAAAAAAATGTGTGAGCTGCAAGAGCATTGCTTTGTCTCAGCTAGACAGAGAGGACTGTACTGCTGGAGCCTGTTCAAGACTATCAGGCGCTCACTAGCAATCGTTTTTTTTCCTCTCTCCCTCAGCCCCTATCAAAAGATGTTACTGTGTAAAATGTCAAAGAAAAAAGAGGCAAGAGAAGTAATCTCCTTCTCCTTTTTGATCGCAAGTGGAATAATTGGAACCCTCTTAGGCTCATTACATGAGTTGCCCGCCAGCCAAAAGACGGCTCCAACTGCCCCTCTTCATTCATGTTCGGGCTTTGAAAAATATTGCTTCCTCTAGTAACAACTCTTTATGAGATGCAATGACTAGAGGTCCTGGTACCTACATTAACGGGTAATCCCACAATGCCTTTGAAAATATATCTTTCAACTACCACTGTCAAACATCGATTCAGAGCAATGGGAAGGAAACAGCAACAATCTGGCCTTGTAATAACGTCATTATGCATATTGCACAGCACTGCGTGCCCTCGCTCTTCTTTTGGCAATGCTGTTCTTCTCAATTACATAAGGTGCTGCATACATGTTACAAGCTAATTTGGATTCCTATTACTAATAGCCTGGTCTTCATTGTTATTACAACTATGCTTGTAATTATTGTGACTCTAATTACTATTACTGTATTACCCAAATTGCCCTTATTCTGAGTTTAGATCACCCGCACTGACGGTAGCCAAGACATGCCTATGAAGAATGGCACCAATGTCCCTTCAGATAAATCCAGTATAATTAGCTGTGTGCCTTACAGGGCCTGTGTGATGGTAATAATTAGAGCTACTGTAGCAAAGGTCATGCAAAACAATTTAGAGAGGATGCTGGCTGCATGGATAATGGGAAGAGAGAGGGAGTGACAGGAGGAGAGGGCTCAGATGAATGTGGAGACTCCTTTTCCATCTTACAGAGGTGGAAGGCGTATGGTTGTTACTTTGCCTCTGCACTAGCTTCCTTTTTTTTTCTTTTTTTTTTTTTAACCAATGCTCTCGAAATAATAGAAATTGAAAACCAATTTTAATGGCAAGTAGACTCCCAGCTAACGTAGTTTAAATGGATCCATGATTAGATTTCAGGAAAGTGCTACAGGGTGTATCTGTGAACTGGTATCAGCTGAAATCGATTCACTGCTTTTGAGGTGTGATAGCTGCCCCATCACCCTGTTGTTTCATCTGTTCATTAGTTTGAGTTTTAATGTATTTACGCTTACACTTAGTTATCATTATTAATTGTGTATGTGTGTGTGAGAGAGAAAGAGAGTGAGAGACAGAGAGAGAGAAAGACGTGTTGCTCCACCCGAGAGCACAGGTTAATGAGCTGAGTCAAAAATGTTGACACTGAGGTAAACAAGTAGTCACACTGAGCAACTTCTATTTCTGCACTCTCCCCATGCGGCTTGGGTCTCTCTGTAACTCCCAGACTGCTCCTAAGCCGAGAGCTCAGGGTCCACAGCCTGGATCCACCAGGAATTCGCCTGTTCCCTCACCTCGCCACCATCACACCCCGATGAGATAAGTAACAACCTCACACTCAAATATAGCATCTCAAACAACACATATGCTTATTGTGCTGGATTGGTCTCTATTCCCTCTTGTGAAACTGACGGGCTCCCCTCCCCCACCTCAACTCCCAACAACACTTCATTAGCAGTAGGTGATGCAAACAGTCCAGAACTGGAAGGATAAAGCTTTTCTATAACGCTTGTCTTTGTTGAAATCACCTGAACTGCTCTTTGACTGCTCAGTGGAACAAACAAGTGTTTTGCACATTTAAGCGCATTGAGGTGATTTTTTTTACAGTCTTTGCGACTTCACAGTGATTATTAGCAGAGCACCACTGGCACTAGAAACTGAGATGGCTATCGCAAATGCTATTTTTACATTGTGGTAATAGTAAATGTGGAATTAATGTTAAATATAGGCAAATTTGCACATTCCTTTCATCGTGGCTTAGATCAGTTTATCGCTGACACATACTCAGATGATTTCTGATATTTCGTTGGTCTTAAATCCACATTTTTTCCGGCAACAGAGACTGAAGCTGTCGTGTCAAACAGTTAATAAATGTCTGTGTGAAAGTGATTAAAGGGAACAAGCACTGCATCATAAAGTGCTGCTGGACATCTGATTTAGCTGTTTTATTCAGTTAGATTCAACTTGCTGATGAAATTCACTGGGGTGGGAGCAGAGGCATATGCTAAGATCCATATGCCTCTGTGGCTGTGGGGGTTTAAAAACCATGAATTGTGATTATCATTGATCTCAGTCGTCAGATGCCTAATCTCTATGACTCATATCCACACTGGCCACATTGGGTGACGATGAACCGTCCTCCCCCACATCTGAAGTCCCAAACAAGTGTTGGGGGAAGCAGTGATAAGCAGGTCCTTATCCTTTTAAAGACACTCCCGTAATCCAACAGTGGTGGGAGGAGGGAGGGGGCTTCAGCTTTAAGGGACTTAGTCTGGATTATAGCTAGTCCTCCAAATTAAACCAAAAGTCAGCTTTCTGCAGTTGCTCATGCAAGCTGGCGACTGGCTTGTTACCAGCGCTGTTAACAAGGCGAACGATGGAGGTCTATAATTAGACAATGCTCTCACTCAACCACTGGGTGAACAAACGTGGGTAACACAGTAGCAAAGCTCAACCTGTTTCCACCTAAACTGATTATTCAGCCCTTCCCACTCTCCTCCTCTTTCACTTCCCAGTTGACCTCTTATGACTACACTCAAAATGTCTTCCATGCTGTGTACCTGACCCTCGTTGCCAACCAGCTTAGCCACAGACAAGCTTCTCAGCCAGGGCAAGGCCGCTCTGTCCCCACTGATGCTGCTTCCCACAGCAAAACAAGGCCAAATCTGGGGCTTAGAGGCTAAAATGATCATTACTGGGTAGCGAACAAATGAAAAGTCAGAACACCACTCCCATGACTGTCCTGCCCCATCATTCTTGGTATTTTGTATGCTCTCCTATCGCACACAAACAAAAAGCGGGCAGCCACAAATTAACATTTAGGACGGACAACATTTTGGCCTGATAATGAAAACCAAAAGCTAGGAAAAACAAAGTTAAAACTGGATTCCCCTTTTCTCTGGGATATGTGATTTATTAAAGGAAAATATACATTTGTGCAACAATGAATTAAAGGAATTGGCTCCACAGTTTGGGGAATACACTTATTTACTTTGCTGCTAAGAGTTATGAGAGAACATTGATGTCACTCCCTTATCTGTCAAAAAAATCATCATACTGAATGGGCACACATCAGAGAGGTATCAATCTTTCTATGTAGCTCCCAGGAAGAAATAAAACATCCATATTTTAAAATATATCGAAATATTCCTGCAAAAATTATACTGCTTCCATTCATGACCTAAAACAAATTGTCAACTGTTTCTTTTATTTGACTAATTTGGGAAGTTTCCCCTTGCTCTCAGTGTTTGTGCTAAGCTAGGCTAAACACAGAGCAAAAATCCCATCTAACTCTCCTTAAGAAAGCAAGTGAGTTCATTTCCCAAATGTCATATTTTTTTCTTGTATTTTTGATGATTTATATTAATATTCCTTTGATGGTGCACAGAAAAGCTTCTAAAGAAGTATTTTAACTAAACAGTGTGATCATGTTCCCATGTGTGCATTAATGTACGTGCATGTATTATACATGTCGATGTATGAAGAGTCCTTACAGCCTACTTTGATGTTACAATTGCGTAACTAGATAAGAGTCGTCAAATGCAGCTTCACACTGACCCTCTTGCCATGCTCACAGATGGAGCAGTCAACCCCTGTTATTAAAGCACAAAGATTATGAGCAGTCTTCCCTTTAACAAGTATAGACATGCTGCTTTGCCTACTCACTAGCTCCCCACAAGACTGGACTGGGAACAGCTCTCAAATAGAGAGCAGGTACAGGAGAGAAATCTTGAACTGAGGAGGTTACTGAGGAAAGTAGTGCACTCGGAGCAGTCTGACAGAGGCCAAGTGCTTTTCATTCATTAACTTGGCTGCCTGAGCTGTGGTATGTCAAATGGTGGACGTGAGAGGAAAGTCTAAACCGACGTCCCATTGTGCTCCACAGCCAGACACAGACTGAACCCTGAATATTGTTTTCTGATCCCATAAGAGAGCACAAAGAGGCGGGTGAAGTCGTTATCAATTCCCTTGGAAGGCAATCATAACTATTATCATTAGTAGTGATTTCATCCTCCGTGCTCAGCCCAGAGTAGATATCTAATCTATTCCCTGGCACACATTCTTGTCTTTCCAACTTGACCTGGTATCACTCAAGCAAAGAAATGGTTTCCCGCCTCTCTGGGAACTAGATATGGGCGTAAATAATATGCCTGGGGCCTTTCTGAAAAGCCCTAATCCTGGGAAAACAAACCTGAGTGAAACAGGCCCACCTGAATTGCTTTCAGGAAAACTAGATAATCAAAATGCAAAACAGCCTTTGATAGAAAAATGAGCCGACTTCTAACAACAAATCCTCTACACCTAACATCAGCAAATTCTCCTCCTGAACTTTTATTTGTATGTTGTGTTTGGGTTTTTAATGTAATCACACAGCATGCGGCGCTCCATCAGTGAGCTGTTCTGATTTATGTCAGCCTGAATCAGACTGACTGCTTAGAGCTTTTCAGACATCATGAATGAGAAAAGGAGCCACACACTGAACACATTAGGGGTCCCACCATCTCCTCAGACAGGGGGACAATGGGTAGGGGAGCGGAGATAAAGGAGGTGGATAACAGGGGTGAAGGAGTGGTTGACGCTGATCGGGCAGAGAAAAAGGGGAGGACGGGAGAAAAGAAAGGAAGAGGCCCGAGACACTGGCCACACAGGGCAGGGGGAATGCGAGGGCTCTGAGAGGCCTATACTCGGTCATAGCCCATTAGGCTGGCTGGGTGAAAATGCTACAGCTCATTACATGCTCTGCCTCTGTTCTGTGGATGAACAATGCACAATTACGCTACCCTGCTGCTCCTCCAGCCCTACTGCTGCATGCCTCTGAGGCGGGCGATGTTGCTGCTATAGTGGCTTGCCTGCCAGCAGCCTCCGTGCTCATCAAACATCCCATACATGCGCTCCCTAATGCAAATCCAGGTTTATCTTAGAAACAAAAGCGCTCTATGAATTTGCCGAAATGAAAGGAGGGGAGGAACAGGAAAGGCTGCTTCACCGCTGGAGCAAACAAAACAAAGGTATAATGCAGCATTTGTGTGTGTGATACAATGATGTTTGCTCCCTTTTGTCTGCTCTGCCTTCTTTAGATTCCCGTTCTCTGCCATTTAAAAGAGGTAGACATGACAAAAGCATAATTCTTTTGTTTCCAGCTGAATTAAGTTTCACTGGATGTTACAATTACTGTAAAACCAGGTACAGCGGCAACACACAGATCCAAATATAACGACAATTAAAACAGTGAAGTGTAAGCAGATGACACCGAAAGCACCGTGAAGATATCTGCAATGCAGTGACTAACTAAGCTCAGGATTCATCTATCCACCAGCAAATTGGTTCACTTCAAGTCTTCCTCCGTTCCACTCTACAATTATGCATGCAGAAGTTGACATTTAATCTGATGGGGGAAATGCTAACTAACATCCTCCTGCTCCCTCTTTGTTTTAGGCAAAAAACAGGACACTTGGAAAGGTCATTCTTCCCTGGTGTCAGAGCTGGCTGCTTGGAAAAGTTTCCATTCACAGCGAGTATTGTTATGTTCCACGGAATCCCTCCCCCATTTCCCCATCACTCAAAAAGCACAGCATCAGCACTCAGGATGAAGCTCTGGGAACTCTCTTAACAATGTGGCAACAGGTTTGGTAACTCGCGCTGCAGCTCAGACAGGACAGTGGGAAAAAAACTCAAGCCTGATATCCATGAATTTTAAATGATACCTTTTCTCTCCGCACATTTGAGGAGGATATTCGTTATTGGCTGACTTAAATAATAACCATCATTTTCTCACTTTGTTTACTTGATAAAAAACATTCTGATTTTGTTGTTCTACAACAGATCAGAAAAGAAAAAAAATAATTTCCCCAAAGACTGGCTGTGAGTTCCAGGTTATTGTTGTCTACAAGGAGGACAAATATATACTGAAGGTTTTTCTTACACTGCACATCAACACACATTGTACAATAAGTCAGAGGGGCAGAGGTGGGAACATGCCTCTTAATATATACACTGGATACAACATTGCAAACAGTATTTAAGCTTCCACAGGAAATAGATTTCACTCTTGGCAAAAACAAGTCTTAGGTTTTGTGTTTTAAATATGTAGGCTGACCTTTTCTATATCCGATCTAACTACAGGCATTTTCCACCATGGGCAGCAAAACCTGCATTAATGATAGACTGTTTTTTATTTTTTTCTTTAATTCTCCTGGAGCCTTCCGTTGTCATAAGTTTTAAGACTTGTTTGGTTTTATTTATTTCCCTTAAAACACCACCTTAGTTTTGCTTCACATTAAAGACTGCAGGGGTTTGACACACACTTGGCAAGAAAATGTATGAAAGGATGTGATTGTTTCAAAATGTCTTAATAAATACATTTTCTTGATGGTTAATTTCCTCACGTTAGTTTCCTCTCGGTTGGGACTTGACAGTCCAAGGATTTCCATGAAAGAAAACACAATGCGGCATATTTGTGTCAGAGAGTTTAATTTGAGAAATAAAAAAAAAATAAAAAAACAACGCCACGGGAAACTCATTTAAATGGGTAATTACGTCCTCGCAGCATTGCTCGCAGGGCTTAACAAGGTGCGTAATGATGTCCCCTTCCCCGGCGATAAACATCATCACTATGTCCATTTCCTTCACTCCATTTAGCCTTCTCTCATTTACGGGTGGACCCATCAACCTATGAGCCCAACGCCATTATACCCTTTTGTGCATTTAGGTGCGTGTCCAGTAAAAATCTTTTAACATAAATTGTGGGACTACTAATGCCATTACGTGACTATTTTTGGCTCCACAAAAAATCCTCTTCCTTTGATGTTTAATAGGTTTAAAAGAAAGTTAATTCTTTCCACATGATCAAGCTTTTAAAGTAATTTAAAATATATTTTCCTTTTCAGTGCTGTCGTCTTGAACCTCTAAAAAGATGGATGAATGATTAAGCAGATTAGTACAATATGATTCTGCTTTATTATTTTGATTTAATTGTGCACTTGTGTGATGATGTATAGAAGAGCTTAAAAAATGTCTGTTAGCTGATGCTCTCAAGATGTTCAGCCATTCGACAGTTTTATCCTGGTTGAGTTGGTTCAAACCCCAAACCACCATCCTTAGCTAACACCATTTTCCACCTTTGCAGGTACATGGAAATAATCATAATATTTGTTTTTTCAGGGGAGGAAAAAAATTGTGAATTAACAATAGAAAAGTGACATTATTGCTTTCCATGCAATAAAATCTTTTCCTCATCTTATGCCTCATTTTACAGAGAAAAATAACATGTTTCAGGCGGCAGCAATACAGGTTGTGGAAAATCATTGGCATCCTATAAATAGATCTCTCTCCCCCTCTTCTCTCACTCTGTCTCTCTTCGTTTTTCTTGGCCTCGCCGTTTCTCTACGGTATTACTCCCTCTGTATGCTCCGTACCAGTCACATGTGGTTAAGGACACATACAGTGACATGTGTACATCAGCCGGCGTCACTCATGTGTTTTGACTCTTAAGCTCTTTTGGCTGGGTGCTCTGATCCCAACGAGAGGGTGGTAACCCGGCGGGCCTGGATGCTTGTGACTGGCTGCCTGGGGTTGTTATGTCATTTCATTGTACCTCTGCAACATCGAGAATGACGTGCTGGGGTGTTGCGGGTTGGGGTCAAGGCTATAAAAACCCAACCAAGTGTAAAACTAGCACTGGTTGTGCATGAAGTGAAAACCATCTTGTTGAGTAATGTCAGTAAATCATGCCACAGCTTCACCCATTTCGTGTGCTAAACACGATGGGAGGAGCCAGCCGAGGAATGTAATAAGAGGGCACCGGGTACATCACTGTCACAACCGTTAATTTATTTCTGACAGACAAGGCTTTATTTCACCTTATAAACACTGACACTTGAAAAGCAGAGCATTTCTGAAGCCCCTGCCTTACAAATAACCTCTCTTAATAATTAACAGGTTCATCTGCCACTCAATCAGTGCGCATCTGAAGCTTTAGGAGATGAAACAATTCTTTCTTGAATCCTTTGAAAGAAGAAGACTTAAAAGAATGCAACATACACCTTCCACTCCAACACATCAAAATATATATATATATATATATATATATAAACACAGACTCTTAAGATCAAGCAGTTATGCATCCCTTCCCTTATCGCACAATATCTGTATATCTGTCGTTTCTTTCCCACCGTGATTAGTCACTGACAAACTGCTCCATGTTGAAGAGGTACTGTAAGACATCGGCTTTCCTGTTCTGTAGCTTTTTGCAGTGTACGCTGAATTTATATGATTGAATTTAATATTCAATCAATAATTTACAAATATCTTTTTTAAAAATCTATGTGTAAAAGATCTTAATCCCTTGGTAAAATGGGACTGGTTTCAACTGCTATCGTACATCTCAGAAAACCTTGTAATAGTGTGTAAATGAAAGAAAAATCTGAATTTTTTTTTTTTCTTTTACATTTTTTTTTATCGCCTTCACTTATGTTATTCTAATGTTTATCCTGTTTTAAGGCCCCAGCCATGGGAATATTTTTGAACTTGTTTTGCTGAAAATTTCAGACTCATTCAGTTCTATTCACTTCCAAACGGCATTGAAAACTGTGAACTTTTCCATTTTAAAAGAAGTTCTAGCCGGAGTCACTCAGCAACAATGTGAGAGCTGAGACAAGAGACAAGAGACAGACCTTTACTTCCACTTTCTGCTTCTCTGCTCTCCATGTTGTCCTCTCCCAAATATACTTTCAGTTGATGTTCTTTGCTTTCTGTCAATTACAGCCGTAAAGTAAAGATAAAGTGAAAATAAAGCTTGAATTCCCACTGAAAATCTGCACCATTGTCTTGACCAAAAAGTTAAAAAGCTGCTAAAATGATGGGGAAATATCAATTATTTCACATTCTGTAAAAGTGTTTGCACTGAGGAGAAACAGCTTCAAACTGCAGCGAATATGTAAAATTTTCATCAACACTAGAGGAAATATTATTAGAAACATTAAGAGCTAATCATATCTTAAACACCAGGGAATGATGACAATATCATGACAACATTAGAAGAGTACTTTAAATGCAGAATCACAACAATGTTTGATTATCGAAAATGTTGGATTATGCCTCTCATTTCTCCTTCGCTCTGATTTCTGAGTTGGTTGTAATGATGTAAATGATAATGTCACAGCCCATATTTCAAATAAATGTGACGCTCCATAAGAAATATTGTGTGTGCGTGTGTATTCATGAGTACGTGTGTAGGGGGAGATTGGCAGTTTCAACAGATGTGTAGTGCGCGCTGACAGCATGACATCTACTTTGCATGCTCAATATGACACGTTTGAATGCTCCCATGCATATTGTCCTGATGTGAAGTGATAGCGAGGGATGTGCAGCCTCGATGGAACCACTCCCTGTTGTCTCTCCTACATCAATATCAAAACGTCTTCCTTACTAACAGGGAAAAACAGCAAGACTGGCGCACGGAGATACCTTGTCAGTTGTTTTGTTTCAATTTTCATTTTCTCATTTATGGTGCTTTGATTGACTGTGAGAGCCGAACAAACAAACACAAAATGAACATCTGAACCCGCCACTGTGGTGGATAATAAAGCACAGTAACACAGAGACTTACTGTACCAACAGTATCTTTAAGGAAACAGTGCAGAGAGAATCTGGAGGATGATTGCATCAATTATCAATTAACTTAACATGAGAAGCACACTCTCCACCGCATACTGAACGTTTTACGCCATGTAGTGCCCCCCCCCCCCTTTTCTACTTCATTCATCACCTTCTGATTCATTTATCACCTTTTTTCTGATTCATTTATCACCAGTGTAAGAGAAAAAGATTAATCAATAAAGTAAGATAACTTTTTTTTTTTTTTTTGCTATGCTCATTATCTGGAATCACAGGTGTGAGAAGCCTTAGTACACATTACAAATTCAAAAACACATTCTAGCCAAAGGCCATTCCTTTACTGTATAATTGTTTCCCCCACCAAGTGATTCACTATAATTAAGCCATGGAAGACAGCTCTATTCTCCTGTGAGCGTTCATATTAGTGCTACCACAGGCAGGTCTAACAAACATCTCACAGCTGATGCTTTTCAAAACAATGGACAGCCATGTTCAGGGAGGTATATACTGGTACACATTCTCACAGGGGAGAATACAATATACACAATGCAATTGCAGGTATGAGGCCTTTGGGGAGACCTGTCACTGTTATCTTGGCCAAGTCTGCAGTGTGCGTGTGTGTGTTTGGGTGCGTACGTGTGTTTGCCAGCGTGCTTTGTCGGAAGCAGGAAAAGCTCGACTCCAGCTGCTCCGACATAAGAAGGATGCTCACTGCCCCACATGAACGAACAATAGAGGAGAACTTTGCATCGATCAAAAACATAAATTACAAAGAGACATGGACCCATATTCTCTTTCCCTCCATTAGCAAAACAAATCTGACCTCGTATCCACATTCTGATGGCTATGATAATTTTAAACTACATGTTTGGAAAATAAACAAACACAGAGACATCATTGTGCCCTGGTGTAAAAACAAAAAGCTGTGCCGCTGAGGATAAATGAATCATGGATAATTATGAGGTTGCCCTCAGGATGAAAACAATTTTTTGGGACAAAGCAGCCTCAGTAATCACAACAGTGCAGCCACTCGTGTGTCCTAGCCAGTCAATGGGATATGGGTTGAGGACTTGTGGAGTCAAGTGGTTTCAAGCCCAAGCTTGCTCATTGTAACAAAGCAATTATCAGTCATTTCACTGCCGTTTGTTTGTGCTATAAATGGTATTGTAATTATACTGAAAACATTTTTCATTTAAGAGCAACATTTCAACATACTGTAGAGCTTCTGTCTCCTGCAAATGTCACAACAGGGAGGAAAGAAAACAATTGCAACTGTCGTTGCAGAGGGGTTACTATGTTGGAGGGTAACGCATGCTCTCGCTATTCCTCACTTACTTTCTCCATCTCACACACACACACACACACACACACACACACACACACACACACACACACACACACACACACACACACACACACACACTCTCGTGTATTTTCACAACTGATGTCTGCAATGAGATTTCTGATGACAAAACCATTTGTCAGCAATGCC
This sequence comes from Seriola dumerili, assembly GCF_002260705.1. Lineage (NCBI taxonomy): Eukaryota > Metazoa > Chordata > Actinopteri > Carangiformes > Carangidae > Seriola > Seriola dumerili. The sequence goes on from NW_019174586.1 coordinate 8,461,684, forward strand.
AAAACCAATGACCATTGAAAATACATCACAAAATGACACAAAATTGTTCCAAAGTGAAAATGGTTTTCTACAGTGCAGGAAACACACACACACACACACACACATTCTCTCTCACTCTCTCCCTCTCTCACACACACACACACACACACACACACACACACACACACACACACACACACACACACACACACACACACACTCTCTCTCTCTCTCTCTCTCTCTTCTCAGTCCAGGGAAAATATGCAAGGCCGGGTCAAAGAGATGTTTGTCAACATCATGTGTAAGGCGGCGAGTGATGGACGCTGCATGCTAAACAGGCCCAGCCTCTATCAAACCGATCAACTGCCTCAAAGAAAATGAGAAAACGTAGTCGGGGCTCAGACACCTGGCACTAAGACTCATTCACCCTTGCTCACTTCTTCCCTCCGTATCTCTCTATCTGCCCTCACACAGCTCTATCAAGATAACTCCAAGCTTTGCATATGGAATCATCAAAATCAATCTCCAACCCTATTTGTCTCCCTCTCCACTTTTTCATTAGCTGAAACAAATAAAGGCTCTCCTAATCCTGCGGCAAATGTGCTTTTATTGGATGGTTAAGCCACAGAGACAGGATACTGCTGGAGCTTTTTACAGCTGAGGTTGATTTCCTTCTGAAGCCAGAACCGCATTTTTTGGCTGAAGAAAGGATGGTGGTGACCTGCATAGCACTACCTACCAGCAAATGCAATCACAGCATACGGGTCACCGCATGAACCTGCTGAATCCCCCACCTCTGCCTCCACTGACCGGATAATGCCACAGGACAATCCCCTGCAATATTTCTCATTCTTTCCACCTGTGTTACTCGCACACACACTCAGTCGGAACCAGCTCAGACAGGCCCAGTAAATCAGCATGCCTGTAAGTAGGTCTCATTGACCCCTCAGGATCCATCGGTGCCTGGATCTCTCTGGATCATCCAGTCAATACATCAATATCCATCTTGTGTTTCTTGTTTTAAGACCCCCACTCCCAACCCCACACCCCACACCTCCTCCTCACTGAATGTCAAACGGAGATTGGAGTCATCAATTACAAGTGTGTGTGTGTGTACGTGTGTACGTGTGTACGTGGTGCTGGATCTTATTTGCTGCTGTCTATAGGAGTGAGTGGGATACACATTCTTATATAAACACACAAACTGATGCACATTTTCTCTCTCTCTCACACACACACACACACACACACACAAACATAAATGTCCCTTTCTCCCATGGGATCAAGGAGAAGTGGGTCATGAGGAGAGAGGGAGGGAGGTTGCCCAAAGAATCCAATAGACCAGTTCATACATAGGAAAATCTATAAACTAAAGATCACTTGGTCGGCATACACTCTGTCGGCTTGAATGGTCTTTCAAGTCAGAACTTCACTGCCCTGCTGGAGCCATGCATGGTATGTCAGGGTAATTCAATGGCTGGCTGTGCAGAGCGGCCATGCGGTAACAGAGCAGCCAAATGGACGACACACAGATAAAGCATTTAAGCAATGATTATTCTTTCTGCTAGCACCTGAAATGACATGTGGTGGAGCTGATTAGTTGGGTCAATACACCTAGCAGGTGCTCAGACTCCTGTTCTTTTTGCAATAGCTCAGCACACACTAATAAAAAAAAATAAACAAGTGGACTAGGGGAGAGGCCAAATAATCCACTTTGTCAGGCCTCCAAATTCTGCTTGGCAAAGCGCTCTCACTCACAGGTCAGCTTCAGTGTCTCGGCACCTTGAAATGCCTCGAAGGATTCTGCTCAGATTGACTGGCATAACGTCACAAGTGCCACTTCAAATAGCTCAGCTCTCCATCAGTAACAGACAGACATTTCACTGACGGACACGGTAACCTGTGGTATGGTAGGATGCTAAATATCATTAGACCTTGATGCGTGTTGAAAGGTGGTGAATAACATCTCTTCAATTCATTCTCAGGATTCAGCACCACCAAGGGCACCTATTAGTAACAATTAATGGGAATGGAAATCTAACAAGGCACTGCTGATGAAACCTCATGTTTAGTCATATGAATCCAATTTTAAAACCAACCACCCCCCTTATCTTCTACCCCTGACACCCAAAGCTGCCCAGCCAAGGATTTAGAACAGAGCACAGCGGATTGATTCTCACCTCTGGCAGTGGCATGCCGTTGATGATGAGGTCTGGCTGTTGGTGGCCCTGCCCAGTGAATGGGTGCTGATAGCCATGGTTGGGAGCCGCATTGCGTGAGTTCTGGTTCTCCACGTTGAGGAAGGTGCTTTCCGAGCGCCTGCAACCCAGCGGCAGGCTCTGCTGATGGTAGTCGAAGTAGTTGAGCGAGGAGGTGAGAGACGAGCAACTCACCACATTCATCTTGTCTGTCTCCTCGACGTCTCGTGGCACCAGGCGGATGTCGTTCTTGCTCAGCTTCTTCTTCTTGCTGGACTTCTTCTGGTTGCCATATGAGTACTCCGCCACCCTGCGCAAGTAGAAGAAACTGAACAGACTCAATAAAGCAGTGTTCTGCCTTGCCCTCCCCTGTCCACATGGTCAAAGAGCTCGCCCGCCATGCCAGCTAGGGCGCTGTTCGACCATGGGTGCCAGACAAAGGCGCATTGCCCGTGTCCAGGGTGGAACAGCACACTTAGGCGATTCCCCACTCCCGGCCTGTAATGGAGCTGTCATCCCTTGTTTGTTTGCATTTGCATGCTCAACAAACGACATGTCACAAACAGGCAGATAAGATGCAAACATGCCAAAACCACAAAAGCAAAGCAAAAGGACACACTGATACTCAGCAGCACTACCGGTATATGCAATCATATTCAAAGCACACAACCCACACTAATTCCATTTTTTCTGTCATTATCAAGCAAGCCCACTAGCAAAGCGGAGAGCAGGAGAACTGCAGATTCAAATTCATTTAGCTGCTCTCAGTGGCTGCTGCAAACTTGAACTGAATATTTTGACTTTAATAAGAGAAAATGAGCAACACAGCCATGTTTTATCAAAGGATTCTCAGGCTGGGGAAAATATCCATTCTTCGCACAGCCTTGCAGTTTTCCACATGAGAACAGATGCTATGTGCTCTATAGTGATGACTACAAACTTCACTAGACATATTCTATATAATTTGTGATGTTTTTTACAATCTGCATTACCTCAAACTCTGGAAGAGGTTATTTTTAACCTTAAGGCATGGAGCATATGTTATATTTCCCATTAAAGCTCCCAACAAAACTATAGTTACCCATGAAATTGCAATATCTGGAATGTCTCTGTTCTTCTCTCGTCTGTCTGGAACGTCTCTGCTATACCAGCCCCCACTGGCCTCTGTTCCACGCTAAAATGCAGCTCTAATCCTCTGTCGCTTCTAAAATCACACTGGCTAAGAAGCACCATTGTAGTTTGTCTTTTTCATTTTTCTTTTAGATTGCATCTTGAAAACAGCTCCCGCCCCCATTCTGCTCCCCCTTGATTCAGAGGAAAGAAAATGGGCAGCTGCAAGGGTAGAAAATACTTCATTTCTTTTTCATTTATCATTTTAACATGTTGTCTCTCTACTCTGTGCCCAAATTGAAATCTGGGAGGGGATATCTTCAGAGTCAGACACACTGACAGAGGACAAGCAATAAATTGGAGATAACTGCTCCTCATATTCGAGGTGGCGACTGAGAAGCTGAACACATCAGTGCTGATTAAAGCACCCAGCAGGGAGAGTGGCTCACACCAGTAGAGTAAAGTACTGAGAGCAGTTTAGAATTTAGAATTTGTTGTTGTCTGTGAGTGTTTCTTCTCTGAACAAAACATACAACTAAAACTAAAAATATGATACTGCATAAAGCAGCCGTTCAAGCTGATCAACGTGTGAGCACAGTGCTTTGGAATCAGGCGTGTATAACAACACATTTTAAGTGTAGTTTAAGTACATATACGCTGAGAGGGGATGTCAGTTCCCACTGTTAACAATCTAAAGGTAGAGTCACTCTTGAAACTGGAGTACTTCTGCTTTGTGACAGGATTTTCCTCAGAGCTGCTAGAGAGAGAACCAGAATTCATTTCAGTATTATAATATAATTAACAAAAAACATTAACAAACAAACATTAACCTACACGAAAATAAAAAAAAAAAAATCTGAGCAATATTGGGGGTTTTAGATTTTTTTTTTTTTCAGGACTACATGTTTGAAAAATGGCCTAACTTCACTTCAAATCAACAAAATTATGTTTGGAGCAAAATATGATTATAGCTTCAGGTTAAATTCTCAAATCCAATCTATATGTAAATTTATAGTGGTAATGTGGCACAGGAAAATCAAAGCCAGAGCTGATGTTCAGATTGATGAACAAAACACACTGTTCAATATGCAAGGTCCGGAAAATAATAATCCGCTCCTTTCCAGGAAAATGGCTAAATAGGTTAATAACTATGATGTGACTTACATGGTTTTATAAAACAAAAAAAAACTACAATAAATTTTCATTATGTCATTTTATTTTATCGTTGTTGTTGCTGCTGATATTCTTTGGTGAGAAAGAAAACAGAGGTAAACCTGAATGATCCTGGAGGATAATCACACTAGATTAAAGCTGATAACAGCCAATCAGCCATGGTGGACGTTAAATAATAAATGTCTGGGACTGCTATTGAACCAGTGGGACGTTAATTGTCCGGCAACACACCCGCAAATTGAACATGACAGCTGAACCGTCATATTTATGAGTCAATTGGTTACAATGGAAGGATTAAAACAATCAATCACGTTTCCCTAACACGGAACGGTGGGCCTCAGCAGAATGCGTCTGATTTAAAGCAGTCGGGTTTATTTGGCTCTATCTCAGTTACAGCTGTGGAAAAAAAATCTGCAGTCCTCACAGTCGGGCCTCTACATGCTGCATGACAAAAGCAATGCACTGACAACTCGCAGTTTCAGGCACGATGACGGTCACACACACAGGCTCTCTCTCTCTCTCTCCCTTTCTCTGTCTCGCTCTCTCATATGCACACGCACAAGTACACATACACATACACATACACATGAACACACACGAGATTTGTTCAGTACCTGCAGTTGTACGTCCGGATCTCCTTATTATCCCTCTTGCACTTCACCGCCACGAAAATCATGGTGACAAACAGGATGGCTGCGATAGAGCCCAGGGCGATGATGAAGATGAGGGACAGGTTGACAGGTCCAATAGGCTCCTGTGCGTTCAGGTCTGGGGAGAGGTACACCACGATGTAGGCCGAGGCGGAGAGGGAAGGCTTGCCGTGGTCCCTCGCCACCACTGTGATCTCGTAGGTGGACTTTGCGTTTTCTCCAAACATCCTGGTGGAGCGCACCTCTCCGTTCACCTGGTCGATTTCAAAGAAAGCCCTGTCCCCCTCTGAGATGGTGTAGGTCAGGCGCCCGTTCTCCCCCTCGTCATAGTCGTCTGCTTTCACCTGGGTCACCATGTAACCCACCCCAGCGTTTCTAGGGATGGAAACCTCCGCCGTGCCATTAACCAGGGGAGGGTTTGTCATAACAGGTGTGTTGTCGTTGACATCCAACACCACAATACGCACCGTGGCGTTACTTGATAAAGAGGGATTACCATTGTCTCTGGCTAAAACTTTGAAATCAAAAGTCCTGGTGTATTCATGGTCGAATGATCTCATGGAGTAAATGCGGCCAGATGGGTTTATGCTGACATATGTGTTTACATCCATGTGCTTAATCTCACCAGGGACTATAGAGTATGAAACTGTGCCATTCATCCCCAGGTCTGGGTCTTCCGCTGACACCGCAAGCAGACATGAACCAGGGAGGTTGTTTTCCATCACCATCTCTTGATAGTGTGGCTTGAGGAAGTGGGGAGGGTTGTCATTTTCATCTGTGACTTTGACTACCAGAGATTTTGTGGCGCGTAAAGGAGGGATGCCACTGTCCTCCGCTTGGATGGTCAGGTTGTATGTGTCCTTTTGCTCTCTGTCCAGCCTGCCATCAACTAGTATAGTGGAGAAGCTTTCATAATCTTGCAGTCTGAACGGAACATTGCCCTGCAGCCTGCACTGCACTTTGCCATTTGCCCCAGAATCCTTATCTGACACCCTCACTAGCGCAATGACATATCCACGCTGCGCGTTTTCACTAACTTCCACCATCTCTGTGTTCAGTGAGAGTAGACTGATGACAGGTGGGTTATCGTTCGTATCCATAACATTCACTGTGACTTTGCAGTGAGCCGGGATAGAGTTAGGACCTAGATCTTTGGCCTGGACGTCGATCTCGTATATTTGCGTTGTTTCATAATCCAAAACACCGTTGACAGTGATGATCCCGGTTCTGGGGTCAATTTTAAACGCATCCCTCGTTTTCTCGGTGACGTAACTGTTGAACGAGTACACAACCTCTCCATTAGTGCCCTCGTCAGGATCCGTTGCATTCAAGTCAATGACTAACGTATTGATAGGGGAATTCTCCATCACATTAACTGTATACACTGGCTCGTCAAAGACAGGGTTGTTGTCATTAGAATCAATTACCTTGATATTTAACTGGACCGCGCCTATCTTTGGAGGGTCTCCTCCATCTTCTGCGCTGATTTCATATGTGTAGTGAGACTGTGTCTCCCTGTCTAACGATTTTTGCACAACAAGCTCAGCAATTTTTGACCCATCCCCTCTCGTCTTTATTTCTAGTCCGAAAAGCTCATTTGGGGTGATGGAATATGATTGAACTCCGAAGATCCCCGAGTCCGGATCGCTTGCCCCCTCTAGGGGAAACCTGGTACCAGGGGAGGCATTCTCAGAAATTTCAATGTCAATGTGGCTCGTTGGGAATCTGGGTGCGTTATCGTTCAAATCCTCAATTTCAACTTTGATGACACAGATCTCCATAGAGTTTGACATCACTTCTAGGGAAATAACACACTTTGGGTTCTGTCGACAAACTACATCCCGATCTATTTTCATTTGGGTTGTAAGGATTCCGGCTGGACTCAGTTCCACCCATCGTGGTTCTGAATTGGAAATAACCCTTAAGTACGGGGGCTGCGGTGCAATCTGAAATCCTTGCTTTAGTGCGTCCTTTGTCACGTTTCCAATCACTGACCCGGGCTTCATTTCCTCGTTTATTCCATACTTTAGGTTGATAACAGCCTCAGCCCCGACCCAAAATAAGAGGAACACAGCAATTAATTGTATTAATTCCATCTCCTTAGTTTGCATTGTACCTGTTGAGTTTTTCTCTGCCTAATAAAAACCTTAATAATTACGCACAAGAATGCATGTCAGAGAAAAGACCAAAAATGTTCCAAATGAATCATCTCACTGAAATGTCCAGAAAAGTGTTTGGGTGATGAATAGCTCTTGTGTATGCAAATTAAATCATGATGTGAAAGCTATAATTCTAACAAGTGCCTTAGCCTATTTTACTCTTCTCAGGCAGAGCACATCCTCCGGTCTACTGCAGCGGGCGAAACATTGGGGACGACAGATCTGTGAAAACATGCTGAATCTTCTCACAACAGTGATTTAGGCGTGTAAATCCGTGCAGCTCTTATCAAGCGGCGAACTGGTCTTACACATGACTCATATGATGAACTGTCCATTTTCAGGAGGACTGAAAGGAGAAAAAATGCTCGAACTGCATAGACACACAATCACAATTCCTGTGAGCAAGTCCACAAAAGATTTCAATCTTCCCTGCAAGTAATGGGCTTCAAAAGTCCGTGTTAAATTCTCCGCCTTGGTGCCTGCATATATTTAAGTCGCATTTTGGTTACACATCTTGCTCTGTGTGATAGCCTCTATTACAAGCAGTAATAAAAATTTCCTCTTCGGACGGCAGCTACGGGCTTTCAAACTGCACATCTGATGAAAAAAATCTAAAAGGATCTGCAGTCACAAAATTAATCAACAGCTTAAGTCCGGATATCTTTGCCTACAGAACAGGGGTGCAATTGCAGGAATGTCTCATCACATCACTGAAGTCCCGATTACCTTTTTTATTTCCAGCAGATTTAGTCTTTCATCCCCTCTGCAAGTCTTGAAGCTTTTACTTACTAATTAATTTCCTCGTATCTCACTTGGAAAAAGGCTGCACATATCCCGGCAATTAGTCCATACAACACACACAAAGACAAAAAAAATCCGTTGAAAATGTAGCCAAAAGCCAGTGGGAGGAAACGATGCAAGAGCCTAGTGTATGTACAAAACGCAATTCATGTTGGGCTGCAGCAAAGTAGAAGCACAGTCGCCTATATCCAGCCTGGTGGAGGCAGAAAAAAAAGAAATCACCACTCGTTGCCAGTAGGCTGTCTAGTTGACTCCAACAAGCGCTCCTCTCGCTTCACTGGTGCACACTGGCGGACGCGCAGCTCCGAGTCGAGCGCTCAGTCTCAGGACCCGCAATCCCCTCAGCCAATCAGGGGTTACACGGGAGGGCTGGAGCTGCTGGTGGGTGGGGCAAAGTACAGCAACGAAACACGGCCAACTACCTGTTCTCCTGCAGATGGACGACTCAACGGGCAATTACAGCGTACAAGTAGAAACACGAAGCTGTGTATTTGATGATCGTTAGAGCCAGGGCTCTAAAACCGGGGTCTGGGGACCCGGGGGGGTCTTTGAGAGAGTTCCCATCGGTGCCAAAGAAACAAGAGTGACAGACTAATTTCCCCCAGCAGAGGCAGAGACGAGATGCTCTAAGGATAACTTTTCACCGATGTGTCCTTGTTTTCTCTTCTGCAACAGTGCCAATTATATGTAACAAGTCATATTTTACAACACAGATTCTCTCTGTGGGAAACCTGAGTGTTATCTGCAGGCTCATATGGATGTGTTTGATTGATCCTCAGTGACATGTCAAAGTTTGGTAACCTCTGTGCCGGAGCAGGCAAACATCCCTGTACAACCTAATAGTATTTCCTGCATATTTTAAAGTGAAGTGTAGGTCTGTTGATCTATACAGCGGTTGCAACTGTACGCATTGCGTTACATCATTTGTACCCTAACATGGCCTTTACTATGCACTACGTTTGAACTTAGGCAGCAGCAGGCAGCACGGTGAGGCAATTCCCAACAACGAACAAACATTAGAGATGATGGTTCCCATGTAGCAAAACATGCTGGGAGGAAATCTGGCCATAGGTTAAATCGATACATCACAACCCACAGTTTTTCTTGGCTGTCACAAACAAAAATAAAAATCCTATTTCCGACTAAATATTGCCCTGGAGCCCTCTAAACAATTACACAAAAAACACTGGGACAAAGAGTCAAATATCACATATTCTTTAAAATGTCAAGACCACATGTTGGTTAGGAGCATAATTGATTTCAGTTCGTTTGAGGTCATAAGCAATACTCTGTTTCAGCAATACTCTCTGTGTCAGTGACATCTGATGAGCTAAATCTAAATCCTGCAGCTACTTGTGCATGAACACGCCTGAAACAGACACTGTATAATAATAAAGACATAGTTTTATCCTATGAAAATTAATAAGCTGCCTTCACTGTTATGAGACCGTCAGCTGCAGAGCCCATATTTATGAAGGTTAATAATGAGGTGGGGGGGGCAATGACCTCCAGTCTGTCGCTAATCATCATAAGAAAAGGAACAACAAATCAATTATTAGCTATTCTTCAGTGCGTCCCTTCTGCCTTATCTCCATGTACTTCAGACCGACATTATATCAAGGCTCCTTGTGACGTGAACAATTCACTCCCGTCACATGTCAGCCAGCACAACTAAGAAAACCACTCAGCCAATGTAACAGAGGCTGAATATGAAGTTCCTCTAGTAGCCCTGGACATATTGCATTCTCTTCACCCTCCCTGTAATCTCGCTCCTCTCATTCAGATAGAAGCGACACTCGCTCACAGCCGGTCACACACACACACACACACACACACACACACACACACACACACACACACACACACACACACACACACACACACACACACACACACACACACACACACACACTCCTCCCATGCAGCCAGCCTGCCTGTCTGCCTGCCTCTCTCACCAGCGCGCACAGCCGCCGCCACCGCATCCTGTCGAGGGCAGGCCGATTTCAAAGTCACAAGGGTGACACCTAGCGTCCGCAGCCGCAGCTCGATTCTGTTATTCCAGCTTGTCTATTTTACCCCCAGACCGTTTCACCCCGAATGAAAAACAACAGCGTGCCACAGGAATAACAATGAAACCGAATGAAACACACTGGCGAATCAATTTCCTCCTTATATTGGAATAGAAGTCGGCAGTTTGACCACAATTAATATGCTGTCCAAGTGGTGAATTAGTTCTGAGGCATTTCCAATCATTGTTTATCAATAAAGGGTGATTGAACTGTATATGGAAAGGAGAATAAGGTCATTATTGTGCAATATGGGCATATATTTACCCCACTTATTTATGCTTTTATTTAGTAGAAAACTGAACCTGTGTCTGTCTAATAAATGCTCTAGGATCAATAGCAGCAGCTTCACTGTGCATATTTCTCACTGCTGATATAAACCTGTTAATATAATTCAGAATATATGTGTGTGAATATTTCTGTGGCTGTATCTTATCGGGTAAAAGAGCAAAGAAAATCATTATCCTCAAAAGTTTAGAATTACTCACCACCATGTCTGAGTATACTGTTGTAAAACAGAGTGACAAAGCCACACTATCTCCTACAAGAATCACTGTTAAATGCCTGGGATGTGATATACTTGTAGTGAAAATATTTTCTCTTCTCTTGCATAATACAATCGCATCTTGACAAACAAGCAAGTATCAACAAAGCAACTTGTTTGCTCTTCCATAACACTTTTCAAGACATGTTGAAGTCGTATAAGGCGAGTGCCAGAAGAATCTTTAAGCTCATAAATTCTTAATGTCATCGAGTTAAACAACCGTAGGCGGTGGCAGGGGACTTTCTTTTCCTCGGGGCTTTCTGATGGCCATATGTACAACAGAGTGCATAGTACATTTTTGCATTTCTATCCGTCTGAGATGATGTTGCAGAGGCTTGCGTTGCGTTAGGTAGAAGCTCTCCTCGTTAACAGTGTCAATTACAATATGGACATTAAAATGTGCTTTTATTGTTACATGATATGTGCAGATGTGCAGGAGACCAGAATGCTTACAGCAGCAACAAATTACAATAAATGGACTTTTGTTATTGCACCTTGTGTTTTTTATGTATTTCTGTGACTATTCTTGTCTTATCACATGTTTTTAAGGTTTTAAAGACACTGCGTTGGTTCATAACAACAGTGAAGAGTTCAGATTTCTGCTATTAACCCACCAGAACTAGGGTTAAAATTCCTTTGGCCTGAAAGTTTTGGTCCAATTTGGAGTGCCACAGTGCATGATGAGGGCTAAGAGGGTTAAAAATGTTGCTGATGTTCTTTCCTTTGCAGTTGAGTGCAGTGTGAGAAAAAGGCAACAGCAGTGCCTGGAGCAGCAGGTTGATCATAAACTATAGTGCAGTAATTTAGCCTCAATGTATTTCTTTCTCTCAGAGAGCGGTGGCATATTTCATTTATGAGCTACGATCTACCTCAATATACTTCCTGCTGTTGACGTTCCTTTGTGTCCGTTATTGATTTTGCCACTATGTTAAAATCCTTAAATTTTGTATTGTGAGCGGTGGCACATTTAGCATCAGTGTTTGTTTTCATCACCATCAATTAGACAGACAAAGAAAGATGGAAACTCATTGTGAGAATGTAACATGTTTACTTGTCTACTTTGCATTAAACTGTCAGTCATTCATGCTCAGGAGCATGTGACTGACTGCACTTTATGTTGTCGGCATTTTTCCACTATCTTACAGTATATTCACCAGTATGGCTCCCATCAAAGAACATGATGGCAGAACGTTAAGTATTTCTCTAAAGAAAATCAGGTGGAGTTTTAAAGTGATAATTACTTTATTACAGACCTGTCAGTGCACTTTTGAACATCTAAAACAATGCTGTCAAAGTCACAGAAAAACAACTGAAAAACTGTGATCTTACCTAAGGTCTCATGAGTTTATGTCAGTTCTTTTTTAAAAACTATTATTTAATCAACCGTAATTTGTTATTGATGAAAAATAGGCAGCAAATGGTTCAGTGGCAAATGATTACATGTTGACCATGTGTTTGTTTATGGCTCATCAACATATGTTTATCATTTGGAGAGAAATCCAACCAAACAAAAATATTATATATTATTTTATATATGTATATATATATATATATATATATATAATATATGTATATTATATGTATATAAAGTATATATATATATAATATATATATATATATATATATATATTTCCAGACACATATGTAGCACTGTTCTGTGTGTGCTTTAAGGCTGTGCAGAGGTTTATTCTTAAACTTGGAAGACAGAAAGCGGAGCTAGGCTATTTAAGTCCATGGGAATTTTACAAGCTCGCACTGGTTTTGAGCATATTTGAAGCGTTTGTGGTGGAAAGCTTGAACCAGTGCAGTTGAAAGTACACAGAGAATGACTGATTTTATTTCATATCATTTTTTTCTCTGCTGCCAAGGAATGGCACATGTCTGTAGTCTGTCCCTGCTGCTTGCTTGGAAAGGAATATCTAAGCTCCTCTGACAGATGCTGGCATTATCACCCCCATGTCCTGCCCGGCACTGGAACTTGGCCCATGCACAGACACGGACTTACAGGAGCTAGCACAAGACTGCAGAGACAGACAGCGGCACATTGATTCTGAATGGGCAAGATGGCCACGCTTATTTTGGCTGGAGCTGACGATGACGTTATTATTATGGTCCCCATCCATACAGCGTCTCAAAAAAATTGATTCCTCCTGAGCGCCCCTTGCCAGAGGCATAAAAAGGAAGGGGAACTGACAGGCTTAATCTATGGGCCTCTCGTCAATGACGATACGCCCTCCACTCCATTCCACACCATGCCCGTCCATGATACATCAATTAGTACCAACTCTCACCATCCATCTGAGGGTTCACAGAGTCCCCAGGGCTCACCAACATGGCTGCAAGTACAATTCAACCACAAAACAGGCTCTTTTTCTGCTCTTCACCAACTATTTTTTTTTGTCGTGCTGGCTGGTTGCTGTTGTGCGACTTTTAATTTAATTCTAATCCTAATTTCCCCAAAGCACTGGCCTGGGACCCCCATTGTGCTTGAGTTGAGGAACGAAGAGTACAGTGGGTAGAGCTTGGCTTTGTGTCACTCAATCAGTGTTAATACCGCTCAATACCATTTCTTTCCCTCCCGTCACTTATCTGTGAATCCATGAGTGGAAATAAAGGCAGTATTTGTGTTTGTGCCTGTTCTGGGCACTGGGCTTTCCTTCTACTATCTACCGGAGTGTCACCGCAGAACAAAACTTCAACTTTCCTCATGGCTGCTGATGACGCATTTGTTGGGCACAAATATTGCCTCTTCTGCTGGGCTGCTTTTGATTGTCGTGTTTGATTTGATGTGTTCCAGTGAAATGTCAAAGGTTTTCCTCAATAGCCTCCCTGAGGTTTAATGAAATTACAGCTCTCGCCTTGCTTTGCCTGACATGAGCAGGAAATGGATGCAGATGGTCTCGTATTAGAATGGATGTGGTCCTTGTTATATACAGATGCAAATGAATGAAAGAATTGTTGAATGTGGTTGTTTGAAGTTGCATGGTTGGTGGGGCTCCTGATCATCAAAAGCTGCATTGATTTAATATGCAGTTTGTTGATGTTGAAACAATTAATAATTAGTAACCCAATGACCCATTTGCTTCTGAAATGAAATATGTTTAAGAGAAGCTTGTTCTATTTGTGCATAATTTGTTTAGCTATTTATGCTGTTAGATGGCAATTAACAGACTTTGTGTACAGTCCTCTCATGTTTGGAGCCAAATGTGCACTCCCTGTTTCTCTTTGAATGTCTGTATGATAAATAGCAATTTAAACTCTAAATGGCTATTTGTTAAAGTGCTCTCTTCAGAGTGAAATTTTAGTTTTAAAACATTAGCAATTCACTTTATTGCACATTATTTAAAATGCTACTTGTGTAATTTTCTCATTTTTTGAAATTACTGTAATAAAATTAGGTCTAAAAAGTCCAATGTAAGAGAAATATGGACAGTTCTTGGCCATAACCATTTGCCTAATCATCTTTTCTCTTTTAACTCCTTATTTTTCCTGTAGAGTAAATGCAGACGTGGAAGTAGCTGAGCAGAATGGCAGATATATAATATTCCTGTGCAAAAGATCATAGACGCAAGACAATAAACTATAGAAAACCATTATCACAATTAATGGAATAGCCATATATTCAGAAAGAACTACAGGACACTAAGAAAAGTTTGGTTCACTCACTGATTTTCTCTTCCCCGCCTGCTGGTGCTACATTTTAAAGAGAGGACATGCTTTACAGATTGTTTGGAGCCTCACATCGTTCTGGATAGCTGCCATTTACAGTAGCAATTCTCCCAAATCAACAAAGAAACAAGTTTCATTCCCTGAAAGGGACTGACCTCTGAGCAGCATTCTTTTAAACATTCCTGAATTGGGAAATCAAACATTTTCTTGTAGCTATAAAAGCTTTAGGCAACCGGAGTCAGTGAAAGATATTCTGAGTCAGGACATTTTGGACCAAGTGTACCTTATTGATTACAGATCTTGGAGCTGCATGTTTTTGAACGCTTGGCTGTTTTAACCATGATATTTAACATTCCTTCCCACCATAGCATGAAGCACAATAGGTGTAATCACGGATACAATACCATGCCGGATATTTCATTTTGATCTGATTACCCCAGTGTGCAAAATCAGTTGTCTTTGTTAGGATGCCTGGGCCGTCACAGAAACAAAATAAATAAATAAATAAATAAAAATAAAAATAAAAAAAGCAAAAAACCACACAAAGCCAAGGCTCTGAACAATAGACAGGATCTGTGAATGCACAAGTTTCTGTTCACCTGGCGTATAGTCAATTAGCTTTGTGTTGCTGTGTTTATTCAATGTCAGCTCTGATTAATAGGCACAACATGGTGGATAGAACACCTGAAAATGTAGTATGGTGCCTGGGTGGGACATTGTTGCCATCTGATACCATCTCCACAACACGGTGCTTATCTCGTCCCCCCACCCCTTAGGGGTGTTTACAGCTGTTTTCTCGTCAAGACAAATTAGTGCGGCTGTGTACCTCTTTCACCCCCTCAGAGTGAAGCAGTGAACAGAGACATCATGGTCACTACCTCTCACTGTGCTTCTGGATTAGTGCTTGCTCATGCTTAGCTGTATTTTTAAGTTGCTGACATATGACAGTTTTAACTAAATATGTTTGTTGATCTTTGTATTCCTACCCTGAGGAGCCAAGAAGGGGAAAACATATTGTAGGGGTTTTTATTCCCTCTCTAATCTGTCTATCTAACCTAATATCCAATTTATTTATTTATTTATTTTTGATCTGCTGTGGCTGATTTAGCTGTGGTAATACTCTAAATCCTGACTAGCCTGACCAGGCTGTGTACTGTAAAATGAGAGAATGAGGTTATATTCACAGAGGATAACCTCCCTCCAAACAACACACACACACACACACACACACACACACACACACACACACACACACACACACACACACACACACACAAAACCTCTCTGCCTGCCATGGCTTTTTTCTGTCTCCCAAACACGGCTAGCAAAACAGCTGCGCCCATTTTCACTTAAGACAGAAACCTTAGCTACACTACTCAAGAGGTTGTAGTCTCTGACAAATGTTGACTTCTTGCTGGTGTAAAATTAGGCTTTGTTAAGAAAATGGCATTTCCGTTCACACTGACCGTGACAGTGTTGTTACCAAACCCCGGGCGGGTAAGCACAGCCACCCCTGCGGGCACCCATATGTTTCCTGTGTGATAGATGCAGTAGCATGAGAGGGGGTCTTGTTCATTGCTTCTCATAATGTGCCACCAGTGCCTTCATAGTAATGAGGACTTTGCCCTATGATTGTGCCATTTTAAAATGTTGCACTTCATCACCTTAATACTGGGCTCCAGCAACATTTGATGGCACAGGCTCCATAAGGCTGGCCACAAATTAGTGGGTCTTGTTATTTCAACATTAGCTTGTCAACACCTCATCTTAATTTCAGCGCTGAACCACATCTGAACCTTATAAATGGAGACCTTGAACGCTTTGGCTGCTTGTGTCGAGGAGCGACAGGAGGTGAGAGTGTGTGTGGGTGTAAGCACACAGGCGTATTTGTGTCTACGCCACTATGTATGGATGTGAGTGTGTGTTCGTGTCAGCATGTGTCGAAAAGGCATTCTCCTCCTCAGAGAGAAGTGAATTCAAAACAACAGACACAGGAACATAGAGGGAGAGAGACAGCGAGAGTGAGCGAGAGAGAGAGAGAGAGAAAGAGAGAGAGAGGGAGACAGAAAGAGGAAAAAATAATCTCATGCTATGTTATCCCTGCAAAACCTGACAAACCACCCCCGAGACTGATCTGGCTTAGCATTCAGTGTGGTTAGGGGCTTGTTTGTGCTCCTATGATTGGAGCAGGCTGGCTAAGCTGGCCTCATAACAGTCCAGTCACAGTGGAGCCCCAGTGGAGTCACGCTGCCTGGGGATGGCAGGCCTGTCTCTATCTGGCCACAGATATCAATAAAGGCAGCAGTGCAGTCTTCTGGGAGGCTGGACAGTCCAAATTTTCTCCCCTGAAGGAGGGTTATTAATTGTCCCGATGTTGTATGTGGTCTGCTTGCACAACATGCTTTTTTGTTGAACATTTCGAATTCCAGGCATGTATCCCAGAATGCAATTAGTCCACCGCCATTAGATCAAGCGACACATGTCTTCTTGCCTCGTGCTTGGTCTGGAATAACGGTGAGGGGAGGGAGAAAAGAAAGAAATTAGTATGGAAATTAGCTGTCTTCAAAGCCTTTGGCGTTAAAGGTGGTGTAAGGTGCTACAGGAAGGTGGCAGTTCCCTTTGCAGATATCTGAGTAAGAGAAAACGCAGGGATACAGGGGGATTGATTTTCTTGGGAGACTCATATCCCTCTGTGCAATGTGGGATTAAGGAAATGGCACATGAAAGGCATATCATGCTGTTTAGTATACACTAATTGTGCATCCGGTACGGTGTGGTCTGGGGTAAGCAGATTGTATTTTAACATCACATGCTGATTTGCGATCCATGGAGAGTTGGAGGTCCTTAACATTTTAAAATAAACACATTAGAGTTTGTAATCTTTACCCGAGCCCAATGGAACCAAGCCCAGACCTGAGAGATGAGTCTGGTTTGCCTTCTGATCCTTTCCTCACTTCCTCTGGGTTTTACGACTAGTGACAAACTGACACATGTTGAAGCTCCACTATAGTCAACGTGGGGCCTTTAAAGGTGCAGAAGGTTCATTTGCATCTAGTGCAGTTTAACCATATATATTCAACAGAGAAAGGGCGAGAAATTAGATCAGAGGGAACAACTGAAATTTGAATTCCACGATAAAGGGAGTGATCAAATTATCTTTTGGTTATTAATGAATACATGTATTTTAGAGTTTTATATTAATACTGTTGGCTCAGTGTTGGTAGACTGTGCACTAAGTTACTGTTGCCTGTTTTGTGTTGAGGTCAATGCTCTTTTGAGATGTGATATCAGCTGTAGAGAACAATGTGCTGCAGTGTAGTAATGTGTGAACAGTGAGAGGCCTGTGGATTTATGGTGTCTTGGTCCATCACCCGCAGCATGGTACAGAATGATTCCTATATATTTTTAACAGTATGCTTGGTGCTGCATTATGTGCTTTTATGGGGTAATGCCAAGTTGTAGACTGTAGACTGTAATAAACTTGTACTAGCTTGTAAAAACTTGTAATAACGTGTATACACGCCATGTTAACCTTCATTTAAGCAACAAAGGGTGGAACCTCTATGTTGTTTTTAAGCTGAAACGAGCTCCACACTACACCTGAAACCTACATTTGACGCTGTCAGTGCCATCCAAAATACAACTGACCGTGACAAAATTGATTCTTGTGATTGTTTTCTGTTCAGCCATTGCCATTTAGGCACAATACCTACCTGGTTTATTGAGATGGAAATATTGTTAGGGAAATAGCGGTCCCGGTTAAGTAAGACCGACACAGAAGAAACCAACACCGACTGTTGCTATGTAATGGGAGGCAAACAGCAGGGTTTATGGACCTAACTATCCACGCCAAAATTCTCCCACGAGAGGTTTTGCAGTGTGACTACAATGTCACGCTATTCCTTTGCTTCTGACAGACAACATCTTAATTTACATGGAGACTAGAGGTCCTTATCAGTATTTGGCACGTGAACAAACAACCGATGATGTGTTCTGTGGTGTGGGCAGTCTCGTTGGCGAAGAAACATTTAAAACAAACAACTTGTTTGTAACGCAATTTCTTAAATCTTCAGGATACAACCACGATTAGTCTTCATTGGCCAAAACCAAAGTGTGGCATAAGCATGAGGGAAGTCACTCCCAAGGTGAAATATATTCACTTACTTATCAAGGTTACATTGTATATCTCTTTCTATTTCAATTCCAGCCACATGTTCCTTCAGTTCTTCTTTTATTCCATATAACCTTAAGGCATGCTAAGGTCCTTAATACCTGAATATTTAAGATAATTGCTCTGCCTGGCACCTCCTGGCTTCATTATCTCTCTTACTATGTAGTGGGGTGGTACTGCTTATTTTGGCAGGAGGCAATCTGGCCCTGAGGCTATGGGGATTCCTTTCCCCCATGTGTCAGCTAATGTTTACTGAGGCCTGAGGACTGAGGATAGATCACAGGATTTCATAATCCACTGCCCGTACAGTGGAGCAAGGGCAAAAAAATAATTCTCTTTGTGTCAACAGTTGTTTCATTCATGGGTAATTTCCCCATAGCTAGCCTCACGCTGCAAAGACAGAGAGAGAGAGAGAAAGGAAGAGACAGTAAGGGAGATGTCCACACTCAAGTGCTCTGCCTCCCTGGAAACCGCTTCATGATTTGGTAGTAAAGCCTCGCTATTTGTATTCCACCTGAGTTGTTCCTTCTCATTCATGTGTCTTAACCAACCATGTATCTGAATTTATGAGAGCTATATAAGTCAAGGGATGCAGATGATGTCAGCAGTTCTTTAAAGAAGGGCGACATCTCTGGAATCACTACTCAACAGTTTTCTTCTTGCTCCCTGGGCACTGGCTATTTTCCAAGATGTAGTTCAGGATCAATGCACTGTGGAAGTGAACTCTGAATGGCAGTACTGGAGGTAAAACTCACACAGACCTGAGCACTGACTGTGACTGTGAATCTGAATTTAAGAAATGTGATATTCCATATGGTACAGAGTAGCAGGGGCTCCTCTTTGATACCTCCTGTTTTAGTTTCTGACTCAGGCGTTTGATGGGTTTTATCAGATATGAGAAAAAGCATGCCCTGCAAATGGACAAAAAAAAAATCAAGGCGGTGCGCTTGTGATTCTAAGTTGAAAGATGTAGGAGTGCATTAAGAACTTTAGGGGTGCAATGAAAATGTATCAAACAGCCATCGCTGACGCTGCTGCAAAATATATATAGCGGAAACACTGATTGCTATGTTGCTTTGTGCATTACCGCAGCCAACTATTAATCAGTAGAATAGAGTAAGAGTGGTAACAGTGTGTGTTACTTTGGCCACTATGTGTATTTCATCCTTATGCAAGTGTACAATATAAACAAAGTGGGGGCCCACTCATAGTGCTACTAGTGGTCAAAAAACTCCACAGGGTACCTTTAAATTATGCAGTGTGCAACAGTCTCACATGGACCATTTTTCCATTACCCACCTTATTAAGTCTAGTCAAACAGCAGAGACACTAGAAACAGCTTCCTCCAGCCTCTCCTGCAGCTACACTGTTAAACTTCCCCATCAATATGTGTTTATACCGCTGTCAGTGCTGCAACCTGGGTCCTCCTCTGCTGTGTCTCTCAGTGATCACGAAGGTGGAACAAGTCTACACTGTTTGTGGGTGAGCCATCATGGCCCCTAGCAGACCTCGGGATGTACATTCAACGCATACTCGTGTACTTTTTCTCTCCTCGGCTCTTGACTGATATCTGGGCTGCACAGGACTGCAAAAGCAGGATCATCTTAAGGTGGATAAAGAAGGACTTTCACTATCATAACCCTGTGGATTAACTGGTGCCTTCTCTATGCTGATATGAAAAAGCACTGCATTGCAGGCACAGCATGAGGGTACTGCAGGCAGAGTATGTAAGCCAAAGGTGCATTGTTTGGCATTGTATCAGTGTGAATAGGTGACTCATAGTTTCTTGTTAGTTGACTAGTATGACATTTTGACAGTTCTTAATTTAAAAAGAGCTACTGTATATAGCCTACACAGTTTATTTATGGTTTAAGTTGTTAATTAAAAACAGTTGACAATTTATGCTCTTTTCCCATTTATTTGTTGTGACGACAAGGCTCGCAAAGTGAGTAACTATTTCTGAATACTATGGGAATGCTGCTAAGTGGTAACAACAAGATGTGTTCTTTTGCTTCACATTCTCCCAACACGACAACAGACCCCCTAAGCCTCTGAACCTGCAACTGTGAGATACAGACTGGTGACAAATTAAAGGAAAAACCAGCACAAAATGTGTCAGTAAGGTGTTGGGCCACCACGAGCCACCAGAACAGCTTCAGTGCTCCTTGTCATTGACTCTACTGGAGGGATGGACACCATTATTTCAAAAGATAGTCCCTCATCTGGTGTTTTAATGATGGTGGTGAGTTGACATCTGGTGACTGTGAAGGTCACAGCATATGATTCATATCATTTTAATACTTAAACCAATCATTGACTCCACATGACCTATGGATGGAGGTCATTCTATTTCTCCACTAATTTTCCAGGTTTTTCCTTTAATTTGTCACCTGTCTGTATTTTACCCGCAGAGTTCCTGCAGAGTGTCTTGGTGAAGTTAGTCGCC
This sequence comes from Seriola dumerili, assembly GCF_002260705.1. Lineage (NCBI taxonomy): Eukaryota > Metazoa > Chordata > Actinopteri > Carangiformes > Carangidae > Seriola > Seriola dumerili. The sequence goes on from NW_019174586.1 coordinate 8,482,650, forward strand.
ACTGGGAGGCAGTGGGACATGTCTGCTAAAATACTACAGGAAAAACAGGAAAGTGACTCATCATGCTCTTCCCTCTGCAGCTTTGAATAAAGTTCTCTGTAAAGGTGACCTGCTTAGGCAGTGTTCCAGCTGGACCTCGGCAGGTTAAAGTGCACCTAATAACCTTTGGTGTGAATGACAAGTGGTAATACTTCACTGCACTGGCTGTACCACTGGCCATTGTGTGCAAAACTCATTGACAACTCTCTGCTTAAGTACTCCTCTAACCTATAGTCTATTATATATCCTGTCAATGGCAGTACTGTGGCTTTTCCTCTCTACATGAGATAGTTGTGAAATATGGGCTGTCTCTGTTATATAGCATCAGAGGCACCTTCCATGAGAGCACATTCATTGATTTGAATCCAGTGTTCTCATATGTTTCATTAACTTTTGCAAAAAAGTGATTGATTTCAGCAGTGTGTGTAGAGATCTAGTTCAGCTGGAGGCAGTGGATAAATTGAATTTAGGTCTCAGGTTGATAGACTATTTGTTTACAGTATTTACTGTAGCTGTGGATTATTACATGGGTTGCATGTGTGTATGTGTGCACAAACAGCTTTACACATGTCAGAGTCAATAGACATCAAGTCTGCACATGATGGGTCCTAAGAGCACTTTGTTTTTCTCACAGAGGGCTCCAGCCGTGGATTCACTTTCACCTGCCTTGACCAATTCCCATTCCTCATCCAGACTAATGCATATTAAACTGCCACATCGTCGGTGAGGAGCAGTGATTTCTGCCATTACATTGTAAACAAAAGCGCCTGTGAGTGTTATACATCAGCAAATCAGAGGATGATGGACAAATCATCTGTTTTAGAGACTAATCCCAGTGACCAGAGCAACACTAAAACCTTAATTCCGCATTTTTGAAACAAAAGGCAGAGAGGCCAGTGTCCAGCAAAAAGCGCCTGGCCCCACCTAACTGGAAGCTCACATCCCCTCAGTGTTAGATAAGGTTGTAATAAGATATAGTCAAAGCCTGGCAACTAATCTGATATTTCACCTCAGTGAGAGATAGGGAAGATATAAAAACGTATTAGGAGTGGGCACTAAGAGGATTAGAGTATGGAAACGGATGTGTGCCGGCGTTTTAATCCACTCATGCTTAACCCTTTCAAGCTGCCCAATCTGCTACACGCAAACAATGATTATTTAGTCCTGCTTTCGATGGAGCCGTTGGTCTTCTTTCATACTATTAACTCTCCACACACACACAAACACAAACACACACACACACACACACACACACACACTGTACTGCATTCCCAAAACCACTGTCCCCCTACCACCACCTCCCCCCAACATCAACATTACACTCCACACGAACAACGGGACTAATATTCCCATACAATGTAAAAATGTGCACTAACATCTGTAAATCTGTACATAACATGCAATGATATTTTTCATAAGGTGCAATAGCATTTGTACAATAGTAGCTAATATGCCACTTGTGTGAATGCCTGACCTGAACATTAAAACCAAGTCTTAACCACAGCCCTGGAAGTTGTAAGGACCAGCCAAAGTGTCCTCAAGGTTTCAAACCAGAAATTGTCCACACACAACCATAGAAGAGGACACACACACACACACCACACACACACACACACACACACACACACACACACACACACACACACACACACACACACACACACACACACTTCCAACATTTAATTTGGTTTTGTGAGAAAAAGGTGAGCAGCAGACTGACAGAGCTCAGGTTTGATTAAGATTCTCTGTCCTGTGACAACTCAGCTCGAGTCTGTGTCTCTGGTGAATTACTCTGGATTGAAGATTGACATTTGGCGGTTGGTTTAGCAGCTGCCTGTGTGTGTGTGCATTTGTGTGTGGGCTTGGTTTACATGTGTATTTGTTCATTTTCAATCTGTGTATGTTCAGGCAACCACTCGCGTAGTCGGGTGTGTTGTAATGTTTTACATATGTGCGCATGCACTTAAACCAGTCCCTGTCTCTGTGTACACCCGGCGCTTAGTGGCTTAGTGCAACCTAATCTCACATAGCCACACTTCGAGGACGTACGATTAAGTACAACCAGACTGTAGAGGGCAATTAATCTTTCTTCCGCATCCAGACAGGAGCTTTAATTTCGGGATGAGCTGATCACAGCCAATGTGTGCCGTGTGAAAGGTGAAAACACACATACTTGACCTTTTGACATATGTTAACGCTGATATTAGTTTCAGGGGGGCAATAGCGTCGAGGAGCCTTCCAGGAGGGATTGCTGCAGTCAAAATGAAGCCATCACTCTGGGAGAGACAGCTGTTACGTGGGATATGAGCAGTCAAGCCCAAGAGAGCAGTCATGTTCTGTCATCCAGGTCTGCCCTGAAGGGTGGCGCTCAGCAGCCCACCGATCGTCGCTGTCTATTGGGACATGACCCTTGTGACTGCACAGCAAGCTCTGAGGAAGCGTGTGTATGTAACCTTACAGAAGGGCATGGCCATTAATAAATTGTAGTCTGTGGTGGGTGGCGAGGACAGGGAGAAATAACAGGTGTCAATCTTCATTACATGTGATCTGCCCGCTCTCCAAATTCCAAATTATTCCCCAATTAAGAAGAAAAATGAAGGCAAGGATGCTCCTCGGATTTGACATCCTAATTAATTACTTACTTCACATGAAGAATTGACTCATACTTCATGTCACCTTGGAGCCCTCTCGTGTGTTTTGCATTGCAAAATTAGTGAAGGGAGCTCACTGTAAAAATAAAAGTTTTCAAAGTGCAGAGGGCTTTAAAATGTTTTGACAACTTATATATAATGTAATATAATGTAAGGTTCCGATATAATTATAGTTTGTCTGCTTAATTATGTGTATATATGCATGTGTATCCTAGCTGTAAAATTGTATTTGTCAAGCTATTTACAAAATGCATCAGTAAGTGACAGACAGCACACTGGTTCAGAATGTGCCTCAGAGTTGATTGTGAGGCATAAAACTTCAGCAGCCATGATGGCAGAACTCACTGAAGATATAATTGGCTATACTGTGAAATGGGCTCGGGTTTTTATTATCAAATCAGTTGTGGTGAATTAAAGCAGTGTCTTTCATCCTGTCCTCTCATTTGTTATTTAGTTCCCTCTCGCCATCCCTCCAGCAATTCTATCCCAGATTGTAACGGGCAATTTCATTCTTACAATCAATTACAGGTTGATTGTGAATGGTTTACTGTGAGGGGAAAAATGTGAAAAAGATCGGAAATATGATTTTTACTTCCATGGGTAACTGTACCAATACAAAAAAAAAAAAAAGAAAAGATTTTATGACTGTCTCTTGCTGTCCTTGTCTTCCTCTCACTTTTACACATACACACACACACACACACACACGCACACACACAAGTCACCGAAAATATAAAGTTCTTTACTGGCAGCACAACAGATTTTTGCATAAATTTAACTTTTCAGTGTAACTGGTGTCCTTGTGAATGGCATAGTGATAGTTTTTCAGCATTACAGATGGCTTGAGAAAAAAAACACCCTGAGAAAAAAAAAAAAAAAAAAAAAAAAAACTTCCCTCATAATCATGTCTGCAACATGACAAGTGGAGAGGAACATTGAGCATCATTACAGGACTTGGCTCTCTCCATGTACAGTAGTACATCAGTCGAAGCGTCTCATGCGTGCTGAATGTATGTCATTCTAGCTTAGAGCCGACGCCCTCCTTTGGTGCAATTTTTACACTTGGCAGGGTGATTAACGCACGTGATGCACTAAATCTGGGTTGCCCAGAAAGCACCAGTACTAGATAGAGTGGGACTCAAAACTCTTTTCCTCTTTTGCCTTCTGGCTCCTCAGGCTCATACTGTATATCTGTGGGATTTTCTTTTCTTTTGATGATCACTACTAAGCAAATATTTGCTCCCTGAAAGAACAGCCATGTTGTGTTATTTGAATTTTGAAGACTTCCCATGTGTTTGCTTGTCTGTGCACTGTTGAGTGCTTCTCAGAGCCAGGAATGAGAGTTCGATATTTCGTTTTTCTCTGCTGTATGTGAAATATGAAATTTAAATGGTTGCACATAACCTTGCAGAATTATCTGCAGAACCTCGTGTTGAGTGAACACTCCGTGAGCTTCAGCACTTGTCAGTCTTCCTGTGTCCCTGACTCAACTGCTTAGCAAATTGTCAGACAAACCTACAAAGAGAATTATGGGCCCTGAGGGGTCTTGGGGAAATTGCACCACTGGCAGTTTTATCTGGGGGAGCTGCAGGGCCTAGACAATGCTCCACTTAAGTATGATGACAGACTAGAGGGGATGTACCCAGGCCCTTTCTATAAACTTCACAAAACCCTCACAGCTGAAAACTAAAACTCCTGGCATCCCCTGCTGAAGTTGTCGCTGTAGGGCAAAAGTCAACTACCATAAATTTAGCTTATCAGCCAACTTGAAAACAGAACGCGTATAATATTTCTGGATATGTTCCATTAGCAAAGTAAATTTAAATTTCACCAATCTATAGTTTCATAGCAATATACAAACAGTCTTTTCCATTCATTTGAATAGTGACACGTAACCTCACTCCACAGCCTTGATGAATACTGCACGTGGAAATCATCCATCACAAGTATGGGCTCTTTCTTGAAAACAAATCAAGCTAAAAACCCAGACAGTTGACTTACACGCTGACAGACTAGAGCCAGCAGGTCGGCGCGCACTTGCCTTTGGTATGTTTACATGTAGTCTGCTGCAGGGGATCATAACAGAGTAGGATAGGCCTCTAAATGCATGCACAACACATTCAGAGGAGCGTATTCACTTTGAAGTGGTTATTAATACAGAGACAGAAAATTCCTGCAGGGATCAAGATGAGACACCAGAAAGACACAGTAGCACAGTGCTGCTGCATCCAAGGAAGCTCATTTTTCTTCCTTTGCTAGGTTAACATGTTGGTTTGATGTTTTTGTGTGCTTCTGTATAATTTGAATTAAACACTGCACATGATAGCAGTAGAGAGGCCATATGTGAATGAGTTTTCACTGAGGTGTTTGTATATTGCGCTGTTTATGAGGGTGTTTCTTACTTGTCATATTACCTGTCACATTTGTGATGAAGCTCTGGCTCCAGCTCCTCCTAAATACATTTCTCCCTTATTTGTGAAACGTGCATTCACGGTGTTCTCTGTGCCGTCTATGCAGAACTTTCTCATTAAACATAGTAATGAACAGAAGTATCAGCAGCGGGCAAGGTGTTTTATCAATACCACGGGCGGAGAAGTGAACCAGACTACACAGCCTCACTTCTGACACTCAACAGTGAGCTAAGTAAGTGAACATTGGACTTTTCCCTTATTTCAATACTCGGAGTGGGAGAGATAAACAGTGGAATGAGGCTGACTGTGTGTGGTGCTAGTGGAGCCTCTTGCTGCCTGCCCTGTCCATGGTGATGAATAATGAATGAGCAGGACAGAAGCAGTTACCATTTGGAGACAGTTTCCTGATGAATGATTACTGGCTCCATTGGGTCTGTATTTGCATAGGAGATGAAAATGTCGAGAGGAAGACACATGGCTGTTACAGTAGTAGAAGCTGTAATACTTTTGACTGCTGAGCAGGCAACTCTTCTAATGTTATAATCAACTAGCATGGCTGGTCATAAGAGACCACACATAAAACAGAATAACTGAAGATGGGTGAGGGGTGCATGAGCTGACATTTCAAATGAGATGTATTTATCTGTTATGCTATTAAATGGGTTGTCTGCTGCAGCAGAAATTCCGATTTATGTTTGTACCATTCTGTACAGCTGTTCCTTTAATAACCACATTCATTACTGAGCGACAGTTATTAACAGAGCGAAAGGAAAAAAAAAAAAAAAAAGCTCTGCAACTGAGGTGAATGAAATTTCTCAGGAAACACACATAAAGTCCCACCAGAATAATGAGGTTAAAGATAATGATCACTTTTGCGGAAAATGAAACAGAAGCAGTTGATTCATTCCTTCGCAGACAGATAAAGCCTGACTGCCACTTATTTTACTGTGGCCATGCCACTGTGTAGCAGTATCTTCTAGTGCTGAAGTGAGGGAGATAAGGATTTCATGGTCATCGCGTCTCTTCACAAGGTGGTTATGGGTGCTGTAAGGTGTGGGGGTGGGGGGATATGAGTAAGGAGGTGGGGGGTTGTATGGCCTCTGTCTGGCCCTGCAGGGTGAGATGGAGTGTCCCTGTCAATGTCAGAACTCTGTTTACACCTCAGCGCAGCCACCTATGCCACCACTTCTTGCCTCGCCACGCAGAATCTTGCTCGGTTTGATCAGCTTTTTGAGTTGGCTTAATCTTGTCAGGCCTGACAATGAAGGCTGATCTCCTCTGTTCTTCTTAGCAGTGGAATCAGCCTACAGCTCACCCTATTCAAACAGGGACTGAGATTCCCTCAGAATCCGTAATCATTTCTACGAGGGATTTTTGGATGTATCAAACATTCTCAAGTAAAAGCACTGATCTGCATTCATCCCTACCATAAGCTGGTCTGGCTGAATACAAAACGGCCCTGCTAAATTCTGAAAGCCACCTTTTAAAAGTGCCTAAGATATGCATAAGGGGGTAGAATAAGAGAGAGAAGTCATCTTCTTTTCTCTCTCATGGAAAAGAGATGAGGAGACAAGTGTCTTTTAGTGCTCTCAGGGTCGGTTGGAGCTAAGAAAAAGACAGAGAGGAAAGGAAAAGCACAAGAGAGTAAGAGAGAGCAGAGAGAGAAGAGGTGGAAGCTATCATTACCACAAGGCTACTTAAAAATCCTCCATTGAGGGCACTTAATAGCACCATTTGTAACAGAGGCTTCCTTTCACTACACACCACATCTGAAAAGTAAGGAGACGCTTTACATGTGGGTGGATGTGTATAGAGAGGACAGAGTGGATGTTCTGCCGCCCAGATGTGTACCTTTTTTGACAGAAAAGAAAGTCAAATGCATGCCACATAGCAGGCCTTTGTGTTGGCAGGGAGTACTACCAGCCACCGTCTGACCCACTCTGCTGTTCATGTATTTAGCTGCTGATGTAAATTACAAGGACAAACTGCCAATCTGCTCATTTTAAAACTCTCTCTGAATGAGAGTGCCAGCATTAATTGACCAGGATCATTACTTGTAATGTCAGTTTTGAAAATGTGGTATATTATATTATATTACACTATACTCACACAAGTTTTTAAAAAGTTAATGTGACATTAACTCTTGCTAAATTTCTCAAAAGTCCCTCATGTGTTAATGAGCAGAGCCCAGCCCCTAAATCTTCAAATCTTCATCATCAAATCATTTTTGAAATATGCCAAACATTTGCAGGTTCCATCCTCAAAAATGTGAATATTTGCTGGTTTTCTTAGTCTTCTGTCATAGTAAACTGATTATCTTCTGGTTTTGGACTGTCAGTCGGAAATGACGAACAAATTAAACATGTCAACTTGGCCTCTGGATAATTGCAGTGGGCATTTTTCTCTATTTTCTGAAATTTAACAGGCAAAAACACAAATTGTTAATTGAGAAAATAAGTGGAAAACTAATGAATAATGAAAAATAATTATTAGCTCAGGCCTTATTTCTGCGATTCCATTATATTTCATGATGCAAAATGTATTACATGGTTTTCAAATGAACTCACTGCATCTTAAAGCAGTGGCCCCAAAAATTTACAGCATCGATGTAAGCAAAGATTTTTTCAAAGTGGTGGCATGTAACTTAATTTGACAGTACATGGATTCACACTTAAACTGATTCATGAGTGGGGATTTGCCAACAGCTAGCAGTAACTCAGCAACAGCAACTAAAATATTTGCCAAGGCTGTTCTCTTAAAGACCATATCAAGTGAAAAATGGAGCACCTATAGCACGAATACAGTAGAGCTTGGGCCAAAAAATTCTGAAGAATTATGCTCAGTGTACATTGGTGCTGAAGCAGGTCCCATTTTATCTCCTGTCTTCCTTTAAACACACTGAGGGTTTGGTTTGGTCACGCACTCAGGAGCATGACATTTCTAATTGACATCTTAGATACTGCAGCTTGAGGTGCTTCACTTCCATTCCCAAGCAAACATGCACACAAAGGTATAGTCAGATCAGCTTTAGCACAAATAAGTATGGGCACATTTCTACTGCACACTCAGTATGTTACAGCAATTATATTCTAATTATAAGCATGGATTCCTTTCCTCAACAGTGGAGAGAAACAAGTAGAAAGAAAGAGTGAAACCTCTTTCTCAACAGGTATAATTTAACAACATCAGGCCTGCCTGTCCTGGGTTACATTAACACTGCAGGTGAAAGCTGATCTGCCTTTTTCACCTCCTCTGTGACTCACTGTTTTACAAGAAGAATAACAGTGATGGAATAACACTGTGAACAGTTCAATCACACTGAATCTGGCTTGTCTGATTCTGTACAACTCCCGTTCAGGTATATAATCCCCAATTCAGAACTGTATGTGTCTGATATGTTCTGATACAGCCTCCGTCTAAACAGTCATATTAAGTAACAGAACTGTTCCTCTTTTTTAAACCAATGAGACTAAAAACTCAAATAAAAAAGGCATTGTGTCATTGCTGTATTTTGGGCCCAGCAACGAGATTCTGAGGATATACTTCATGGCAACAGTGTTAATTTTGTCTTAAAAAACTATTGCAATATTTGTCAACCACTGCATCAACACTGACCTTTAAAAAACAAAACCTATGATAAAATGCATTGCAACTTTCATCAGCAAATAAATATCTCTACTTCAGAAGGTGATTTAGCTGCTTGAACAGGTGGCACTAATAAGCAGCAGCAACTTCCACTTGCACTTCGGTAACATTATGACTCCATTGGTAACTCTAGCTTCAATCTAACAGATTTACGGACAGATTTACGTTAGTAAACTGCAGTAAACATAACATTACTAAGGACTGTGGACGCAACATAGGCAGTACTTTCACTAAGCTGTATCTCGTTTTTATATCAGCCAGAGTTTGGAACTATTTACTATGGCGAGAGAGTCTACTGAGTTACAGTCTGGTGTCAACATATAAATAGCATCTTTTCTGCAAACCTCACAATAGACAAGAACACCTGTGACTACACATCAGATATACTTCACGAGCTTGGAAGAAATAAGCATTTGCACAATGAAACTGGACTAAAATATTTTTCATTTATGTTGACTAAAACTAGACTAACAACACTGTAGCTACATGATTGATATGTGACAAAAAACTATGACAAGAAGTACATCAAACAGGTGCCATACTGATCAAAGCATGGTACCTTTCATAATAATCTTATTCATTGCGGATCTCATTTCATATATGTATGTAAATCTGCATGAATATCCCAGGTTGGTGTTGTTTTGCTCGTGCAGTTCAGGACTATGACCTCTAAGGCTGATATCAGAACAAAGCTGAACAAAAATAACGCAGTCGGTCTTAACAACACCTACCAAGGCAGGATGTGAGCAGTAAATCAAAATTCAGTGAGCAACGGATTCATTATGAGAATAGCTCTAGAAGCTGAAGAGGTGCATTAACCATGAAATAAATGACTTCCTCTCAAAGAGGTGGTGTTTCATTCAGCTTTGGAACAGTGTTAGACTTACCAAGGGATGACTCAGGGATCTGTGCTGTCACCTCTCTTGTTCATTCTCAGCTCCTCTAATTTGAGATCCACCTCTGGGCTGTGCCACCTCCAGGACTGTCTCTCATTCCTCTCTGCTAGGATACATCTGTGACGACAAGAAGAAGGAGACAGTAAGAGTGTGGAGGAGAGCTTTGTGGGGTGGTGGAGGTGAGCAATCTGCTGCTCATTGTGTAACGTTATTGATGGAGCAGTTAAGGTTTTTCAAGAACCTTGGGGTGCATATCAATAACAACCTGGACTGGGCCAATGAGCATAGGCTGTCATGAAGAGTCAGGTTGTGTGTTGTTTAACCTCCACTGTACAATATAGACATACAGTATGTCTGTGTGGTCTTTGCATTGAGATATTTCTGGACCAGCCCAGCATCCCAAATAATTACATCTATATCACACAATCCTGCACCTCACAATTTACATGTAAAACCAGTGTTCAGTGCCAATGCAGGAAGTAGTTTGTTTTTCAATGTAGCAAGGCAAAAAGCAGAAGTGTGACGGTCAAGGTGGTGGATCAAATCTGCAGGGGAACAGATGTTGCCTCCCTTCACAGACCTACAAAAAATGTTTGCCTATTAATTTTTTCATGACCACAATCATTTCCTAACTTTAACTAAGAGTTTTAGTTTCCTAACCTGTAAAAAGTGAGTTTTAAAAATGTTGGTTGACGTAAAAGAAAGTCCAATAGTAATGTTCTAGTGAGGTTTGCAGGACACACTCCTGAAGTTTTCCATACTCATTACCTGAACTCAGATTTTAAAATCAAAGGGAAATCTTTCAGAGAAGAAGAAGAAAGAAGAAAGAGGAAATAAATTATAGCAGCTACTTCACAGAAATCACAAAAAGAAATGAGGATGTGAGAAAAAATACAACAAAAAGGCCAAATTATATACAATAACTGAAATGGACTATACATACTGTATATATGTGAAACAAAATGAAATAAGATGAAATAAGAAACTCAGAGAATAGACACTATTAACTGTAATGTAGAAAACTGTACTGAATATATGTGCAATGACAGTAATAATGAATAGTCAGTTAAGTAGCGAAAAACATGAAAATAATACAAAAGAAGTCACTTAACAAATTAATGACTGTAAACTCACAAAACAGAGAATAAGACAAATGGTGGACGGTTGAGATTAATGGTGGAAATGGGAGATTAATACAGGAGTGTATTACATATAACATGTTTTCTGATTAATGTTATCTTTAATTTTTTTCTCCACCTTGTTGAAAGAGCAAACACAAAAGGAATCAGTCTGTCAGCAGGAAAATGAAAAAAATGAAATTACTCTGTGTATAATATCAGTGTATTAAATAAAATGTGAGCTATTATTATGCTCATGGCCTGGTTTCAGTATTAAAAATCATCGTGCATTCCCACTTGCCATTCAACACATTTTGTCAAAATGTGCTTTGCTGCACTTAGTGCTGTAGAACCGCTTATCTTCAGGCTAAAACTGTTTCACACAGGCAGCAGAGAAAAAGAGGCATATGCCACAGGTGATTACTGAAGCTAAGGGGCGCGTCAACTTCTCTCCCTCAACTTTGGCCATTGTTCTGAAGCAGGCAGTTGAGCGGGAGTCGGCTCCACAGGTTGAGCACAGGGGTTAGATGTCGGAAGCGCTGGGCTCTTCTGGCTTAGAGGCGTAGGTCTGCGCAAGCATGCAAAATTGGCTGTGAGTTCAAAGAGAATCAGTGAGAGCAGGGAGTTGAGTTGAAACCTGTTATTTCTCTCTCTCCTTCTCTCCCGCTCTGTTTGATTCCGACTCTCAAGCCTCTTCTAATGATGACTCTATCTGCCTCCCACTGGAAGGCATAGGAGCAGCGGCCTCAGGGTCTGCAGCATGAAGGTATCAGAATCGCAGCTCATGCTTTCCTCTATCTCTGCTTTTCATATCAGCCCTCATTTATCCTTGAATATGCACAAGTAGAATAACTTAAGGATGTCCAAAAATTTGCTGTCTTATACTCACCCCTGATTATCATCAAGACTGTTTTTTTTTTTCTTCCTTCAAAGCTGTCAAATGGATACGGATATGAATGTCAGACATTTAGGGAATGGCTGATGGATTAAATCTAAGCGCAGCGATGAGCAGAATCTGTGAGCATACCTGTGATGGAAGTTTTTATAACAGGAATAAACTGACAAATGACAAACGCTTTGATCCACTGCATATTCTTTGATGACAGCACATGCATGATGACGTTTGCTATAGGGCATACGCCAACACTTAATCCTGCTTCTTCTTTATAGAAGGCAAGTTGGGTCAAAGATTTAATGGGTTTAGAAACACAACTTGGTGCTATACTTGGTGCCATTAAAAATAGTTTATGACACAAAGGTGAGCGATGCTGGGAAGTAGTAATGCTTTTCATACTAGAAAAATAGAAAGAAGTGCCATCTCCATGAGGCATAGTTTCATCTGCCACTTCTTTCCACCTGCCAGTAATTAGCTTCACCAGGACGGCGTAACATGCAGATCCCATCCCGCTCTGTGCAGGTGCTCCAAGCAACCTGAGCAAGTCACAAGTGGGGGTACAAAGATGAGAACCCTTGTTGTCTATGTTCCCAACCCTAAGTACTGCCAATTATGTTTGTCTCAACGTACGAGAGCTAGCCAAAATTTTCCCCTCTGCATCAATCATGTGCTACAGAATCAGTGACAGCAATACAAGCAGAGTGACTGTGTGGTCAATCACAGAACATTTCATACTTTGTAGTATGAAACTCCAAAGAACATGAAGTCTTTGCATAACGATCGTAGGAGACAGTGCACCAAAACAGCGGTGAATTATTCAATGAATGTGCAAAAGAAAAATTGATACCATCTGTGATTACAGAGGGTGGTAATCAAAACTAATTAACTGTTACTGTATTATTTAAACAGTTAACAAACACAAATCTAAAGCCATTAGACAATAGCAACATTAAAACAGAACACGTGACGTGCCAGATCTGCTACATTTATTCTAGGTATTCATTATAAATGGAGATAACTTATATATATATATATATATTCACTGGCTCCAGCTTGTAAATGTGAAGATTTGTTGCTTTTCTTTGTCATACATGCTAGTAAAGTGAAGATCTTTGTAGTTCTGCACTGTTGGTCGGACAAAACAAGACATCTGAAGACAAATGTTGAATCGACAGATTAATCAATAATGAAAACAATTGGTAGATAAATGTTATAAAATAATGGTCCAACAAAGACATTTAGAGGGTGAACCATATTTTAAAAAGCAGTAACTCTGCAATATTCACCCAACTATATAGTCAACATAGCTCACCGTCATGATTTTTGAGCAGTGGTTAAAAATGTCAAACTGTATTTGACTTTGCCTTCCATGGCTCGCTCCCTCACATCCTCTTGTACAAACACTCAGCATCTGACAGCTGATTGATATGCACCAAGCAGCAGGAACACTCAACATTTCTCCAGGAATTTTCAACTTCACTCATTAAAATGTCTCTTAAAAAGTTGTATTACAGTTGCTAAACTCAGTTAATTGGCCTTTTTTGTAAGTTCTGCCTTCTTGTGTGAAAAGTGCAGAAAAAAAAAAAGAAGCATTTTCAGGAAGACATGGGAGTGTGTTTGTATTTGTGACCTTGCTCCATTCTTAGTCAAGGACTGATTTGCCTAAACTTTATTTGCAAAATGCTTGTGGGTCTGAATTTAATTCAAACCAAATTAAAGTCACAGCATGAAAACTCTCTAATAATTGCAAGGGTTCGTCTTTAACAAGTGAAGGTTTTAGAAAATACCTCATTCCATTCACCCTTGGTCTAAATTTCCATTTAACAGAGGGACCTGTAATACAGAAAGTAGGAGATGAAGAGGTGCTCTCAGTTACTGACAAGCACAACACTCAACTCAAAAAGCAAAACCAGAGATGCTCGAGTCCTTCCTTAAGCCTTTGTCGAATGACCTTGCCAGACTGACAGGCAGTATCAACAGCAGGCTCTTGGTTGTGATATCTTCGTGTTTACAAGAATTGCTTGTATTCCTTTTTTCACAGTGACCACAGCTTTTTTGGTCCGGCAAACAGTTCTTTCAAAGGCTGCACTAACATAATTCCCTCTTCGTTGCAGTGGAGGATAGTAACTATAAAGACTAACTTTGGAAAACACCCACTTGATTTGTTTAACTTGATAGCTGAAGCCTATAGTAAGCCTATGGGTTGCTTTGGCTGAACTTGGAATTAATTGTTGCACAGAATGAGAACGACAATCCCTATCTCTTCCACTGCAACTCTGTCTACTACAAATGACATATATACAACCAGAGGTTAAAGTGGGCCGGGACGATTTAATATTAATATCAACTGTTCCGGCACCGTTGATTAATAAGTAAGTAAACAGAGAGTGAGACAGTTGAGCAGATACACACAGGCAGAGAAGCCCCTCCCCATAGATCATCACAGACGGCATTGGTCCTTTTGACTTCATTGTTGCAGAAGAAGTGACGCCCCACTTATCCAAGAACACATCAAAAGCTCAATGTTGTTAAATTCATGAGGTTATTATAAAGATCAGCTCTATGGAGCAGAATCACTTGTTGACCAGCATGTAGAAATGTGCTTCTGGTGTGAACAGCCAGCCCCTCCTGCTTTTGTTACCTAAACCTAAATAGGTGTTGCTACTAGCAACAGAAAATGAACAATGTGCAAATTACAGAATGCAGCTTCTTTGTTACAAAACCTTGTATTAGAAGTGTTTGTGACCACATCCAAATCCTGGAAAAACCTGATGATACCTGAAACCTACAAAGACCGGACCAACCACATGCGAGGTTGTTTACACCAACAATGCCAACAGATTTTTTAGTCTTTGAATGAGTTAGTACACTGAATGACTGGTCAGTAACAACTGGCTTCTGCCAGTATTCAACCCCACAAATCCCATGAAAAGGCAAACATGGCATGTCCCCTTGCCATGTCAATCATAGACGGATGAGTGACGTTAACAGTTGCCAATATCAGTTGCAAATATCAAGTACGTTTAAAAAAATATTTAGCATATGATTTTATCTTCTAACTGACACAGACTGGAACAGTCCTAGTTCAACTTGGTCTGATCTTTCTTTAGTCTACAACAAGATCATGAAGAAGATCATTTTAAGTTAAATTGAACAATGTTATTATTAGGTTTGAGGTTAAGCATATAAAAACTTGATAAGACACTACATTTAGCAAAATAACAAACTCATTAAACATTTTGCATCTAACTGTGGGAATGTGTTTGTTATAAGCTCACAGTTTCCCAATATTTTCTCTGTTGTTTCCATTTTTATGTCCCCAGATTCTCAGATTCTCAACAGTTACAGGTTGCACAGTTGTTGGGAACTTTTCATAGCTTTAGATTCAGACTTTACTCCCAGAGTTCAGTAAGTTTTATTGAGCGGGGCAGAGATTTTAAACACCCTCCTGCCCCAGCTCACCTGGCTGAGGCAACCGTTTCCCCTCCTCAACTCTGTAACAAGCAAACTGACTGCAGGTGAGGCATGGGGTGAGGAAAAAACACTAATACCTGCAGGTGAAAATACTCAACTCTGTTGCTCACACTGGTTCAAGTGAGGATATTTTGACATTTAGGTTGTGTTACTCTGGTCTCAAAACAGAGAAAGATTATCCCTGTCAGTATTTTATTTTCTATAACAATGTGGACATTTTCATTGTTTTTTTTTTTGTTTTTACATAAGCACAAAAATCGTGAATGAGGTGAGTGAATTTCTGCACCTTGCACTTGCATACAATTCAGAGATAACAATGTCACAATATTGCAATGGCTTATATTATGTAAATGCATAGACTGAACAATATCCCAGAGCAGAGTGGACGAATTAACTAGACAATCAAACACTAGGTTACAAAACTCACCTCGACATTTATAAAACAGCAATAGAAATAGATATATTTTGGTAGTGTGGAAAAACATGTACATTACAGGATGCACAGTCATTGGAAACACTCTCTTTTCTCTCTGTTATTAAGATATGTTTATCAAGTTTGTAGAGATGTACCTCTTTATTTGACAGGGGAATGTTGTCATGACTTCCATAGATGATTTATTTTTATTTCTGTTTATGTTACATGGAAAGTCAATGCTGTTTTCACTGCTTACCAAAAAGTAAGTCTACCCCAGAGACACGGGCAACTTTTTCAGTTCCCTTGCTCTAATCATTAGAGGCAAAGAACAAGGTAGAGAACACAGTATTTTACGCCTTAATAATATATTGCCACTATTAAGATCTTGTGCAGCACATGCATCAGCAGTTAATCCTCAGAGGCAATGATGATTATTCCACGGTTTCACACATGATGACGTGAAGACAAGTTATAGCTCTCTTATGTATAATAAATATATAGTTAATTATAGCGCGCTTAATACAACAGTGAATGAGAACAGTCTGACCTACATCAGTCCATCATAGAAGGCTGTAATCCAACTATTTATACATCACAATAACAGTGAAGACAATAACACATACTGCAAATCATGGATCTCTCTCTATACAGTGAACATTTCTACAGCAGCGCAATCCCTTTTGTATATGCTCCTATTCCTGTATATGCTGCTGTTTGATGGAGAAGGCTAACCACTAACATCGCTCGCTCGTACCAGCGCCTGGGGAGGCTGACTGTATTTCATGCTCCCACTACAAGGGCTTCCAGCAGTGTACCAAGCAGAGCATGTGTGGTTTATGAACAACATGTCGGCGTATTTGATTTCTTACCATACCGCGATGGCCTCTCACTCCATATCACCTCACTGCCCTCTCCCACACTCACAAAAGAAGCCACTCTACCCAAGCTTTTCTAAGTCAACAGAGGTTACACGCTGAATTCATTACGGTCGCTTCTCAGACAGATCGAGCAATTACCATGTGAAGGTAACTCTCAGTGTTAACATACCGCTGTGTTACTATAGTATACGTGTTGCACAAGAAAAAGGGGGTGGGTGTCGTGGCTGGCTGGGAGGCTGAGATGGCTGCCATCCATGTCTTTCCTCCAAGGCAGGTGGTGAAAATGAGGCCTGGTGCTAGAGTGGGGAGATTGGATGTGTTGCTTTGAAGCAGAGCAGGATAGCTGTCAGAGTCAGTCATGGATGGGATGTTCCTATCCACAGCCTATTAGAGAGCTGTTTATCAATGCAGCTGCCAATCAGGCCAACTCTTGGTTTGCCCATTCTAATCTGGACTTCATAACTGCTACATATGGTGCGAGTTCTGTTCATTATGTGCGGCATGGCCTCCCCCATTCCACTCCAAATGCAATCCTTGTGAAGCTGCAGGTAAAATGTGAATGCCACAAGATTGCAATGGTCCTGTCTGTGCAGATGGTCACAGGTGTGTGTGTGTGTGTGTGTGTGTGTGTGTGTGTGTGTGTGTGTGTGTGTGTGTGTGTGTGTGTGTGTGTGTGGAAATGGAGAAGGACGACAGAGTGGCACAAAAAAATAAATAGTAATAAATAGGGCTGGGCGAAATTATTTCAAATCAGTATCACAATTATTTCAAACTTTTACCTCGATTACGATGAATGAACTATTAATTTGGCGCTTATCTGCCTCGCTCTTCTTTTTTTCAGCACTTTTTTTCATATTCAGCAATGTGATTGTGCCCCAAGTGATTAAACAAATTGGTGCTGTTGCCTTCAGTCGTTGCCAGCTCTTTGCCCTGCTCTCTACTGACTGGATTCAAGGAAGTTTATATTCTAGCAACCACTACATCCTGAGGACAGCTGATATAGCATTACCTTTGCCAATGCCATCTGTTAGTCCACACCATAATAGCCTTTTTTTTTGTACCATTAAAAGTGAAGTGTATTGTTTAAAAATTTGAGCAAGTATATAAGCCAATCAGCAAAATGGGATTATGTTGGGCGGCATCATTTGTGGCCACTGTGCTTCCTGTCAGTTGTTGGTATATGATATTGTTAAGATTTTGAGAATGTACAAAAACCATACACAATTTCAGTAGCACAAAATTGTCTATAATTATAAATATGCATTAATTTAAGCTTTATTTACTTCAAATAATGTTAATGTTTGCCATTTTCTTTGCTAATATGATCATTATGAAACTGTGATACTTTCTAAAAGCTCACTAGGGAACCCTATGACACTGGATGACTCCCTTGATCTTTTTACTGCTATCCCTGTGAATAGACAGGAACATGAGCTTTTCTTACATTATACAGTTAATACGAACAGTGTGATAGGAACTTAATTCAAAATACATTTTACAGTAGGAGAACAAAAGGTGAGCACATCCGCCCTTCAACTGGCCATCGTAGGATCGCATCACTCCTATTAGCATCAAGTTTAACTCAACAACTTTCTGCCGCTGACAAGTCGCTGAAACAGCTCTGCCCACTGTCTCTCGCTGTGCCCTCTGTTGCTCTTTGTCTCCCAGCACTCATTTGAAATGAATGGGTACCACTGTCTTTGTCTATTGTTTTTTCTCTGGGTGGAAGCACAAAGTGAGAAACACTTGATTTATAAATATGAAATGTTGTTTGACTCTGCTGTAAATCTCACTTTATTCAACAATAATGAATCACTGATATCATATACAGCGGGTGTGTGGATCACCCCACTGTAATTTGTGTTGTTGTTCCATATATGTTTCCTTCAAATGAAACCGTCACCACTATCACTTGCGTAGTTACATCAGGGATTTCTTAAATTTCAACTTCTGTTGTTTCTCAGCACGTTGCTGAGCGTAGACCTATAAATGTAATCTCAGTAGGAATTTGGACCAAGCTTGCAGTGGTTAATAATTCAGCTCAGAGCTGGAGGCTTGCATTGAGGTGAACTATGCAGCAGTCTTGTTAAACATTCATGTTCTCAGCTGTGCCTCGCCCCTGGAAGGCATTTGACCGCTAGAGCGATAACTCAAAAGGTAAAGGCTTCTCATAGATATTAATATCAATTTGATGTCTGATGTGTCAGATCTGCCACTGCTCAACCATGGGGCCACTATTGTTTCTTTCTCTCCCTGTTGCAAAGCCAGTGTCTCTGTGTGCTTGCAGGCTACATGTATATTTACATTTGTTTGTGTTGCATATTGTTAACTATGTCCATGTGTCCTGTCAATTTTCTTGGAGTATAGAAAAGGTTAAGAAACTGGGGGACATTTGCCAAATGACTACAAAGCCTTCACATAAAATATCAGAGCATAGAAAATAATAACAAGGCGTGACACCACTAGCTAGGCTAATACACCCGATGCTCAGCGTCATTAGTACATGATCTCAGCTGGTGGGGCTTTTTTCTGGCAGGTATTATTTAAAAAAGCAGCTGCCCTTCACTCATGTGTGAAGGAATGTGAATGAGAAATAGAGAAGTTTAGCTTTCATTGTAGTCAACAACAATGAAGAATCAGCAGGGTGGCAATACAGACACTGCTTGACTAAAATAAATTCAGGCTCTGCAGTCACAAGTGACAGCTGCTACATATGATTTCAAGGTTTGTCAAATGTTTGTTTCTGTAGCACTGAACAAAAACAACAACAAAAATATTGAAGGCAATAATTGCTTTATCTTTTGCTTGGGAGGAATGCTACATAAGTTAAAGTACAGGTACATCAATATCAATAATGGATGTGGTTGAAGAGATTAAAGACGCCATTTTTTTCTCGGACTATAAAAGATATAGTGCAGCATTGTTGAACTGTGTCTCCTTTACTGCAACCCAGAGCATGGTCATCAATCATGCTCACAGTACAACAACACAAATTAGTTCTTTTTGGGTGGCAGTGATTTATTAGAACGGCAGCTGGATATGCAAGACTAAATTGTTTTTCTGCACTTTCATAATTCATTTAATTCTCCAAACAACAATTTTCTGGCAGGTCAGTGTTGTGCTCAGGGTTTGAATTTTTCAAAATAGTAGCTGATGTAATTGTTTTTTGAACTCCCTGACTAAGGAACTGAGCCTGTGGCTACTAGTAACAACTGGTAGGTGATGCAGGCAATTTGGCACGGTCCTCCTCATATCTAGAGTACCTTTGCAGCTGTCTTGCAATATGTTTATTTCTAAACAAACAGCGCACAAACGGCTAACTGCATCCCAAAACCACAGCTATGTCTGCATACTAGCAGTTAGTGACCCAATTTTGATCTTTTGTCACATGTACATCAGTTACATTCATAACACATACAGTGACTGCTCTAGATCAGATATGTATAAATAATGTGTGAACAAGATAAAAAGCATTTTCCAAATGCAGGGGGTGTATTTGCCAAAATTGCTGTCACTTGTTAGAAAAAAATAAATAAATAAATAAAATGGAGATTTTCGACCACGTTGTGAAGCTGCAGGGCAACTTGGTCTCCTTGAAATTACATTTATATAACACTAATTTGTTTTGCCAAATATCTTTTGGAGAAAGCATAATTGGTGTCCAGATTCTGTACAGCTTTTTTCGTTGGAGTGCAGGAAGGCCTGCCTAAGTCACACCTGTGGTTCGGTTTAGGAACCAAAAACAGTTTTTTCAGTATTTATATGTGTAACCATCAGCAGGCATACTGGACCTTCGTTGTCATAGTAATGACTAGAAGGGCATTCAGCGAACACAGATCTCTGCCAGGGTAAATATCCAAAAACCTACATACTCGTACATACATACACACGGTACAGGTTGTGGAGTGGTCTTGGTAAAAAGAAACTGATGATGATTACTGGTTTCACACAGGAAATAAACAGCTGAACCATGCATCTACCCCAACCCCCCTCCTCCTAACGCAGACTTTGTTGCTCTGTAAACTACGTCAACTAACTTCCTCCTTTGCTCCTGACATAACTATGGGTAGCTATGGGTCATAATGAACTACCTGCACAGATGACCCATGATCACTTTTAAAGGACGACAGTCTCCTCAGGCGCTATGATGCCCCAACGTTCCCATTTGCTGTCCAGCTGGGGACTTTTGTTGCACCCTCTTCATTGATTTCTGTCATCATCTAATATAAGGCATAAAATGGTAAAAACACTTTAATTATAATGAAATTAGTAATACATTAATTATTAATAATATTTTTTCCCTCATTATGTTGATAAAAAGCATTAGATTTCGGTCACAGTGTATTTGCTGTTGAAAATTAGGAATATATAAACATTATCATTTCTACATGACTGGGTTATGTGAGGAGGACAAAAATAGATTTTTTGATTGGTAATTTCAAATAACAAGGAGGAAGACAAGTAGTTAGTACCTGGCCATGAGTTACAGAGCTCTGCCACTCTTCCAGATGACCCTCCAAATTAAGAATCCATCTACAAGTCCTTTAACCAAAACCCAGCTGACCCCCAGCTTGAATTATTATTTCCATCTTGTTTGCAGCCACTACAGATGGCAATTTGGCTGTGCACATATGGAAAGCTTTTATCTGAAATGTATGCTTATGCATTCTGGTTTGAGTGTAAACACAGGAAATATGACTCACATTTAAAGGATAGCTCTGATGATATTCTATATTTTTCTTAATGGTTGCCAAAAACGAAAGACGAATTCATCCCACCTACTTGTTATGTTCATGTAGCCAAAGCCTCATATGGTTTCAGTGCACTGTGCCATAGACTTCCATGTTGTCCAAAAAGTATTAAAATTAGATTAATGAGCCACACTGTTGCGCTGGGTGACATGTTCCTTCATTACAATAAACATGTGCACTGTGGTTTATTTTGACTTGTTCCCAAAAACACCTTCTTGCTGCCATACATACTTGCAAGCACTAATTTCATGCCTGAAAATAGCCTCCAACAAAACCACTATGTACCCCTGTCTGTGTTTGCCAAAAAGTGCAGTGCTGATTACAGAAATTACTGAGCCTTTTTTTAAGTTATAGTTTGTATTCATAGAGATTTCTTTAGCAGGAACAAAGGGGCTTGGAGGTGATTGCCACAGACAGGTGGGGGACGTCTGAAACTAACATATTGTTGTTTTTGGTCTTTTCATGACTTTTGGCAACAACAACAAAAAACAAACAAACAAAAAAAACTACACCAGCCTTTCCAATAATGAAAAAAAAGTCAGATACTGTGTAGACATAAAATCCGAACACTGCATACATTCTGTACAAGCTGCTCCTTGTCCCATCTTCCTCTGTCTAGCAATATTGACTTTCAGGGCCAGGTCCGTTTGGAGCGATTGTGGATGAATTCTAGTACATTATAGTAGACATGTAATGATCATTATCTGTATAATGGCTCATAGTTGGACACTCATTTTATTCACAATCCTTTTGAACAAGGTTTATAGAGGGAACAGACTATGATTGAATCCATAATGGAGGATATAAAATACTTCTATATAAAACTACGACTTTATCATCATCATCAGCGTCATCACCATCACCACTATAAATTTAAGTCCTGATTACAGACTTCTGTTTACCTCTTATAAAGTTGTCAATTTATAATCTTCACGATATAAAAATTCTATAAGGATGACATGAGTGAATGAAGCTATTGCAGCATGAGTGCCTTTAATACAAAATTTACATATTCTTCACTCTCAAATCAGGAATATACATTCGCCTCAAATGCATATTCCCGACTCCCCTGCTCAGAATAGATTTATAGCAAAAAGCCAAACATCAGGCTTAACAGCAGAATCAGCACATTCCATTAACATGTCCCCTGTTAATTCCCTAGAAACATCCCCATTAATGAACATCCATAATCTAAACTGCAAACACGGGAATATACTACATGTCTCAAAATACTTGCATCTCTGACATGTTTGTGATAAAAGCTTTATTAATTATGGTATCACAGATGTTGGCCACCGACAGTAGAATTTTCCTGGTAACATTGGAAAACATGTATTTTCAGCGCTTTGAGGTGTGGGTGGGACCATTTGATGGAAATGCCTAGAGGAATGCATTTTAACACCAAGGCTGTCAAATCTAGATATGTAAACATATGAGACTTCACACACTGACAAGGGCACAAGGGGAGAGATCCATCACACAGATGACACCCCGGGATTGTCTTTAAGCTTTCCTGGTGTTGCACACATAAATTAACCTGAGCCAAACTTGGATCAGTCACTTGTGCTGTGGGCGGTGATTAGTGTTTGAACACAAACGTTTTGGAGGGGGGGATTATCCCTGTCAGCCTAGAGAAGACCCCAACCTTCACCTCCACAAGGTGAAAATCTTGACTTTAGGAAAAGGTTGAATCGAAATTCTGTTCATGTCTCACAATCAATAAATTAAAACCAGAGCTCTTAGAAATTTACTGTCCTGTTGTTAAATTAAATCACCCAACATTACGATCATATTCCAAGGTGAGCCCTGAGAACTAAAACGTTTATTGCCATTAACATTTATTAAAACCAATACGTCTATTCCTCTCTCTGAGAAGCCCCATTTTGCCAGTTAACATATTTTATTAAGTATTGATTAAAGTTGAAATCATTAACTCAACTAATATTAATCAGCAACAATTTTAAAAATGAAGTAATTAAATAAAAAGGAATAATTAAAAGCAAAAACACATCCCTCTTGTATTGTTGAGTTCTGTGCTCAGGTTCTTATGTAGTTATCTACAATAAGTCTGTCTGTGCCACTTATGTCTACGCTGCTTCTTGTCTAATTTTCTATGCAAACCTGAAACAGAGCTTGTATTCTTTTATGGTACATATCAGTGTTAACTTGGTAAGCTTGACAGGTTTTTATGAGACTTGCTGTTGTGAAACTGAGGGACTATTGGGTTTACACATCCTCTGCATGGTGTAATTTTTGCCATTTGGTGAATGTGGGCAGTGTAAATTTAACGCCCTCCCTCGTTTCTTAGCTTTGCTTTAATAAAACAGAATATACGATGGAGGCTATCAACATACAGGGAGGTAATGATTTGCTTTCTTTCATTCAAGTAAAGGATTATCATTGACTATGAAAATGGTTAGTTTCTGTGGCAGATGGTGCAATAACACAAATTTATTCACCACTACAGCACACCATCATAACATCTCTCTCCCTCTCTTTATTCATTCATGTGCTCTCTCTCTCTCTCTCTCATCACCCTATCCTATCATTTCCTTTCCTTCCCTCTTCTTTCCTGTGTTACAGTCATGTAGTTCTGTTTATCTTTCTTAATCTTCTGTATCTGTTCTTCGATCACCTTGCTCATTCACCCTTACCGTCAAACTGATGCAAGGCCAGGTAACTCATGAGGGAATTAACAGGTGAAATGTATGCTCTTTATCTCAAGCACCGCTGTGCTGCATAACGCCCTTCCCTGCACAAGCCCGGCCAATATCGTTCTCACACTGCGCAAACAAGAAGTTTATATAATTAACTTTCAAAGACATTGTTGAACCAACGCTACATTATAGAGGAGAAGGGGAGCTAAGCGCCTTTCCCCTCTAACTCCAGGGGATTAAGGTAATGACACAGGAAGACAGGAGTAGACAGGTGGCCTGCAAGAAGTCTCCTCCTCTTTCATACAGTAATGAAATTGAATTATAAACCTCTGCTAATCTCTTTCACAAAGGTTTGGAAGATATTCCTTCACCTGCAGGTGTGCCAGAGTCCTCTAATCAGCACAACTTATAAAGTCTGATTTACATTTCATGTTAGACTCCTCCTGCTTCCTGCAGCAAATACAGTGATGTATCTCTGAGCTTTGCCTTTGACAGTGTATTATACATGTCCAAATTCAATTCTATAGGTTTTAAGACAGAACTCAATGCTTCTGGGAAGAAAAGGCTAAATCGATATTTAAAAGTTGAATGCAGTTAAAAAAAAAAGCAGTTTTTCTTGCCCCCTGCTAAAGCTCCATTTCTAAGTACATCATGATAGCTTGACATTGCATTGGCAGCATGATTATATACCTTAGCCACAGGTGTTGGGGCTATGCTTACACCTCATAGAATAGCCTCCCTTCTACATAATAATAACCATAACACTCACATACACAAAGCTGCATTTTGTACATTGCACAGTGTATACTTTCACCTCCATATGAATCTACAGGGGGTTGAGTGTCAAGCACCATGATTCTCTAAATTTAGTTCAAGGCCATGCCAGTCAAGGAGGTGAGCTCCTAACTGTCAAAGCCTGTGAGAGAGAGGTGGAAAGAGACAGCAGAGCACACACAAGTCTGCAAATGGTGGCTGCAATATTCTGTATGGAGGAGCACCTCAGCATGTTTATACTCATTCAGTGAGACAGGTGTGGGCATCTTGAGCCTGCCTATGCCTATGTTTCTCCTTGGCTCTGTAAGCCAGCCCCATTCATCATCCTCCAACAGCCCTGCTCTAATTGGGCTGCATCCCCACCTGCTGTCACTCACCACCTCCTCCACATAGAGCCGGAAGAGATACAGATGTACCTGGTCCGGCACAGCCCTGTCGCAGCACACCAGCCTCGGCATTTGAATTGCATATGTGGGCAGCTGAGCCCCAGCAGCTACACTGAGCTGATCCCAGGTACTGCTCTCTCCCTTTCTCCCCATCGGTACCTGTCTGTCCCTCTATCCACAGTGGAGTGGAAGCCTGGTAATGATGTGGCCTATCAGTTTAACTATAGACAGTGCTACAACACTCCAGGGCTGCAGGCATCGTCGTGGGTACCTCTGTCCCCCCAATATAGCAGGGACATTAGACATTCCTCCTCCTTGGGTACCATGTCTCTTAAAGTTTTGCAAGGCCTAGTTTCATAATAGCTCTTGTCTTATTTGAGTGGAGCCTGCCACTTCAGATAAGAATTGCAGATACCCTTTAGCTGCCATGTAGAGCTAGAAGACATCTAATGAGCCTTTGAGATTTCCCTGCTAAACCTACCATAAAATGCCCGGCGTGCATGGAGACATGGCTTCAATTTGTCTGAAAGGAATTTCAAGGTTTCAAGTTTCAGCATATGGACAAGACAGCAACCAAAAGTCTCATTTGCTCAATTTGATTTTATTAATAAATAAAGGATTACCTCTTTTGCTCAACGGAAGATTGGGTTAAGATTTGTAAGAGCTTGGCTTTGTCTAGTTGGGCTAACCAAGGGGAGATTTGCATTTGTTCATTCTGTTCCTTTTCTTCATTCTGTATACTTTAATTTGCAAATATCCTTGTCCATCCCCATTAGCTGCTGACAGCAGCAAGGAGGGGTGAATGTTATGCGAGTGCAGCACAGATAGTCCATTGAAAGTGACAGTGGCTGACACCAAAAGTTTGGGCATGCCCAATATCATTTCATGGTGTATTGTCCTGGTCTATGTCAAAATGACTTAGCTGATATATTCATATTCATAAAAAAGATAGACAAGCAAGAGACAGAAGACTTTGACAAATGATTGTATGGCTTGTGTGTCCTGCTCAGGGCTTACACAAAGGCATGTGACAACAAAAAACTAAATGGGATGAGGCACTTCTCTCACTCTGAACTTAGGTTTTTATGACACTAATTTGTTTTCCCCAATACGTTGTGATGGGCAATGTAATTGCTGCCTAGATTATGTTCACAGGCCACATTTTTGTAATGTAGGAGGATGCAACAAGTCATGCATGGTGTGGTTGGGTGTGTTAAAAAAAAAAAAAAACATTAGGGAAAGATCTTAGTTTGAGTTAAATGTTAATATAATAAGCACGTCTTATGTATCAAGTCGCTTTTGAATTTTTTAATATTTAAGATCAACTAAGAGACCACTATCTTTCCCTACCCTGTGCTGTAAGTGCCTAAACAAAACCAGTGTTAATCTTACTTCAGTGGCTATGAGCAGATAATACAGGAAAAACAAATGAACATTTACTGATTAATGTTAATATGATGTTGATAAAATATATAATTCAGGGGGCATTACATTATTTGCCGTTGCAAATTAGTACTAAGCTATATTAACATGGTTTCTATGAAACAGCGTTGCATTGTCTGATACCAAATTCTTGTGCTCACTTGATATGATTTTTATCAAAACAAATCCTCCAAATGAAACAACAAAAAATGAGCATTTTCTTATCTGGTGCCCTCTTGGCAGGACAACATTTGTCAGTGCCTTCTATAACCATAACAAATCACTGTTGGAAAAATATATGTGTCTTGGTGAACTTCAAACAGGTTTAGTTGATGTACTTACAGTCATACACAAGATAGACAAGCATAAGGACAAGTGATGTGGCTTCTGTATCCTGATCAACAAATAATGGCTGTGAGTTTATATGATTATAATGAAGAGGACACCAAATAGATTTGACTTGAACCCTCTCTATGAGTTCAGCTTTTTAAATACATATAAAACTAAATAAAAGAAACTGCAGTGAAGAAACTCGAGTATCCTCCTACTTTTAACTGTAATACACACTTCCTGATGGGACCTTATGTTGCTGCCATATCCTGCTTCTTAACTTTTGAGACAGGAAAGTTTGAAATGTCAATTTTTATGTTTCAGACTACATACACATGAACACTTGGCTGCTTCCTGGAGACAACATCATTATGGTTTAAGTGATCTAACCATAACGACGCATCAGCTGCACAGACAAAGCACAGGATGTTGACTTTGAATGTAAAAACATGGTGCAGTAATTTCAGCTTGCTTTGTACTGATGGAGAACGTTCTGCAGGCAGCAAGTACATGATAAATTATACAGTGATTTGAGAGTCTTGGGGTCTGTCCCCGTGCCCACATTTGTGGTATTTCTGACTAGTCAAGTGCCTACTTGTGTGACGTGTTTCCATTAATTGCGGACAGTGCACAAGTACCTGTTAAGACTGTGAGTAAGTGGAAGATTTTCAGGACACACTTTGTTAATGAGGACAACCTGTTGCTCATGCAAATACATGGTCACACAACGATGTTCTTTCACTCTTACATTTAAAACAAATAAAGTAAAGTAAGTAATTACACACTACTAATTAACTAACAAAAGCAACAGAAAAAGCACACAGAGGGCTAAAGGAGTGAAACAATAATGTGATTACATGGAGAGCTACTGTATACAGAAGTTGTACTGTGCAAATAAAAAAGGGACAAAAAGAAGATTATTTGACAGACTGGTTCCTTGTGATAAAAAAAAACAAACAAACTTTAGAGTAAAGCTTATAGGACATATTTAACCACAACAGTAACTACATTGACATTTTCATTTGATATATACTTATCAATAAAAATCTTTTATCAATGAAATTTGGAAAGATTTTTTACAATAAGTGACGACCATCTGTTGAGTACAAAACAGATGAATGTTTGGATGTGAATAAAAGAAATCTTTAAATGTTTGTGTCTTTCCAGAACGCAGAACCCAAAGTTCAAAATCAAAATTAATCAGAAAATTCTGAAGCAGGATAAACATTATTTTAAGGTTTTTTTTTTTATCACATTTCTTCAGTTTTAGTAGACATTTGTTATCGCTATGCATTTTTACTCATAGTTGCTCATTCATAATCACCAAATTATCTCTATTTTTTCAGCCTTGCCAGTACAGTTTTTATTGCACGTTTCATAACTATGGGATATGGAATCCATTAATCGCAGGGTTGGTTCTTTGATCCTTGGCTCCTCCTGTCTGAGCCCCAAACTGCCCCTAATTATATAGTACCATATACATATGGTTAATGTGTACATTCGGAAGAATGACTCTAATAACACAGCATATCATTGTATTCTCACTAAATCCAGCACATCATGAACTTAATTAGTGTTTTCATCTTCAAGTTGATTATTGTTGGTTGGCAAACCAGCTTATAGATGCGTTACCACCAGCAGCTGCGCTGGCATCCACATTTTAAGATATACTTGTCTCAAAATATGGCTTCAAGAGTAACAGTGCACCAAGTGTGCCCTAAGTATAAATTGTATTCTGCCATTTCTCAGGGACTGAGCTACTTAAGTGGTGGCATAAACAGTGCATCACAAAGTGTTCACACACAATTTAGCTCAGGTGCCACCCATTACGCTTGATCGTCTTTGAGACTTTTCTACACGACCTGCGGTCAATTCAGCCAATTGCACATGGTGTGGAAAGGCACACACCTGTCTATATAAAGTGTCACAGCTGCCACCAAGCCATGAGGAGGAAGAAACTGTCTGCAGAGCTCACAGACAGGATTGTGTTGAGGCACAGATTTGGGGAAGGCTACAAAAACATCTCTGTTGCTAGAAGGTTCCCAAGAGCACAGTGGCCTCCATAAGTCTTAAATGGAGGACGTCTGGAACAACCAGGTCTCTTCCTAGAGCTGGGCGGACAGTCAAAGTGAGCAGAGCTGAACTGAGAACTGAGTGACCAAGAACCTGATGGTCACTCTGACTGAGCTCCAGAGATCCTGTGTGGAGATAGGAGAAACTTCCAGGACAATGACCCTCAGCACACAGCCAAGACCATGAAGGAGTGGCTTAGGGACAACTCTGTGAATGTCCTTGGCCCAGCCAGAGCCCTGACTTCAACCCGATCGGACATCTTTGGAGAGACATGAAAATAGCTGTCCAAAGACAGTCTCCATCCAAGCTGACAGAGGACGAGAGGATGCGCAGAGAAGAATGGCAGAAAATCCCCAAATCCAGATGTGCAAAACTTGTCGGGTCATATCCAAGAAGACTTGAGGCTGTAATCACTTATACAGGGTCTGAATACTGTCAATGTGTTATTTCAGTTTCTATTTTTTAATAAATTTGCAAAAAAGTCTGTTTTCATTTTGTCATTACAGGGTATTGAGTCTAGATTGATGAGTAGTCTGAACACTTTTTGAATACACTGTACAGAAGTGCTGAGACCACAAGTGCAGGTAGTGGCACCTACTGGACCAGAACTCCTGCAGGTTTAGTCCTCCAGCTGACAGCATGAAGCCAGAATTAATGTTTGTACAATGATCAAACAATGCAAGAACACTTCCTTTGCACCAATTTACATCATTTCCATGTAATTACAGCCTTCAATCAAAACTGCTTGTGTGTGTCTGGCAGAAGCAGAAGGAATGAAAGTATTTCTCCCTGGTGTTCTACATTTAGTTTTGTTGTTGTTATTTTTTCTATGCAGGTGCCCAAAGGTACAGTCAACATCGTACATTATAATTTATCATAATTACGTAACTTTGTGTGGGTGCATTATTATTATAGATGGTAAGTAATCAAGTCAAGCCTAGATTAACTTTATTATACCAGTGGGAAATTCATATGGTCAGTGGTGCAAACATTTATACATAAAGACAGTAAACTGTACACAAAATGGCAAACACTACACTAAACAATACATCATCCAGAGATAATGCAGCCCCATCATCTGCTTCTAACCCTCCCCAAACACACAAACTGACACACAAAGGAAAGTAAAACAGCTGCACAAGTCTACCCCCACTTACAACACACACACACACACACACACACACATAAAGCAGTAGTGCAAACGAAAAACCATAATCATATGAATAAATTAATGTGTGACAATAAGATAGTAATACCAAATACCAACATCACACTGTGCAGATTTAGTGCCAGCTGTTTAACACATTAATAGGAACAAAGAATTGCTGAAACCTTGCTGTTTTGGTTTTACATTGCATTATTCTGCACCTCTAACTCAGCTCTAATTCCTGAGTTAGAATATGAGAGGGTCACCAGAGAGGATGGATGAGACCAAAACACTTCCTGCTACCTTCAAACTCACTGGCTGCATTAAACCAATGCTTAAAAGCCAAAAATGGAACAGATGAGTATTTTGTTTTAGCATATCATTACACATCTGCTTTGATATTCCCTTTAAAAACTATGATTCAGCAATTTATTTAATATAGTCAGTTTTGTCATTGCTGTAATTATGATGTCCCTTGGTGACTTTAGGTATGAATTATGTTACTGTGTCAGTTGCGAGTTATGCAATGCAAAAATGGGTAGGGGTCAGTCATCACTGGGAAATTGGACCCTAGAAGAAACTCTTCTGTTTGAAGTGCTGTTCACTCTGTGGGTGAGTGTTGCATGTGCGGAGATATGCTAATGAGGACATGCTTTGATTGGGCCACCCACGTCAGTGACTCCGGCTGACAAAGGTGCACAAGGCTGCATCCGCCAGCCTCATTAAAGCCCTGTCCAATTATAGAATAGTAATTGATCATCTGCTTTGTGTGTTTCTGCCCTCTCTCCTTGTCTCCAAAGTATGCTCGAGGTCAATTTAAAATGCATCAAAGCTGTTACATGGTTAAATCCCCACAGACAGTTGCTGGCCTCCCTTGGCTTTTTGTTAAGCTCATACAAGCACCTGCGTACTAAGTGTTGTCCCTGCTTTCCAGTTTATCACCGCCTCCTCTTGCATCGTTAACACGAATCGTAAAACTCCGGGGACTTGAGGGTGAAATATGAAGGGCTCCTATTTGACTGTTTGTAATGTAGAGTGGGTTACCCATTTCAATTCTGTTTCTGTAAATAAGGCTACAGTATAAATAGGTCTTGTTAGAAATGATAAATGTGACTGAATCTGTAAATTCTCTCAGATAAAAATGTTGAAGCAAGTAATTATACTTGTTTTGTATGATATAGTGGTGCGATCATAGTATGTTTATGTGTTTATCTTACTGAAACACAGGGACCTGTAAGAGTGACTCTCTGTCAGTCAACCATGCTGAAATCATACTTTGAGCCAGTATTCCCTACCTCACCCAACCCTCTCCCGGTCTGTTGTTTCAAACTGGGAGAAATGATTTCTTGTTTTCCTTTTAGATGAGACAGGGTGCCATGGGATCCTGAACTCTCCAGTGCAATAAGGAATAAACACTGAAGTGAGCTTGTCACAGCTACCGACAACCATCAGGATGTCGAAACAGCACCGGCACAAACATGCCACTGCTTTCAGATCTCCATATTTAGATATGTGCGCTGTGAGTAAGCGCAGGAGGCAGCTGACTTTCAACAGACTTAAAGAGCCTGGGTTTCCATATTGACAGGGACTAAGTTCAACTGATTCTTGAATCAATCAGTGACAGAGGTCTAATTTATCTCTCAATTAGATCTCTCCTGCTGTATTTGCCTCAGTTTGCCATAATTTGTATGCCAACCGAGATGGCTCCACTGCTGCCCCATTATGAATAGAGACACTGCTTTTGTGGTCTCATTATTAAATAAGTAAGGGGATGAGGAGGCAGACAAACGTTTTTAAGCCTTGTCGGAGAAGACGCCATGGCCATTAGAGGCTGAGCATTAACAACAGCAAGAAACAACACAAACTAGAGGGGGGGGTTGAGCTAGACAAGGAAGAAGAAGCTGTAATTACGGTAATATTGCCACCTTGTTATTGTAGCCTGTATTGCATGAGATCTGGCTGTGAGAGTAGCGTAATCAAACACACAGAGGCAAAGATACAGTCAGCTCATTTTGTTGATGCCTTACCCAGATTTCTGTTTTGTTTCTACGGTTTATTCTGCACTATTTGTCAATATTATAATTTATTGCTGCATCAAAACAAAGGAATGACGAATGGGAGTTAAGAATCATCTCTGGACCTCGTAACAGCCTGGGTATCGTCAATGGCAGGACTGAATGCATTAAATGCAATATGAATTGTCCCTTTATTGATGCCATTCATTACAATGATGAAAGCTCTTGGTAATTATCAATTTTGTTTAAGCACATCTGAGAGCTTTGTGTGGCACACTAATGGACGCCACCGGTGAAGCCAGTCATTCAGATTTGTGTCAACGAGTCATTAAGCTGCCTTTGAGGGAAGTCAGCAATCTGATCCATCATGACAATAATGAGACGAAGATGAACTCATCAATTTCACTCTCCCAAGCACTGCACATAGCTTATAGATAACAGTCACAGTCTATTCCTCCATGACTCACTCTACTTGCCACTGTCTTTCACCCTCTTTGTAATATCTTCACCTCTCCACAAGACTTTTCTGTCTCCTCTGAACCATCTTTTCTGTCACCTCTTTTTGAAGTCCAACTTTGTCACCCAAGCCACTTTGTTACTATGGTCCTGTCCATTTTTGTTTCTCTTTTCCCCCCTCCCTTGCAGAACAAACACATGGATACATTTCCATGTGGCATCTCTCCTCTCTTACAGCAGCATGCAGACCTTGTTCATATTGCAAATTTGCACACATTCATTCATTATGCTTCAAACAACGCATAAAAAGAAATACAAGTAGAGAAACAAATGTGTGTGACAAATATATTTCTTTCTGTTTTTGGTGTTTTGTTGAAGCATTCCTTGATTTGAGGTTAGAAACTTAACCCTGTGCTTCTGCATAAGCATCGGAAAATGAGTGAAGGTATGAAACTAAAGGAAAAACAGTGGTTTGAAAAAGTTAATTTGTTTTCCTGCGTTCATCTTTTCCTCAACAGATTTACTTCATTTAAAACGATGTTAAGCTGCCTTAAATTGCTTTGTTTTGATATGAAATTTCTTCGTGCAGTTCTTCATTCTGCCTACTCCACACACTACCTGACCTCAAAGGCCACCTTAATATGAGGTTGTTCATTTAGCCTTTAAGAATTTTGTATCTACCTGTGACCTCAGGCAGCTCCTGCAGTTTCCATTTCCTCAATCTGCAGTTCATCATGAAGCTGGCTGATCATAACCAGCACTTAATGATTCATGAACACAGAAACTAATGGAGTACTTTACACGTTGTAATCGAATGAGGCCATTATGGTGAAACTAGCTGCTTACTGGGGACTTTGATCAAAGAGGGACTCGGGGTATGATCATGAAATGCATCAGATGTGGAGAGATGGCACAGACTGACATCAAGCTTTTGGACGTAGGTCCACATTAGCATGTCTTTGAAAGAGAGGGAGCTTGCTGGCACACAAGGTCATAAAACTGGTGAAGTCTTTCCAAAAGCAGACTCTTCAACTTGCCAATGGCTTTTCAAAAGCAAGAAAAAAGATTGTGAGAAGGTCCTGATCACAATAGTGAATATAATTAAAGAGGAGACAGCAAAAGAGGGACAGAACTGGGTTTCATAATGCCTTGGTAATCCTCTTCCTCACTATCATTTTTTCCAAGACAAATTCTTGCAAAAGATGGTCTTGGAATTCACAACGCATATGACAGCTGGCAATGAGCATTCTTTGAGCATCTGCTGCTGTGGTTGAGGTATGGTTATGTTTAGATGATTAAAACTGCTTAGATAAGGGGATATGGTTTTCATGGAGAAAAGAAGAGAACAAAAACCAACACTGACTGTTGGTCAAAGATTGCCCTTCAAGGCCCCGTCTCCAGTATCACAGTCAAACATGTTGTCTGCCCAAACGTCCACCCAAGTCTCCTCCCATTTTTGGCTTTTGTTGTGGCAGCAAAGCAACATCACTCGACCTCTGTCTTTGCATCACAACATAAAACAACTAACAACCAATTTCAACAATAAGAATGCATTTTATTTATAGATGCCTTTCAAAGAACTCAAAGACACCTTACAAGACACTGTTTAAAAACCAGCAACTTCCTAATGCATCAACATCATAAAATAAAACAAAGCGGTAATAAATTGATAGAATTAATAGATGTAAAACCATACCATAACCAACAGAGATGAAAACCTGACGGAATATGCCAGTTTGAAAAGGTGAATCTTTAGATGGGATTTAAAGGGGGAAAGAGAGTTAATAATTTGAATTTCGAGTGGGAGAGCTTTCCAGAGGCGAGGGGCAGAAGCACTGAAGGCTCTAGATCCCATGGTAGTTGAGCGGGCAGATGGTGTGGTGAGTTGGACAGCAGAAGAGGGTCTAAGAGCGCAGGGGGGTAAGTAGTTATTAACACATTCAGAGAGACATAAAGATTATGAAGGGCCTTAAAGGTGAGAAGCAGAATGTTGAAGTCAATGCGGTATTTAACAGTTAAGTTGCTGGAGAACAGATGCATTCTGGTACGAGTGAAGTTTGTGTAGAGACTTGAGAGGAAGAACAGAATTACAATAGTCAATACAGCATGTAATCAGGAGTGCTGTTAGGTGTAAGCGACGGATGAATGCAATTAAAATTGCGCAGATGGAAGTATGCAGACTTAGTAACATTGTTAATGTGCTCTTTGAAAGATAATGTGCTGTCCAAGATGACACCCAGACTCTCAACCTTAGGGAAGGGAGGAACTATAGAATTGGCAATAGTCAGAGAAAAAGTATCAGGTTTGGCCAAAGCAGATTTAGTACCAACAAGGAGAACCTCCGTTTTATCGCTAATGAGTTTGAGAAAGTTGGCATGAGAACCAGGGTTTTAATATCCAGAAAGAAATCGGAAAAAGGAAGTGGGCGGGAACACGAAAGAAGGCTTGGTGGATAAATAAAGCTGGGTGTCATCTGCAAAACAGTGAAACTAAATGCAGAATGTCTTGAAAATATAACCCAGGGGTAAAATGTACATAATAAATAGGAGGGGGCCCAAAAAAGAGCCCTGAGGAACACTGCTAGTAACTGAAAAGGACTGGGATTTGAGATTTTTTAATTTAACAAATGACAACAATATGGCACTACACGTATCATTTCATTTAAATTGCTCAAATATTTTTGGAAATAAGCTTATTTGCTTTCTTTCTAAGAATTGTAGATCAAATCCACTCTCACTCTGTCTGTACAATAAATATGAAGTTACAGCTAGCAGGTGGTAGGCTTAGCTTAGCGTACACACTGGAAACAGGGGTAAACAGCATTTTTTTTCTACCTTTGGACAGAGCCTGGCTAGTTTTTCCCCCCTGCTTCCAGTGTTTATGCAAAGCTAAGCTTATGTGCTGCTGGCTGTAACTTCAGATGTAGCATACAGAGAACGGTAAATGTTGAACCATTCATTTAAGAATTATCAACAAATGAACATTGCTGATGTGTTTTTTTTTCCATATGGGAAAATTGGAAAATTCATCATTCATCACAATAAATTCTACTTTGTTCTCAAATGTCCCACCCACAACAAGTGTAGCGCTGCTGTAATGCCAGCTATCACTCTGGTGGATAAGCTGTCAGATCATGTTCAAATGAGAATCTAATTTTGATGAAATTATTTCAAATTTGCAGCAAAATCTTAAATGAAATGGCAGAGACACTGGTTATATGAGAGTATATATAGAGTAGTATACTGTATATAAAGTAAAGTCATATTTTCAGTTACAGGTAATTTGCTCTCCACAGTTTACCTGACCCACATGTCTAAACTGTGGGAAGAAAACATGGGCAAACAATACAAACTTCACACAGAGCACTCCACAAATGTCACACACCTTTCATATATTTACTTTGCAAAGTCACACACCAGCAGTCATATCTGTAATCATGCTGCCACAGACACACACGAAAATTCATTCACGTCCCTCTCTCTGACTCTTTGTCTCTCTCCGTCTCCTGCTCTGCTACATCTCTTAGCTTTGCACCCACTTCTTGGGTGCCAGCACTTGTTGGAAGGAAAGAAGTGTTGACAATTGTCTTCTCCTGCCTTGTCACCAAACAACTTTGTCACACTTCACTGCCAGCTTAATTCTCAGACATCCCCGTCAAGAAATGACATTTAATTTTCACACCTCCTCTCTCTGCTATTCTTTCTTTCATGAATTTTATTTTGGAGCACACCCCCAGTGCATTGACTGTCTGGCAGTATCGATATCTCTGACAGTATGGGAGTCTTTAACTCAGATGAACACTCCCACTATCTTTGTCTTTCTTCCACTTCCAACATATTTTAACAAAGGTAAGTTATCTTTAAAATACAATGTCACTTCTACACTGCATACACCTACAGTATATCATTTATCCATCTATCTATACATAACTTCTTGCATCTCTATCTCTTCTTTCTCTCTCAGTATAGATTATATTACTGCAAGTGACAATCACTCATTAATCCCTTTGTTTTATAGGTTTCGGGACACAAAAATGCCTTTTTACTTCTTTTTTTGTTTTGTAGTTTCTTTTTTGCAATTTATTAGATAGATAGATAGATAGATAGATAGATACATAGATAGATAGATAGATAGATGGATAGATAGATCATTATTCACATGATTTAGAAGTGTGTCTTTGTGGCTATTTGCTGCATTTGAAGGAGCAAGGAATGAACACTTTCCCATCTCTTTCTTAGCCCAGTAAATTAAAATGCTGCTCCACTTCTTAGTTTTCATAAGATTAGAGAGACTGCATGTCCTAGTCTGCCGTTTTATCCTCCCCTTTACATGTAGGATGAGAGCTTAACTTCCTAAGGGTTTCCATTTTAGCCAGGATCAATAGCCAAGTGTTCATTGGCCAAAGTGACTGTGGTCCTCTGTGTTCAGGCTTCTGAGTGAGCCATGGTTTGACAGTGCAGCCCACAAGAGCAGAAAATAGAGCTTAGAAGAACTGTGCCGGTCTACCTCAACTCTATTTCCTCTCCACAAGTTTCAGGCAGTTATGACAGGTCCTTTTCATGGTTTAAGTAGGTGACTGGAGGGAGCTGATCCAAATGGCCGAAACAGCCCTTGGTTCATTATCAAGAGGCCTAGAATTTGAGATTATAGGTGATTACACTCATCCATCCCCTTTTCTGAAAAAAAAGAGAAATCTGTTTAATCCCCCTCTCTGGTGCAGCTTCGGAGGGCGCCCAGGGACGGCTGGCATCCATCACAGGCCTAAAAAAAGCACAGAACATACGGAACCAGGAGGAGCCCTGGCCCCGGCTTGCGGGGAAAAAGGCCAGTTGGCCAGCGAACAAGAGGTGCTGGGTCTGATCGGGCAGGGGGAGACGCCACTTGGCCGCAGATCACAGCGGTCAGTGGGGACATCGTTGGCCCGCCGGCTTGCGTGGGGAGCTCTCATGGAAAATGTTAGGGGGGGGAGCTGGGAGTTCAGTGTTGACCTTAGACTCTGAGCTGCACTCACAACACAGCAGCCTCCTCCTTCCATCCACTTCCTCACCACTTCTGACAGCCGTGAGTGACAGCTCTCAGAGTTTCATGTTTGCTGCACTCTCACTCCTACGCTTTCTGATGGATTGTCAATGCCAGCATGCTGATTTAGTGTGAGGGTCATTCACAGGAAAATTTGAAACACAGTATTTTTTTTCATTTAAATTATATTTTCCACACACTTTGTAATAAAACAGTTTACACCTTTCCTTTCAGAGGAGACCCTGTTAGAGAGGCTAACAGAGGGAATCCACCCACAACATGAGTGTTTCACTACGTTGTTTCTTGTTTGAAACCAGTCCTTTGAATCCATGTGTGGACTTATGGGATGGGAGCCTGGTGAGCAGATTCCATTTAAAGTTTGAATTGATGGATCATATTGATCACCTAGAGAGTCTTGTTCTCATTAAATTCTGCCGCTTAGGTCAAGTTCACACATAAAATCTCTCGTCAGAGTAAATCCATTTCAACAGGGCATTGAGCTATTCACAAGGCGTTTTGGGAACTGTGAAACACAAATAACAAGGTTTTAATTTTTTATCTTTGGCAATTTGGCATTTATTCCTTGCTTCCCTGTTTGCTGTTTCATAAATGTTTATGAAGGAAGAGAGATCACTAGCATATGAGTAAACACTAGAGAGTGGTTAAAAAATCATTACAAGCTGGGCAAGGCTCTGTGAATGAAGTTTTGATTTCTTTTGTCATTTAGAAGGAATAAATAAGGGTGAAACCAGTCAAAATTCTATAGTGTCTTCCTTGTCTCTGATGCGAATACGTTTGGACTCATAACTGCATGTGAATTCATTTTTTTCAGTTTTTCTACCACAAACCCACTACCTTTATCTAAAACCTTTTTAAATAAATCAAGAGGAAACAAAGTGGTTCCAAACCTTTTTGGCTTTTATCCCCTTTAAGTGAAGCAGTGAGTGTCCACTTCCACAGTTCTACCAAAGAGTCATTTTCCCCTGTGAACTTCTCAGGTTTCATCTACTGTAAATGTTTGTCAGAGGATGAGGATAAAGCTTTGTGCAGTATTTCACAATAAAAAATAATAAAAAAGTTGAGATTAAACTATTAACTATTAAACTTATATTACACACATACATACACAGTATATATATATATATATATATATATATACTGTATATAGCTGGGCAGGTTGCTGCTGCTGAAAACAATGCTATGAGAGCAATCAGAGTGTACCATATAGGTAAAGATAGGTGTGATTGGAACTGCAGTTCCCCCTTTCACATATAAGTGGTCATGTGATCAGTTGTTACTATAAAAAATAATTATGGGTGCTTTAAGAAAAAGTCAGAAAAAATGAATATATCTATATTTTCTTTACTACTTTCCTATCCCATTAATCACCTCACAACCCCTTTCATTTTTTGTGTGACCTCTTGGGTGGGTCCCAAACCATCATGTCACAAAGCCGATTAATGCAATACAATCACATAAAAACCAGGTACATGCTGTACAGTCAACTTCGTGGGTTGATTTTAAAACTTTCTCTGGTTGTTATTGAACTGCTCGGGCCATGACTTCTGCCCTGTGCAGTGATCAGCAATGTAAAGCATTTCTATTCAACATATATATATATATAACATATATGTTATTCCATAACATATGGAATGCTGCAATCATGCTGCACTGGCATGTATTGGACAGAAAACCTGGCATTCATTGTTTTCGATAGGAAAGCAACAGTAAATCCATAAAGTACCACCTACTGTTCTGCAGACAGAACTTGACAACAAAAGCTGAATCCTCCCAGCCTTCACCGTCTACAGAAGAAAGGATAAACAAGAGTAGAAGGGAAAAAAAATCTGACAAAATGAATGCAGCCAGAGATGTTTGTGCAACAGCTCATCTTGTCCTGTCGTCCAATAAAGATAGAGCAGAGAATAGGCATGAGCTCACTTTATCCAAGTTTCTATTTCAGGTATTAAGGAAAAGATTTGCAAATGAATCTCAGCTAGGTAGAGCTTCTAATATCCAAATATTACCTAATCAATGTTTTAAAATGAAACAGAATTTTCAAGTAGATTTTTTGTCGTATCAATATGCGTATCAAACACCTTTTCACAGGAATCAGCATCAAGATTATGTACACCGCTCTTTATCATGCTATAGATGACAATTATCTACGAGTTCAGTGGTGTTAGTAATGATATAATTAGAAGAAAGACACTGTTTTGATATTTTATACTGATTGGTAAAGATATCTGTGGCATACTTATGCACCAGTTACCAAGATACAAGAAGTCTGACCAAGACATGCTCTGCAGAATTACTAAAAGATAACAAGGGATGCTGATCTCGCTGATCTGCAGCACTGAAGACACTGATTAACATACCGCTTGTCCTCACTTAATTGTCTTGTTACTCTGGCACGACAGCAGATGATCAAGAAACAGAGGTGACCGACAAAAGTCCCTTTGTACCGCGCCATCTCAAAAACAACTTCTCTCCCCTCACTCCCTTCCCCACCTGTCAGCGTGACACAGAGTGAAAGTCAGGTAAGGACTCTTTCTGCGGGGCATCACAATCACAACACAGATGAGGGCCAGACCACACTGCTGGGAGGAGGAACAGCCCTCTGACCAAAAACGGTGCTCATGATTCATTCATTACATCGTTAACAGGTTTCCAGAGTGTCAACAGCTTGTCTTTGAAGTGATAATCTTAACATTGAGGGTGTCCTTGAATTTCTTCCCTCCATTAAAATGGTTAATGGGAGATGATTTCTATAACTCAGCAAGGAGGAGTTCCCTGAGCCTCCTGTTAGTTAAACCATGTCTAATAAATCTTTAGGGAAAAGACAGAAAATATGGGAAGCTCTTAGAATGCTTAGGGCATTTCTTCTCTCAGTTTCCGTTTGATAGCATGTGTTCCTCTCACTATATGCACCAACTTATGTTTTAATAGCTAATATAGCAAAATTCTACAGCGAGTAAACACGCTGAGTATGGTGTTTATGATTATGAAACAGTATACAGGGTAAATAGCAGGGAATTTAATTTAAAATACATAATTAGCTGATTTTTGGACATTTATTTCATAATTATTTATTAAAGTTATGAACAAATAACATCAAACATGTCTGTAACGATTCTCAGTCATCCAGAGGAATAGCATCAAAAGAGGTTATCTTTTTTTTTTTTTTTTTAAATCAATTTTTTTATCTTTATGTCATACATTTTTACTCTGGTTTAGAGAATCTTAATTTCTCCTTTGCTACATCCAGTTGTCCACAACCAGTTATCATTGAGCAACAATTCCTTGCCTTCCTTACGAAGCCAGTGGCATGATAGAGCCAAGTGAACTGATCCAGTGCCTCAGATAGATAAAACAGATGAAGAGTGTCCTCCCAAGAAAAAAAGACAGAATCAGTTGTTTCAGCAAATGCTGACATATGTTTACATTCAAGTGACAAAGCCATCTCAGGAAATAATATGACATGGTTGTGAAACAAAAAGTCCACAGGAGGCTGGCACGGTTGCAAGAGTGAACAAAATGTTCAACGCAGAAAACCTCTTTCGCCTCCTGTTTTCTACCATCAGTCAGTTGTTTTTTTCCCTAAGACTACGATTATTCCAGGACATTAACCAATTGGCTGTTATAACAAAAATCGTCATCTTTTCCTAATGCTAAAGAAGCTGTTTCCATGCTTAAGCTTAACCAAACATAGTCCAGTGTTTCATCAAAAATGTTTTTACTTTTGTAACAATTTTGGAAAGCACTGACAAATTATGTCACCTTACTAATCAATGACAGCATATTTTGTCTTGTCTTTGGGACTTCATAACAGATGAAAGGAGACCTCATGAGAAGATCAAAACTTATGACTAACCTGCAAGAACAGCACGAAAAGGCCACATTTAGTCACAAGAACAAATTAGCAAATCAAGGGAGATATAACTGCACTACAGGGAAAGGATGTCCCAAAATGTTTCCTGGTTAAGTAAATCGCTCTTTAATTTATGTGTTTCAGGACAGCAAAGGTGCAACAAAAACACCAAGAAAAAGCAGAACAATCAGTGTAATTCTTCCAACTAGAGAATCACATCCAACCAACAAGCAGCCCTTTCCAGTCTGAGCAAAGAACCCACAAACATCACGATCAAATTATGCTGCCAGAGACACTGACATCGAGACTGGTTATCTAAGTCAATACTGCATGCCTTCTGCAATTACAATATAGCAGGTGAACAGTTCAGAAAGGTGTTGATTGAACTCAGTTCAGTTTTTGTTTGCAGTTTATCTGTCATTGCAGTGTTGTCGAGTATTGCACTGTACTGAGGTTTTTGTGTCATTCTGTTTATTCCTTTATGTGGATGGCTCATAGCCCATATTGTCAGAGCAACACGTCTAAGGCAGAATTCAAATATAGCTGTCTTGTACAGTAACCGTTTTGGAGCATTTATTAGTAGATATAGAAATTAGGTTCAAAGAATAAGACCATCAAAGAGCAGTCTTGAGACCAGACATGAGAACAAATCCAGAAAGGACTACAACACTGTTACTGTTCAGTGGACAGATAATCATGTTTAAACAAAGCAAAAAGAAAACGAGTCATGTTCCCAAATATTGTTGTTAATTTCAGAACAAAGCATGTTAGTAGAGTCAACAGAAGATGAATATAATGGGAACACCCAGCTTAAAATCTGTCACATCAAGGAAATCTTTTAATACCAGCGCAATTTATTTCAACTCTTCACCCTAAAACACTGATATAATTCAGTGTGTTACTCATTGTATGATTAAAACAGCCAAGAGCAGTGGTAACGATTCCCCGCAGTAAGCATAATCCAAGCTTATTTCAAGCTTATGTTCTAAGAGGGGACTTTAAACACAGGCATATGGTGATAGCTTTATATCATACTTAGTGATCCCAGTGGGGGTTCTAATCAATAAAGGACATGCTCCTCAGATGTACAAGTCTATGTTTTTTTGCATGAAATCCAAAAACGAAGCCTCTGTGCTCGAAGAAGAGTCAACTCTGCCGTCCACGCTTTGACATCCAGGGAACTGAGCAAATTAAGCAACTGTCATAGTGTGGCTTTTAATCATTTTGTTATGCAGTGATGAAACAATTTATAGCCTGGTTTGTGCTCAAATCAGATGGAAGAAAAACTGACTTGTATAAAAT
Source organism: Seriola dumerili (assembly GCF_002260705.1). Classification (NCBI taxonomy): domain Eukaryota; kingdom Metazoa; phylum Chordata; class Actinopteri; order Carangiformes; family Carangidae; genus Seriola; species Seriola dumerili. The sequence goes on from NW_019174586.1 coordinate 8,525,275, forward strand.
ATATAGTGTAAAAAGCATTGTAAGTAATATGATAAAGGAGAAGACAGATAGTGATCTTTTATTGTACCCAGTTTTCTTGGAGATATGCTCCCCATAGGACATGGTGTATGTTTAGTTTAGCTGGAGGTAGGGGTTGATTCAGAGAGGGAGATAAGCTCTGCTCTTCATAACTGGGCCATTTAGTCCCTCGTGACCCAGCCTCTCTGCCTTTGGCAAACACATCATTTTATTGTGACCCCAGCCGGCAGCCAAACAGTCAGCCTATAAGCCATCAGTAATGAAAAGCACTAATTCCAGCCTAGTGAACACAAGCGGAGAGGCCCAATTCATATTCATGTGCTGAGCTTCTTCCTTGCACTTCGTGTCAACCCATTCATCCATTCATTGGAGTCAGACCACCCCTAGCATATAGCATCCTCAATTTACTTGACAAGCAGAGTAGCCCCTCAAGGTTCAGCTCGACTAAAACAATTAAATGGATGCAACTGTTGTAACACAGGGGGTGGAATGATTAGGCTTTCTCTGTAGTGTAGCCTCAAAAAAAAATCATTAATAAACATTTGAAAAATTAAGAAATCCTTTTTTAATCTTTAGATGATATCACCGTACGCTTGAGTAGTTCTTACATACCAAACTTGTCATTCACATAGTATGACATTTTGTAAAGGTTTGGTAAATTACTCTGTGTCTCATCCAACTGAGACACTCTCTCTTATGTTTTTAGCCCAAAGCTGGAGATTAAAAAATGAATCTACAATTCCCCTGTTTAACGATCACACATGTTTAAAGGTATTATGCACCCACAGGAGACTTTGCATGTAATAAAGTGTGTATTCTCAGCCGGGTGCATTTGCGGAGGCTAGACATGCCAGCAGGGCTTCAAAGCCCACGTCTGGGTGATTCCAACAGCTGTTTCTATGAGCCTGGGGAGAAAGCGTGTCAAGTAGGATGTCTTCTGCTGTCACAAGCTCCTCAAGGTGTTTATTAAAAAAATGTTAATGCCATCAACATAACACACGCATTGAGATTTGGCCCTTGTGACAAGGATCTGGCAGTACCCAACTGTTTCCGCTTGTGGGATGGTCTGTAAGTGTGTGCCGGTTTTTCACACCCACACAGCAGGAGGTGTTAGTGGGCAACATACTTCACTGAGGTCCCTGAGGCCGCATGGGATTTGCTTTAGATGTCTTAATATCTCTAGTGTAGGGAAATATTGATTAGGCATCCGAATTTAAAGGGAAAGCAAGTCGAATATTCACTTTGACACGAGTGCATATACACATGCTGTCCACAAACACACACTCCCTCCCTTTTTTTCCTCTGTTTTTTTCCAAACCTCAGTATATAATGTTTTAGTTATTCTATTTAGTAAATTCTATTGTTTAATTCATGCTGACTATATGTGCAAAGAAATCTGTTAATGATATCTCAGCCAACTGGAGTCACGGCCTGACACTGATTTAGCCATGTCAAGTGGAATGCCAAGTTTAAGGAGATTTAAGTAATTGATGAATTTCATCGACCTCTTTCAGCAACCAAGGAATTGCATCAACATCCATGGGTCTCTTCCAAAGCTTGTGGTAGCTTATACTGGAGAGAAATATAAAAGTTACATTTTCATTATAGAAAGGTAGCTCATCCAACAGAAACGCCTGGAGAAGAGGTAATACATCACATCATGATCAATATTTTTTATCATAAAGAATTCTTCAAAGAAATCTCACTTTCATGTTGAAGTTGCTGCAACCCTAGCTCCAAATTCTATGTTCTTGTCTAAATGCTTATTAATGTTAAAGTAAATTGAGGGATCTCAGAGCCAGAGATGTCTATCTTTAAAGTTCCCAGTCTGGTTTGCACAAGTAACAGTGTGTTAGTTACTTTAAGTTGCAAATTACCTTTCAGCAAAATGTGATGGTTATTTTGTGAGTTTTTCTCAACCTTCCCTCTGTGGTAGTTATCTGTAATCTTCAGTAAATCTTGTGCATGCTTCGCTGTATGCATTGGTTCCCTTTCATATGGTTGATTGCAGTGAACATAGTGTATTCACCTTTCATGATAGTGAGAGGAGGGTTTGAATCAGGCTGAGTTCCTCCTAATGACCACTGACCGTTGATGTGAAAAAGCAACATATTTACCTGTGAAGGGGTTTCAAGCATGACTATTTGTTCTTTCTCATGAATGTAATTCCTTCCATTAAGCAGACATCTCCTTAAATGCAAAATTATACTGTTTTGTTGACATTATGCCTTTATGCTACAACTGTTTACATTTTTATTAAATTCAGGTCTAATGGATGATGATGTCTCCTCATATTAGCTAATATAATGGATGAGGCATTTGATATTTGGCCATCAAATGTCACATGGTTTAATTTTTCCTTGGCCAAACAGCTAATGTTTGGCCAATGCTGCAGAAATATGCAAAGTCTGTTTAATTATGGTGAAAATGTTAAAAACGTGCTCGACATTGTCCTAAATTTATCATCTTTCCTGTTATTAAAATGAATTTAAAAAACCCCCAAATATGTTTACTCCCATTCTAATGGGTTTGCACAAGATTTGGATTCAGAATTAAATATTATGTTGATGAGCATGAGGCATTGCCACGAGCAAAGTCATATCATCTAAATTTAAGGGTTGGGTGACAAGGTACTTGACATGATCTTGTCCCCGTAGGCTCTGAAACAGCTTACCGGAGGGCAAGAAAACTGGCTAAACCAGGTACGAACAGACTAAATTAAACTATTTCTCTCCGACTTGTATATTATTGTGGTGGAGGAAAACTGCTTTCATTTTTGTGAGCTGGCAGGATTTTGTTTTTGAGCAGCTGACAGACAGTTCCTATAAAGGCCCACGGTGGCAATTATGGATGTTTACAGTTTTGGTACAACCACTACACAATCTCTTGGCTCTAAATTAAATCAAATACATATACACGTACACGCATACATATACAGTATACACACACACACACACACACACACACACACACACACACACACACATATATGAATGAAATGTTATGAATAAAAGGACTTATAATTAGCTGATCTGAGAAGAATATATCATCCTCCCTAATGGCAAGGTGCTGTTTGGGTTAATACAATACTATTTAGAGGAAGAACAAAAAGCACACCCACACAACACACACAGGCCATAGAGACGCTCAGCACTGCAAACCCACAGCCGTCACCTGCTTTAACAGTGTCATTACTGTGACATGTGTAAATACGCAACATTACCACTAATGAGGACAGAGAATAGGCTACCGTGTTGTCAGTCTCATCATGGGTGCCCTGATCAGCTCAATACTGCATGGCATGTTCACAAAGGAGCAGACACTATGTCACAGGTAACACGGACGGTTCATTCAACACTGTCTGACTATCAGCGGCGGGTTGAGAGCTATATTCATCAGCCTGGCGTTAATTAATGCCTGCATGATTGAATGCGAGCAGGGACGTGCGGGAGAGATAATGCACACCTACAGGTACAACGCTGGCTCCACTCAAAGATATGATGATTAATTCATTCTTGTCTTCCGCTATAGAAATTAAAATCAGACACGCTGTATTTTTTGTGTCAAACGCTTGGCGAACAAAACAGGAGTCATTCTGATAGTAATTAGAAGCCTGTAGGAGAATGGCATCGCATTTATGTGATGGAGACAGCTCCAAGGTGCAACCTCACCCACAGAGGACTGAAGATAGACAAACATACGTGTGTTGTCCCTGACTTGGAGCTCTTTGATTGTAACAGATTGGCAAGGAAGGGGGCTATTTGAAAGTGGGTCTCTGGAACACCAGCTTTGAGGTTAGGGTTAAATGGGATTGCTCCCTTTGAATCATTTTATATGACCCACCGCAGCTGAGTCTGCAGGTTGTCCCGCTTGCTTTAAAGCGTATTATGCGCCTGAGATTGAGCAGAACTCAGGGCTTATCACACACACACACGCACGCACACACTGCATCTCAGACACTAGCTGGATGGTAGGTGACAGTGTAGCCAACTCTCTAGGGGATGGAGGGAACTGCTTTAACCAAATGAAGTCCCTGGGAAGAGGAGGTTACTGGGAAACAAGTGTGACATTGTTATTTCAAGAATCAGCGTCAGTGACAAGGTTTTCTCCAATCTATTATATTCACAGACTTTGTGCAGTGTACAATTAGTAGTCTTCTATCTATCTATCTATCTGGAATCTACACATACTGTATATGAGTGCATTATTCTGATATGAACAGATACAAGCAGCATCTGAGTTTTTGCAGTACTATTTGTTTTTTCCCCCACTGACCTGTCACCCCATTGACAGTTTGGCATACAAGTCATAACTCAGTTAAATCGAGATACACAGACTTCAGACATTCACAGTTTATTATCAGATCACCCTCTTTAAAGTGCAGCTGACCTTTTATCTTAGATTGGCTAAAACAGCATGACTTTGATGTAGATTTGCCAAAATGTAACAAATAGGCTAAAGGCTAAAAACGCAGAGAATGGATCATTTTAAGTTCAATAGTCAGACATTCAGCCAGGTTCTCTCCAATTGACTTTTCATCAGTTTTCACCAGATTTGTTGTGTTGTGCAAAATAAAGCCTGACTGATGCTGCACAGGTGTTCAGGTATTGAAGCCTGGCACCTTGGTGACTTGACAAGAGACAGAAATGGATGAGCTGTTAGCGGCCTTATCAAAAGTGCAAGCTAAATAGCCTAGAGAGCTTTCTAACTTTCAAACTAACTTTTTTTTTTTTTTTTTTTTTAATTCTTTCTATTTCTCTTTTCTATTGCATCCACAGTCTCATATTTTTAAATTATACAGTGTGGTCTTACAAGCTATTATGGCCTATTTCTTTCAATAGTTTTTTTCAGTAACACTTCAAACTAATTTCACATTTATCTGGGCACCCTCAGATTATATAGACATTCTGTATATAGACACAGTATGTATGTATGTACGTATGTATGTCTGTATTGTATGTATGTATCTATCTGTCAGTCAATTGACAAATTCCCCAGTTTTTGTTTGAAATTGTTCAACAGTAACAGACACTGTGGTGTTAAACACAAGCACAAAACATCACCAGCACATCAGACACACACATACACACACGAGCCCTGTTTGTAGCTGTTTAGCGCCACATGAGCTCCATCTGTACTCAAAGCCTTCATAGGTGACATGTGGCCTGTCCATTATTGCTCTATTAAAAGCTGTGTGTGTGTCAATGGGTCTCACGCTGTTCCATAGCAAATATGCATCTTGTATTCTGGCAGAGAGATTAAGGATCAAGCACAGTGGCTTCTTTTAATGTCAGTCTCCCTTTGATACTGATTGAGATTAAATCTTTCACAAAGTAAGTGTAAGATGATACTGTATAAAAAAGGGTGATGCCCCTGACATTTGAAAGAACTTCTTTTGACTATAATGGTATAATAATTATTTATTAAGAAGTTTTGTTAAGTTTGCACTTACAGCACGTCTTGATTTATTCTTTTTACGCCTAGAAAACTTCCCTCACAATCTTTTTAAAAATTTACTTCAAGTTTTTTCTCTCCTCCACCCAACCCTGACCTTTGTGTTATACTCAAAAAACTCATCTGCCTACCTGCATTCACTTGTGGATTCAAAAAAAAAAAAAAAAAAAAAAAAAAAAAAAAAAAAAAAAAAATGCACATAGTCATACAGTCTGACACTTACTGACACACTCTTACATACACAGTCACATAGGCAAACAGACATGCAGCACCTTTATTTTCTCTCTCTGTTTCATCTTCCCCCTGGGTCGTCCGTCAGCCTATTTTTGCCCTAGCCTGTTGCTACCTGAGGGGCGGCAGAAAGGTGGTAATGGAGGGCTGACTGAGGCCTGTCACTTCATGCTCTTTCACCCTGGGGACTCTGAGTGGGAAAGTAATGGCCAAGCCTGCCAGATGTAGCAGTCACTTTTAATCAAGTGCACGGCTGTCACTCCGCCTGTATTGATCCCTGTGAAGTCCCCAGGCAGCCTGCAATCGGACCAGTTTCTACACCACAACAACTTTCCTCTCGCCTTTCAAACAGCACCCCATGTGGTGGCATCTTGGCCAAGTTAATCATAATCCAACTCTGCCGTGAAAAACAGTAACCACAGAAAACAAGATCGGACAGGGTCGTTGCCCCTGCATTGTGTGTGTTACTCACACACCATCTCCCAGTGGATGTCGTGATTTCATGTGAGACAGATATGGTATTTGCATGTAATTCATGTGACTGTGCATCTTTGTGTCTGTGGCTCTACATTGGCGCATTCATGCATTAGTTTGTTTATCTAAAGGCAGCATGCCTATTAGTGTTATAGGCTTAACGCATTAAAGTGCGTGAGTAAATCCTTCAATCTTCATATTGTTTGGATGCGAGGTTTGCTTTAAATATGGCCAAGGTTAAGTGGCCACTGTGAGGCTATATTTGTCTTGTCTTCCCCTCACTCAACAATAATGCACGCTATGGTGAGAGTGGGTGAAAGTCAGGATTTGGCACCTGACTCTCTCCCTTTTTTCCAGAGATCTGTTGCAAGGCTCTGGTTTTATTGTTCATTTGCTGAGGCCACAGGGGCTGACTATTACTGGGTCATAACTCGGCAGGATGATGAGGGATGAATTCTAATGTGAATCCATCACCAATGGGGATAGGAGGGAGGTGGCGGGAATGAGAGATGGAGGACTCGTGGGGGAGATGGGAATAAAGTATGTCATGAGCACACACACACACAAGCATGCATTCATATGCAAACATAGAAACACACAAATAAACACAGATGTATGCAGGTGCATGCATCCTGCCGAGTGTAATGGTCAAACTGCTCAAGTTTCTTTTTATAGCTTCATTCTGTCTGGATTGAACTGTGTCAACTTGTTTTTTTCTTTATTTCAGTCAAACTACAACATAAAGAAAGTACAACTGATAGAAGAGGCATATAGTACGGAGGTCATTTTTCTTTCTTGTACAGCACTTTGCTGATTTTCACTCATCACCCAAACTCCATTCGTGTGTAAGGATCATGGCTGGCTGGAAAAGAGAGGAGAGCAGTTGCAGAATAATCTGCTACACCATCCAGACACATGGTTGACTCCATGTGGTAAACCTCACTGACAGATGCTTAGAGTTAGAGTAAAAGGAAAGGTGTTAGGCAATGACATGTGAAATAGAGGGCAGACTGTCGAGCCCCCTGCATTGCAGATGTACTCCACTGCACCACAGTGGACAGACAACACTGAAAAAGGCACTGTGAAGACACACTGTAATTTAGCAAAGGATGATTTTTGTGACCTTTCATATGGATTTGGGAATTTTTATCTTCAAGCTTGACACATGAAGCAACATGTAATCTTGAGATTGGAAAATGTACTACAGATGTAGAATAACACAAAGGACAAATAGGAATGTATAATTATGCTGCAGCCAAATGTGACAACTACAGCTATAAAGAACATCTCATACAGAATGTAAATTTTCTGGCAGATGTTATGGCCTCAAAATGATGATTATTTTATTTCTGCCCTTATACAGGTTTCTGCAACAATGAGTTACAGTTATCCCGAGCCTTGTATAGGGGCAGAATAATTTCAAGTTGTAGATTTTTAGTTCCGTTTAGATTAAATTTTAATGATCCCTGTGGGGAAACTGGATTGTTGTAGCTGAGGAGAATAAGATATAGCTAGTAATAATAATATAACAGACAGTATAATTCAACAAGTCGCCACCAGCTGAACCTACAGAATATAATGTAGTAAATGAATAAAAATCATAGATTGTCTGCATTGACAGGTTTACAGGTTGGAGTGGATTATAAAGTGGACATCACTATTTATTCTCATTACAGGAGAACAAATGCACAGAGGTACAGTATACCCAGTACAAATATGCATATGCTAATATACTATATAATTTAAGTCACTGTCATCACATTTGAGATAGAGTTATGAAGCAAGACAGATAAGACATCTTATTTTTCCATCTATAAAGTTTGTTCCCTGTTCTTTCAGCCATCAGATTTTTGCTCTCTCTTTATCAGAACATCTTGTTATGTAAAGCACATCACAGGAAATTTTCTGTCATCTGCACAGCTCCAGCATAATGCGTGCCATCACGGGTGACTTTGGGAGAATGCAGGAGGAGCGGGGTCTGTCTTTGGGATTTGCAACTGAAGTATCAACCCTTGCTTTCTTACAATACACTGTTGCAGAATCCCTCTCAATCCCCTTCATGGTGGAACAAAGATTTTGAAATGCAGCTCACATTAAGTCAGCAGGAAAAACCAACAAAAAGACATGACTCCTCCAGTGCCTTCTGTCTTTTCTGCAGGAAACAGACCGATGGCTCTATTAAAGAAGCGGCACCATACACCCTGGGTGAAATAGCTGTCAGATTTGTCACTTTCAAATGACATACCTATTAGAAGCTAATAAAACCCCTGAGCTAAGATGAGCTAGCTGGCACAAATCAAGGCTACAATACAGAAGCAGAAGGATGAGATCTTGAGGTGAAAGAGAGAAGGATATTTCTTTGCTTTTGTGTAAGCTTTTGTTTGTCTGCTCGGCCCCTGTCAAGTTAGACAATGCAGTTCCCTGAGAGTCTAATCGATGCTGCAAATGTCAAAGACTGCCTATGGTTGCATGAGGCCAAAACATGACTCTCAGTGTGGTGTTGTTATCTGCTGGACAAAGACTTCGACAGCTGATGCCCAGTCCTGGGGTACGGGCCAACATCTACAGAGGCTTTATCTTATAGTCTTCTCATCCACTCAATGCCAATGATCCACCCTGATCTAAGAGATGCTGTTAAACAGGAAAATCTCTCTGTGCTAGCTGCTTCTCTATGTGAGATGCATGTATGATAAGAGGCAAGGGTTTTTCAACAATTGGCACGTATGTTAACATGTCATTTGGCAAGTATCAGATTTACAGTTTTAGAGATTGCAATTACTGCTCAGACAGAACTACTGTCATTTCACTGGTAATTATGTTTGCTTTGTGAAACCTTCATCATATTGATTTGTTTACATGTGCTGGAATGCACGCACACACACATGCACGCACGCACACACGCACGCACACACACGCACACACAAAGCCATTGTAATTCAGGGAGCATCTACAGTGGAGATTGCATTGTCGTGTCATTAAGACAGCCCCCCAAGGGTACTATTATTGTACAGATGCACAGTAAAATACTCACCCGTGCACACACACAGCACATGCAGCTGGGCTACCTTAATTGGCCTTACCCTCACTAGAGAGTTGTATTTTTAAAATGTATTGTGGATTGAAGACCAAAATTGAACTTCCAAACCTTCACTGTTGTGACGTAGTTTTCGATATATCATGGCAGATTTTATCACTGCAATAAAAGTAGATTGGTCACAGTACTGTCCTTCCTAAAGCAAATAAAATTTCAGTAGTCTTGAAAATATAATGGGATGTTATAAATTTATTCAATCAATGCATTGATTAGCAATTATACAATGGCGGCAGACCTGAGGACCTGAGCATTAAATGTCTCATGTGCTAAAGAATGATGATATGAATAACTGACCGTGAAAATAGTGGATAAACCTACAATTGTCACCTGGTTTGATAGTGGTACAATGTTTTTAAAAAAATATATTTTCAACATTTATCTCTGACAGTCATACAGTTTTTTTATTACATCTAATTTGGGATAATTTGAAATTATCTTCCCTTTTTCTTTGTCTCTGCTAACCCCGCTGTTGGCCTGAGGAGGCTGCAGGCCCGGACATGATACGTGGTAACTTCATTTCATCTGTCAGTGACAAGTTCTACCTGGAGGGCATAGCACCCTCCTTGCAGGTACCAACCAGTAGGAGTCAGTAGTGCAGTAACAACAGTAACAACTCACAAATTCAGACAATTGTGTCTGTTGGAATGCATGACCAACTGTTTCTAGTTCATTTTCTGCTGCTTTGGCTAAGTCAAGTCATTTATATAATCAAAAATGGCAAGTCATAAAATTGCCTCAAAAGGTATACAACACCCTCTACCCTCAGTCCCTTGGTCAACCACTTCGAAAGACTACTACTCTACTACTCTTTGCCATGCTGCGGCTCATGGCAAAATAAACAGTGAGAGCAGTCAAGCCATACATAAAGATAAACTCATTAAAAAATGTCATTTACTATGTTGAAAAAGACACAGCTCGAGCACATTTAGTGTTGACAAGCCTGAGTTACCACTGGCTCTACTGAACTGAATTGGGGAACAAAAGAACTACGACATAAGATCATAAAGAACCTTAGAGAAAAGATAAAATTACAAAAATCAGTCGAAACTCTCAAGTCCTGACTGTGCTTATATCTCCATCACAAATGAATGAAAGTTTGACTGACAGCATATTTTAACAAAACATTTTACATGTATTTTTGCAGATAAAAAAATGCACTTCAGAGTAAAAGCGTTTCTAAATAATAATTAAAGTTTTTTAGTTATGCTCAATTGTTTTGTTCAATTTTTTTTGACTCCATTAAGTTAAAACAATTCACATTGCCTTAGAATGTTATTATTTACATCATTAATATTAGTCGACAGAACAATATGAATTTACTTATTACAAATAACATGGACTATATGATCATCCATGTGTTTGAATATAAAATATACTTCCAATTATTTTTCAAAAACCCTGCCTCAGGATTACCAAATACAAGAAACAACATCCATTCTCTTCTATCTATCCCAGACTTTCAGTGCCGAGGAGAGAAACAACCGGCCTGTTGCTATTCATCTCTTCCTGCACTGGAGGGACTCTAGGTGATAAATTCCACTCTTACCGAAGCCCATTGGCAAGACACCAAGCACATGTTGTCCCAGAACAAATGCTTTTAAAAGTGTATATTGCTCAGATTTTAGTGCTGTGTTCAGTTTCTGATACCTGCTTCAATCACTAGAGTGTCGCATTATCATCCGTCATTGCTTCCTCTGTACTTCAGGCTGGCTGATTACCCCATCATCCTGCCAGACTTTGCCCACAAAACTGAAACTTGTCCAAGATCATGACTTATCGAAGAGCCCAAAGATCCCAGATTGGCCCCTTTGAGAAAGAGTTGCCTCTTTTGGCCAAGAAATAATATAGCGCATAAGCTCCTGTCACACTTCACAATGCCTCGTTTTTATAGTTTGGTTTTCTACAAATTAAACAAACAAGATATAACATGTTAATCAGTGAACATTTCAGGTGCTGGTAAGTGGATTTCATTACCTTTGGATAGACCAAGGTTAGATGTTTCCCTGTTTCCAGTCTTTATGCTAAGCTAAGCTAACAGCTGTAGCTTCATATTGAAGGGGCAAATATGAGAATAGCATCAATCTTTTCATCTAACTCTTGGAAAGACAGCTAATACTTTTATTTCCCAAAATGTTAAACAATTCCTCCTAATGTGGACAAATCCAGACCTGTAGCAGTACAAAAGCTTAATGGTAAAAAGTGGTGATTCCCATCAAAATGACATAATCTACTATCTGGATAATATGGATTTCCCATGGATTAAAATATAAACAGCTGAAATCTAAGAGCTTATTTTATATTCATATATCACATTTATTCATATCGGCCATGTACATTTGTAACCATGACTTTAAGCAATAGCTATGATTTTAGTATGCTCAACCACCCATAAGCTTTTACACACGCGTGTCTAACTGGGGAAGTACTAAATCCACCCAACATCTGCCTGATGTCTTGGTGAGCAGACCATATTCTCTCTTGTCCATCCCGCATCAACCTCTCAGGAGACCCCTGGCCACCTGTGTCACCCCCCTTCTCACACACACACACACACACACACACGAGCAGACACACACAATCTTCCTGCCCCACCCTTCCACCACATGAATAATGCATAATCAGACAGTCGGCAGTGAGCTAATGAGTCAATTGCTTAGAGAGCCTGGAGAGACAGACACCCGTGCGCTGTGATGGTTATACCAAGCCGTCCCCTTGCTCAGGTTGTACTCGGCACCAGATGTCCACGGTGCGGGGTGATGAATTATGGGTCATGCCTCCTGCCCCTCTTCTGCAGTGTCACCACATTGGGAGGCAAGAGCATGTGGTTTAGCCCATGTGGTTATGTATATATATATATATACTGTATATACAGTATATATACTGTATATATATATATATATATATATATATACATACATACTGTATATATATATATATATATATATATATATATAGTGCGTGTGCCTGTCCGTCTTTGCTCAAGGATGGAGAACCATCTATATGCACATGCTATGGAAAGGTTGGGATCATTTAACTTTGATGCTTTCTCTCTGTTGAAGGCCAAGGAAATTTCCTCTGCAGCCACAGCTTATGTTCTGTGAGCATTGGCACCGCAGAACATCTGAGAAAAAAATACATGTGCTGGTGATATAATAAGGACTAAATACAATCTGCCACTGAGCATGCAAAAAAGGAGGATACATGTATGAAACATGCTTATGATAGCGGATTTAAATCATTGTTTACGCATGCGTGAGTGAAAAAAACACTGGACTGCGAATATGTTATCATCTCAATGCTGTGTTTTAGTGCAGTGCAGCTTTCTCTCATCTTCGAATCTATCTCTTCATTTTGCATAACTCATTGGCAGTTTTTCAGATCATGGTCATGTTTGAGGGCACATGCCTGACCTTCTAATTCCTGGGCCCATGATACTTCTTACTGCCAAACAGTGGCTCATTCTCTCTTCAGCCACAATTTGAAAAGCAATCTCAACGATCTATGATCTCATGATGAGCATGCCAAAAAAACAAAGTGCAAGATACTACCAGACATACAGTACAGTTAGGGGATTTAAAGTGTGACCAAAGCTTTCCAAGGCGATGCTATTGAAGTCCCAAGCTCTTATGACAATTACAGCCAATTCCCTCTCCAAGTCCGCTCAGCCACTTTAACAGTCTCTCAGAGCGAACTTCTTCCAATGTCAGAGTGAAACACTGTGTAAAGAGCAAGATTTCATTAATAATCCTTTCAAAGTGAAATGTCTGCCTTTGCAGTTTTAGTGTGATCCTACTGACAGTCAGGGCAGACTGCGAGGCCAAGTTGTAATTGGGGTGCTTGAGCCAGCATATAATGCTGCAAGAAACTGTTTAACATGTTTAAACTTAGGCAAGTACCGTTAGCATTCTCGGCAGAGATTTTATAGCCATACAATGCATGGTTCATTGACCAGCTACAGAAGGTTTCCACCATGATTCAGTTTATTCCTCACTGTGTTTTTTTTGTGATTTTTGCTCACAATAGTTGTAGCTGTAAAACAACCAGAGACAGAGCTGGAATATAAATAGGGAAAGATCCTGAAATAGATGTTTGAATATAAGTCTAGTATACGCTGGTCTATTAATTCACTGTCTCATAAATGATGTTTTCCTGATTTGTTATGCTTTTGCCAACTCTACATTCTTCAGTGAGGATGAGCAATCATACTGTAAAAGCATCGGTGAATGGCACTGACGCGGCTTTGAGACTCACCACAAACGGTCTTTCTAATGGGTATACCATACTCTAACAATTAGTGGAGAATCTCCCCTGTAAATATTCTCTGCGCCAAACTGTCTGGCTCCTCCTGACAGATCTTTATTAGCTTTAGGTGCCAGGAAGATGTGCATATTGATTACCAACTGCTTCAGCTATCTCACTCCAAACATCTACATTCTTCTGATTCATAATTCAAAGCAGCCACTCATATTTAGATGAGTCCTGACAAACTGAATATTTTATGATAGATAGCACTACCAAAATAAACACGGCTGCCAAAATAATCAAGCACTGGACTTGGTTATCCATAAATAAAAAAGTAAAAAAAACATGCACACCATGATCTCTGTCTGTGTCCCATTACAATGCCGAAGTTGCACGAATCAATTTAGAAATTGTAAGGGTTTTCTACATCCCACATAATGACTCACTATTTGACAAGACAGTCCTTAGTTTGTAGAGCTTAACTGTCGCCCATGATTTCATTATGTATGCAACAGTCATTCAAAACTCACACAATCAACATGGCCTTTATCTGTCTATTTACTTTGATTTTTGTAAATGGAGTTCTTGATGCTCCACCACCCTTCACTCTAAGCCAAATCAATGGTAGTTAACATCATGTGATTCATAGCTCCACTGTAGAACTTTATCACAGAGGGCACTTAATTACTTGGAGCTTCGTATTTGTACTCAAAGGACAAACCAGCACAAAGGATTTGTCAACTGACTCGCAGATAGTCGGTGAAAAGTATCGCTAATTAATTATCACTTATTTGCACTGCTGCTCCTGATAAAAGCAATCTCCAGATGCAGGTTTCCAAGTGATTCTTACAAATATGTATCAGGTCTGTTATCAGATATTCAGGATGGTATTACTAGGAACTGCATGTTAGAAAATTATCTAGTACATGATGACTGTATATGTAGTGCATAATGACTACCTTCCACTGCCATAGCAAACCACACTTGCTCATGAGTTGTAGTAGCTGGCAGAGTGATATGGTATGGTGGTGTGTGTGTTTGGATATCAGTTGGAAAAAACTCACATTCCACACTCACTGAGTGACGCCCATGTGATCCAAACAAAACTTGGAATGATTTGATCGAATCCCTCTTACAGTAAAATGATACCCTGCCTGCATATTATGTTTCACATGGAAATACAAAGCGTTACAGAGTCTCTATTTCACTTGGCCTTTAAAGAAGCCACCGTACTGATCTCGATTCAGTTCAGGATCAGTGAATTGGGCTGAAATAATGCTTAGTACCAATAACAACATACTTGTCATTGTACAAGCAGGTATCAAGGCAGAGTATCAAGCAAGAATAAAAGGATCAAAAACACATGTAAAGTCACCAAGTTAAAGAACGAGAGTGGAACAGACGGGAGGCCATCAACTCCTTCATATCAGATTCAATTTGGTTTCATCTTGACAAAGATGACCTACAAGCAGGTGAATTTAAGTTCTTCAGTCTATTAATAAATCTTGTTGTATTTCAGCAGGTAAGAAAAATGTTTGAAGACTGGTAATATTCTATATTTATGTTATTCTCAACAAATCCCATGTATGGACAAAAAAAAAAAAAAACTACAATATATTAGTTTATCTATTAATATTTTTCAACTCTCATGTCTATGGCTCTCAGCCAAGCATATTTGTTCCTTCTGAAAATGTGAATCTTTAACGAGTCACAAATATATAGTTTCATTTTTAAAAAGGCTAATTAATTTCCTAAAACAGCTGGGCACATTACTCAAACATGAGTAAATAGCATATTTGTTGGAGAATATTTTCAGCTACAGATTTGGTAAACTGTTGAGTATTTACAGCAGCAGGACACTGTATGTGGGACTGGCTCAAAATAAACTACAGTTTCCACTGTCATGGTAATGTTTTAGCATGTCACCCAGTGTAAGAGTGTGGCTCAGTGATGTGTTTTTAATACTTTTCAGAGCTCTATGGAACAGAGGAACAAAAGAAAACTTCATTTCTGGTTTTGATATTTTCATGGGATTTGTTGTGAAAAAGAAAAATGTGTAATATCACCAGGCTTATCGTAAATTTTAGAATGTCAGTACAAAGATCAGTGAAAAGATCATACTATACTGTATCTGGCACTCTAATTCAATAGAAGCTGTCCTTCTGTGCTCTTGGGCCTTGTCACTTCTATGAATTTTACCTTTGCTCCAGTGCTGACAAGTGCTGAGGTGGGATTCAACAGTCATCTAACCACACAAAACTTTTTGGGTTAGAAGAGCACCTGAAGGATGAATCACTGCCTTATTTGGCTATGCGTCATTCACCTTTCCAAGCTGGTTGCTCTCCATCATTCCACGGCTCTTTTTTATTCAAAGCTAGTAATTCAAATCTAATATTTGCAGCCAAGTGAATATCTGGAACATATTTTTATGGCTTTCATGAAAGCTAACTCAGAGAATACATCTTTCAAGTATGAAGGGAATGTGAAGCAATTTCCTGATGTTTGTCTGATAATATGGTTCAAGTAAAAAATGTTTTGTAAAGAAGCGCCGCAGATAAGAATGTCTTTTAACTGTGGCCAAATCATAAATGAAAGCTACAGAATAGTGTGCTATTAATTTTGAAAACTGGGACTGGTCGTGAAACAGCTGTCCTTTTAGTCAAAAAACAAATTATTATTATTATTACTATTATCATTTTTATAATAAATATTATTATCATTATTATTATTCTGCATGTGAACAATAGTAGATTCTGAGAAATGTCAACCAAATGATAGTTGGACTTGTAAAATTGAAATGCTAGCTTAGAGGCTGTAGTTGTATATGGCCCAGCAGTGATTTGAGCTAAATGATAAGGCTAGCATGTAGACATGCTCACAATGACTATGTCAACATGCTGATGTTTGGCTGGTACAATGTTTTCTATGTTCAGTGTTCACCATTTTAGTTTGATCTGTTAGCATGCTAACATTTGCTAATCAGCACTACACACAAAGTACAGCTGACTCTGATGGGAATGTCATTACGTTTGTGGGCATTTGATCATAAACAAATGTCATGGTAATGCATCAAATAATTGGAGATTAATCAAAACCTCAACCTACTGGTAGAACTAAAGATAAAGTCAGGGGATCACCAAAGTCATTAGGATACATCATCTGAGAACCATGAACGTTTTGAGCTCATTTATCATGTACCTGTAGAGATACTTTACGAGATGGGTGAAAACACTGTTCTGCTGGTGGAGCTGGATAAACACAAAATTTAATGACAATCCATCCAGTGGTTGTTGAGCTATTTCAGTCTGGACCAAAGTGGTGGACCATCTGACAGAGCAACATTGCCAATCAATCAATAGAACCGCACCGCTAGTGTGGCTAGAAACACAAAGGAAGAATAGAGCTATTTGTGGTGACACCCTCTGTAACTCTGTCTCTCCTCTCTGCTCGTTCTGGCCCAGTGTTTTCCTAAATTGTTCCTAATGGCTTTTATAATATCTGTACAACACCGTGAAGACACCACAGCAATCCATACATATGCTTTGATGAACAAGCAACTGGGAAGTGAACTGTCATATTCTTTGCACTATGTGACTATTAAAGAGACATAAACTGGTACATAATGTGAATCTTCAGAGAAGATCAACAACTAAATGTAAATGTTTTGAATGAGATGTGCACACTAATACAAAGAAACTGGTGTATAAATGGATGATTGCAGTAACATTATAATGATGCACCGGAACCACAGATGTAGTAAAAAGGCAATTCAAATGTTAAGATGTAAAACTGTCCTTCAGTCAGTAAATGTGTCATTCACTTTCCTGAAGAGCTTTTTTCTTTTAGGATTCAGAGTCATCGGATGATTCTGGGTCAATACTTGCCTCTAGCGATAGAATTTTTGTCATATTTAATGACATGAAAAAATTGCTTCAACCAAAAAGGGGCTTAGTGTTCCAAACTGCCCACAAATTTTTCTTTGATATGCCCACATGCTGTGGGATCCAGCTGAATCATTCATGATCAAATATGTATTTTATATAAATGCACATTTCAATTCTATTTGTCAACTCATCAGTTCATTTCATCAATCACCATCTATTCTCACATCTTCCATGATAAGCAATTGGTGCAGTGTTTAGGATTGCACTTCAAAGCAGTCGCCTCACAACAGAATCGCCAGTACTTTGATGTGACTCATCACATTCCCAAACAAACCACAATCCACTTCTTGCCTGAGTACAGTGAAGCAACCAAGAATAACATGGCAGAATTTAAGCCAGAGACAGAGAGACACCACGTACACAGGGAGAATAATATCGACAGCACAATTACAAATCAGCTATGTTTTAAATGATGTGATAACTGTTCAGTGACGTTATCCATTACTGCTTACAGCCACAATCCAATGCATGAGACACTGTAACTGTGAAACTCACCCATTCACACACTGCTCAAATTCAGCTCAACATGAGCCCCCGATGGATCTAATTCTGCTTCAGTTTACATTGTCATTTCATTTTCACCAACTTTTTTTTTTTTCTTATCCACCGTATGAACAAAGCTCATCTTATTTTTTCCATCCTGTCTCTAATAAACTGTGTAATTTTCTGTCAAACTTTCAAATACACCAATCTTTAAATCGGTGCCTCTTTTGTACTGACATGTCACCATGCTAATCCATGTCAATTTAATCATATTTTGATCAAAAGAGTAATCTGTAAGATGTGTTTTTAAATCAGCCATAACACAAAGTACCTGATGTTTTTCTCACTTAATAGTTTATCACATTCTCAGTGCACCGCTTCAACAAACTATTTTATGGGTGAAAAGAGGTTAACTTTTCCAACAGATCAAAAGGATTTCCTTTCACTTCTCAGTCCCCGTATGTTTGATCAAGTTGTCAGATGCCACAGCCATCATGTTTAGACGTTTAGTGATGACAGAGACAGCGGCTCTGTGAGGCAACCTGGTGACAATATTAGGAAACACTTTATTTTATGGGTCTCATTATATCTTTATAATTCTCTAGTGCTTTATCCTGAAAGAGAACTATGGTATTAGTTATCAGGAAATAGAGACAATGATCTGAGATAGAACACACAGTAGGCCCCACCTGTCTTATTTGAGTTCTTAACAAAGTCGCATGGCTGTGTAGGGTCTATAAACAGTTGCTGTTTTTCAGAGGCATTTCCTTGAAACAACTAAAATCTTAATGAATGGAAAAACTAATAGAGATTTATTTAAACCCAAATAAATAATAAATTATTGTAAACTTAATTCTCAATATTTGTTCAATTGTATGCTTGCCAGTCATTTAACTTTACACAGAAAGAGACATTTTACATTTTTGCATGTCCAGCTGACATCCTGACTAAAAGACTCAACATTATGTTGAAATTAATGTGACTTTACTTATTGATTTAAGGTAGAGTGACAAGATATATTAGGAACATGCCTGAGAAATTACAATAACATAACAGTCTCTCTCTAAGAAATTATTATAAACAATGGAGCCCATGAAATTTGTATTAAAATAAAGTGTTACCAAAAGTTGCTGAACAAATTATGAATTAATACATCCCTAAAAATCATTATTTTTATGACATGTCATGAATACGTGACCATGTTATGCCAACTTGTATTTTTTCTTTAATACTGGCAAAGGAGGAACTGTCAGGTTTTAACATTCAAATCTGAAAACCAGCCTCCAAACGTCTGCTCTCTGCTTGCTCTTCTGTTCGTTATCACTGTCAGCATAGACCAGGTGCAAAATAACTCTTTACAGTAAAAATCTTTAACAATTTCATATGAATGCATTTCCTGTGTGCTACTCTATGTTATTGACTGATATAACAGAGCTGCAGTCCAGGTTATGCAAAAGCTTTTGGTATACTTGCTTTTCTAAGTTGGGTATGTGTTTCCTGTCCATTATGCCACAACACACATGTCCTGTGATTTGTAGGGGGGTGATGCATTTCTTTATGACCTAAAGTGATAACAGTAGTCTGTGTGGAAATGGAGATTTTCTTTAGTTAACATGAACCACAACACTTGCTAAACAGACAACCACTGGTATTTATAGAAAGTCAAACTTTATCAACAGAAATTCAAGAAATGATCATCACCAGTCTAACACTGTTTAATTAGGACTATCTCTGGAAAGTGCTAAATAAAAACAAAACAAACTGGCAATGCAATAAATAAGTTTGAAGACAACCAAAAGGACAAGCTTTTTAATCCTGTATCACTTGTGTTCGAATAATTTAGTTTCTCACTTATTCTAAAGCAATTATTCTAAGACATGGAAATTATTCAAAAAAATAGTAACAGTTTCAGTTATGGACCTTATATTTATACTTGGACCGTATAATTACAAAACAAACAAAATATCCTGCTAATAACTAATGTATTTGCAAGTATCACCAGTATTCAGCCGCACCCCACCCCACCCCCCACAAAGCTGATGTGAACTCATCATCATTAAAGATCAACGCATCTTATTGTTTCATCACAATAATCCAAAGTGTGACAGAGCAGTTTACCTTTCCTTTGCGAAATCTGTAAATCAAATGTTATTTGGTCCCTCCTGACCACCAGAAGCAGTGATTATTATCAGCAAGGTTAGAGGAAATCATGTCCCCAATAGGCTGATGTTGGCACATCAGATTCTGCCATGATATGGAGAGTACCAGCACTGATACTGAGGAACTGTCAACAGTGCACAGTCGAGCCTGAGTAGCCTCACCACATACACATACAGCACATAACAGCTTGCCTGCTAAATCTGATCATAACTAACTCTTCTATGATGGCTATGGAGTCCACTGAACTGTTGACCTGTAAGTTTTATTCCAGATGGAGCTAATGTATCCAGTCCTTGTAGATGATCATTGATATTTAAAGGCTCTGTCATCTTGAACGTTTTTAAATGCTTTCACAAGTCTCTTTTGGTCATTGCTGGCAGAGCGGCCTGCAGGTCCTCTGATGTGAGCACCACACCCATCACCAGAGCCCAGGACATGGAGACGTGGACATGGAATGACTCTGAACAAAGCATGGGTGCTGTTTCAGATCTGTGCTGTGCACCTCCTCCCCCTCACATTGTTGGTGAGCAAGGTCATATGCTGCCAACTCACTGGCCTGACTGGCATGGAAAGCAGACAGTCTTTTGGGGAGAAATGAGGAGTTCCTGCACATGCACATTTGGCTCATGAACAAGGTGTGGAGCTTATCCACATTCTTTGCTGAGGCTTTAGCAAGAAGAAAGGCCGTTTTGGCAGACGGCCCCTTTGACTAAGGCTTCCCCTAGGGTTCAAAAGGGAGCAGACAAAGCGCTTCTAGCACTCAAAACTTGGCTTCAGTACAAATCCCACAGTGGAACTCATAAGGCTTCTACCACCGAGTCCCCTTTAGAAAACAGATAAGAAGTCTGTGAGACCATACAGTTTGGTTTCACACTCCACCATGTGGGCCATGATGGTGGCCACATGTACCTTCGAGGTAGAGGCTGATCTATTACCATCCAGCAGAGAGTGCAGAAACTGCAATATGATTATCAAACTCTCAGGAGCAGGTCCAGCTATTTAGAGGCCAAAGGCACAGCCATAGAGAGCCTGGGTCTGGATGAAAGGTTGCCGTTTCTGTACGAGAGTAGTTTCTGCCTCATGGGGAGGTACAATAGTTCTGAGGGAAAGAGCACATGTAATAAAGGAAATCATCCCTGGCCAGCAACAATCTGTCACTTTGTCAGTCTCTGATGTAATCAGAAAGCACTATGGCCTCTTACAGCCCATTGCTAGCATAAATCCATTTAGCTGGTTAGCTGGTTAGCAAGAAGTACAACTTCACCTCTGCTATATGTCACACTGATATGATCAGATTTCTAAAATTATACAGAGCAGCAGAAGGGTTGTAAATTATTCTGAGGTGCAAGTGAAATCTCTTTCACAACTCATCACATTCTCGCAACAAGTTGAAGAAACTGTGTGTCTCACTTTTTGTTTTCAGCGTTTTCAAGATTTCCCTGACCAGAAAAAGACACAGACCAGGTAACTCATATTCATAAGATGCACAAAGATGTCCTCAACCAAACAATCAGTTATGTCTTTGAGACCCTAATCAGCAGCAGCAAACAAAGAACATCGTACACAGTGTGCATATACAAACTTCAACTAACTCTACGCAACTTGATGTAATCAGATCATGTTCAAAGTAACTGCAGCAGCAGTGGTTTTACTAAAGAAGATGGAAAGTTCAGTATGAAGGGAGCTTGAGAGCTTACATACCCTGGAGGGTATTGCTGCATGATGTCATCCTTGGTCACACATGATCCTTAGAAACTCTTGACCTGCATGAGGGCAGAGGATGGATAGTACCCAGCGTTAAGCACTGACTGTGGCACTTGGGAAGAAATTGATGTAAGAATAAATGGATTATAGCACACATACATAAAATGAACTTGAATTTCGAATATCGATGCTCTTTGTGACAACCAACTAAATTAATGAAAAACTGCTTTCTTCAAACTCTGAGCTTGTCATCTATTAAAGATCAGTCAGATGAGCAAAGGTTCACACTTGAGACTGTAATACAATATTGAAGAAGTGTTTTTTCAGAGTGAGTCATGGTTGAAGTCTCTTCTGACCAATTGTTGCTCTATTCACACCACTGGTAGCAAATGACTGGTTTGTATGTTGTGAATTGGTGTTATGGTATGTTGGAATTTAATATTATGTTGTCTGTTGTCTATGTGATGTAAACCCCCCTTAAAAATGTGAGCTAACTGAACTTAGTTTAAATAGTTACCGGTACTTGTTTTAAGAGTTTTGAAAAAGTGAGGCTGAGTTAACTAAACTTCAGAAAACAACAAACTCAAAACACTGAGTTTAATTGACTGTTTAGTCACACATACAGTCATTACAGACAGTTTTGCTTTGCTTTCCTTTTCCATTTTCTCAGTTTAAAGAGTCACTGACATAAAGAACTTACAGCTGCAGCTGTTGAAGCCATTTTGTATCAAAGTCAGTTTAAAGACAACATACAAGGCTGCTCGCATTTTCTTTGTTTATTTAGTTTGAGTACACAGGTAGGAAGTGAACTCAATATTAACACTCATTGTAGTTTGCATTGCTTTAATTATTATAAAAACAAACAACCATGGCTTAATTTAACATGTATTAGAGACAAACAGCAAGTTTCCATCATGATTGGATTCTTCAAACTATAAAAAAAAATAAGAGTCTCTGGAGTTTTAACTCTCAAACAATGCATGCTGAGAAGTCTGTACTAGTCTTGTTTCTTTAAAAACTAACAGCAGTTCATTCATTCATTTCATTCCAACTCAAAAGACATCAAGAACAACTCATGTTGTCAAGAGTGGTCTGAAAATAAAAACCTGATATTCTATGTTGGATTAACTTGAAATTAACAAAACTTCATTACATTAAGTTAAGAAGAAAAGATTCCAGTATCATGTCTCACAGTGTAGGAAAAATAGCTTCAGTTTTGATTAAACTGATGGAGATCCTCATAAATGAAATGAAATGTTTATACAGCAACACTGATGGTGAAAGATTACAGTGTATATTCTCAGGGACTGTTTTGTTGTTTAACATTTCTTTTACAGATCTGCTCAATTTTACTTCACCATTATCTTGTATTCTGGACTTGTACACATCTATACTTAATGAGAAGTTCACTCATCGGTGGTAATTTGTCCATTCAATATATATGTCAGGTGTGCAGAGGTTAGTGATTTTCTGTGTTGCTATATCAAATGTTTAATGCACTACACTGGCAACAACATGAGCAGCAAGTCCTCCAAATAAAATGACAACAGATATTCTTTGTCCATGTTCTTTAAAACGACACAAACAAGCATTTTCCGTTCTGATGCCTCTGTCAGCAGGATGACATCATTCATCTGTAGCTTTCAAAACCATTCCAAATCACTGTTGAAAAATAAGTACATTTAACTTTAACACAGTAGCTATGAGGGATGGTACAAGAACAGATACTTTGGTACTAAGTTGGTGGCAAAATTGTTTTTCTACAGTACTTAAAGTACAGAAGGTACCGTAGAGGAGATTCTTCTGGGACTGATGAGGGCAGTATAATATCCCTACAAACGCTAGTCTGATAACAAACTTGAAGAAGACGACATGCACAGTAAACAACAACAACATGTGGAATGGCACCAACAGGTTCACCGCAACCTGTGTGTGCATGCACAGGTTGCGGTGGACCTGTCTCTGTTGTTTAACGTTTTTTGCTGTGGTATTGAATTTGGTATCAAGAATCACGGAATTGTATTGGTTTTGGTACAAACTACCACATTTCTGGTATCATGATATCCCTAGCAGATATACTGTATATCTAAAACGCTAATTCTTAAAGTAATAAAATACTTATAATAAGCTAGTTGCCACCTCTGTATGAAGCAACAGGACCGCAGACTCTGTACTACAGAACAGGGTATACAATATACATTACATGGATATTAGAGCCGATTCTAATATTGGCCCATCACAGATATATCGATATCGGCTGATATGCAGGGATATGAATACCTTTACTAAGAAGCAATAATGCAGTTGAAATGCTCGGTCAAGTCAAGTTACACAGTTATATATAAATATATATACTGTATGTATATGTATATATATATCGGCCGATATATCAATACCGGAATTTTTTTTACTCCCTAATATTGGTATCGGTATCGGCCCCAAAAATTAAATATCGGTAGGGCTCTACTGGATATACATCAATTGACAGGTATAAAAAGCATTAAATGCGCGTTCAGGCATATGCAGCACACACAGATTGTAGCCAGGGATGTTAGTGCTGTAATGCAATGGAATAATATACCATTAAATTATAATGCTGAGCACTGTAATGGAAATGCTTGCAGGCTAAAGTGCCACAGTATAAAGGTTTGGGCAAACACTGAAGTAGTGTGGGAATGTGTAAAAACCCTAACAAATAATAAATCAAGTAGAATACACAGAAGCATTAGAACTTTGTCTTCACACTTTCTTCCCTGTTTTTAAAGGATAAGTCTTGTTCTCTTCAACTTCTGGCTTATTTTCATAGTTTTCACCGTCAAGACTGTTTTCATTTCACTGTGGAGCAGCACTCAGCTGCAGGGAGTGCTGCTCTCCAATACACACCTACAGGGTCAATGCAAACTCCCAACAGATAAATCCAAAAAGCTATTAAAACAAACCCTTTCAACACCATAAGATTCAAGGCTGATTTAACTGCAGTGAGAGTACAGCAGTGGCATAGCAGTGAATGAAACTGCTAGAGCGTCTCCAACACATCGGTACAGAGATTGTACAAATAATTTGTACTTCCCACACCTTCCTTAACCCCAGGTTGCTGTATTTGTTTTTGCAGAATACAGTCTGTTATACCCTGAAGATTCATATCCTTAAGTCTCAAGTCTTCTATTTATGTACTTCCACTTCATCACAACTGCACAGATGTGTTCACATTTGTTGTTGTTGACGTTAATAAGCCATCTTTCTGCCAACTTTGACAGTGATTTCATGACGTATAATTACCAAGTTATTTTGAGTTTCATTATAGTGTACTGCACAACGCAAGTGTTGCCATTAACGTGCTGTATCTTTCTGTTTACTCCGTCAGACGACTGCTTAACTATCTGACGAAAGCTTTATTGTCACATAATCTAATTTACGGCAGAGGAACGTGATGTTCACATTTGTGTGCAACCTGCACCTGCGAGTGCTGTGCTTATTTGACCTCTTAACAGCACGGTAAACTGTGACTGCTTTCATTTCCTACCAGCAGAGAAAACACTCAAGAGACATCTTTGCGACTATCAGACTATTGCTGTTACACAACAAAATTGAACAGTAATCACAGCTTGGATAATGACGATGATGATGAACCTGCCATAACCTTTAATCACACGCCTGCAGTGCTATGTGGCTTAATTTTGGCCAAATTACGTAGATGGGCTGAGACTAAGGTCTGGGCAATCTTTTCAATTATTTTTGAACAGTTTGAATTTTAGAACAATTTCAACAGCTAACATTTTACAGATCTCTTTAACATACCACAAAAATATATACTCAATGCATAGACAGAGAACAATGAAATTATTTTTTTTTTGTGTGTATTTAATGAACATAATTGTTTTATAAACACTTTTATTAAATATATGATTCAATACTGAACTAAATGCAAGATGTATTTCTTTGTATCAATTATCTAATCAATAACAATCAACCACAGATCAACTATGTAATAATAAGGCTGGCATAGTAAAGGCGTCTGCAACCTCACAGATACAGTATTTGTATT
Organism: Seriola dumerili; assembly: GCF_002260705.1. Lineage (NCBI taxonomy): Eukaryota > Metazoa > Chordata > Actinopteri > Carangiformes > Carangidae > Seriola > Seriola dumerili. Next base: position 8,551,124 of record NW_019174586.1, read on the forward strand.
TGCAAAGCTGTAAGCAGCTCAGTCACGAGTGGAATCAAAGGAATTAGTCCTTGGGCTTGTCACAAAATAGTCTACCCATAACTGTATGTACCCACCTTTGAAGACACTATAAACGAACACATACAGTTATATCACGTCTCTCACATATATATTTTGTCTACAAGTATTTTGAAGTTAGAAGGTTCAACAGAGAACTATACCGCCTTATTTCTGGACAAAATTAGCTAACAAGAAGAAAAAAAATTGCTATGTATTACTATGTAAATTGCAAATTACAGTTCACTTGCAAATATGTACAGCTAACAAGAGAAAACATGCTGGATGATTTTTCCTCTGCTGCTTTACTGAGTCACACACCATGAAGCTGCATAAGTTTAAAAACTACTGCTGCTACTTGGTGAGAGGGGTCGTCACAAAATCTTAGTTCTTGTGCCTGACTCCTCCACTTCTCTTAACATTTGCCTCCAAGGACTAAATCCTTTTGGCTTGGTCTAATTTATTACTGCTCTAACTCTGTTCCAATACATCACTGAAATGAGAGTTTTATTTTTTATTTTTCCTGCATTTGAAAAAGTAGGCTGTGATGCGGCGTGGCAGAGCCCTTTATGAAACCAGCAGAGGTGACATGTTCTTCCTGGAGCAGAGAGGGAGATTGCTCAAGTTGGCTGTAAGCATTCGCCACATTATAACTCCATAATGTATGCTAAGCTGTGTCTTTATGAAGGCAGTATTAATGGGTGGGGTCGGTGTAACTGCCTTAAACAAGGGATTAGCCTGTCGCTGATGAGTCGGGGCTCTGTGATGGGATTATTTACATTGCTCTGGTGGCAGGGCGCAGGTGTCATTAGAAATACAAATCCCCTAATAAATTTGTGAAATGGGGGGAGTTTCTCAAGTAAGGGTTGGATTGCAGAGAGCGCTGCCTGGAACAATGATTGTGTCATCTACAGTCTCACAGAATTTGAAACGTTAATCTGGCTATATTATGAAGTTGAGAGTTAAAAAGTTTTGCTTCACTTTGTCACCAAAGTGTTTCTTGATTGGCTGAAAGAGTGAATTAACAATGTTCTAATCAGAGGAATAATAGCCTATGCTTCAGATGCTGTGAGTGGCTGAGGCACCTGAGTTACAAACACTTGCTGGGTAAATACAGTAATCCGATCAAAGGACCCCGAGTCCTTTTCCTGTTCTCATAATTCCCTGCTTTTAGCCAGGCGCTGGCTTAGCATCACCTCCCTTGGTAAATGCATATATTAACATTCCTTTAATCCTTAACAGAGGGGTGATGATAACACATGGACACTTGACAGAGAGCACTCATCCTTTTCTCAAGATTAAGTATCATCGCTTTAACTAATTGTTTCCTGTCCACCAAGTAATTAGATATAATTTAGCAACCTTTATGAGATAAGCATAGCCTATTTATTGGTTGCATTATCAGCTCATATTACAGCACTTAATTCATCTGTTACCACCGCTCACAGCTGAAGGCAGTGGTTGTTTCATTACTGTTTTAACATCAACATCACTCTTGAAACAGAAATAATTTATTTTAATTTTATATTTATTTATTTATTTATTTTTGCATATAATAAACACTGAACTGAGGTCTGAATTTCCTGCTTTGCTTCAAGTCAAACCAACAACTAGAAATAGACATACAGGTCCACAGCTGATTAATTGATGACTGATTCTTTTGAATCCACTAATCAACTCATCAAATAATCATTTCAGCTCTAAACACATACAGCCTATCAAGGCTAAATATGTAAACCTGTCATTATTTACCTTTATAAACTATATTGTACTAATACCTAATCAAGGATCAGTTAATGCTTTTAATGATATGATTTGTTCACTAATTAAGTCCAAAGAATCATAACCCATTGATTTTTTTATATACATTTGTAAATATGTTTGACCAGCTTTAATGTGAGCTACTTACAGCCACCACAGGATTGCACAGAGAAGGCTTATGGGCAAGATTGTGACTTTGCCTAAAACGTAGTCTCACGGTGACATTAAGTGTTCTTAGTTTGCTCTTAAGAAAATCTCGGCTTAATAAACTGAGAGTAAATAAAATGGTTATGGCATGCAGAAAATCATCAAGGAAAGAAAAAGTTTATTTTAAAAAAATGCAAAATTCAGTGAAAACAAAAATTCCAGCAGCAGCTTACGGCTCTTGTTGTCTTTCTGCTGCATTTCTTCACTGTTCTCAGTCCAAATGGGGCCCATAACTCAGAAAGACACAGTGGGAAAATAAATACACTTCGCAGGGGTGAATGGTACCTCATGTACTGTAGAAAATAGAGGGTGGGATATCAGGGTGTTTGGCAGGTAATTTAGCACTTTGTATACAGTGTCAAACTTCACTGGGAGAATAGCTCAGATGGTGTGTTGTGAGGGTTTTCCCCTTGCAGTTCATGTTTCATTAACTTCAACTCTGCAGCTTTGGGACATTTTTGTCATTTGCACCAGTTGATTTAAATCAAGCCATCACTGATCACAGCGACAAAATTTACCCATTACAGTCCTGGTGATCAGACTGTGCTGAAAATCCTGCAGACTCAGCTCAAAGATCACTCAGAATTTCAGATTCATGTTCCAGAGTACAAATGTAATTTCTCCCTTTCGTAGTACGTATCATCGTTTATCCACAAAAGCTTGTATTAATCAAACGTCCACTGATGGGGAGTGAATGGGGAGTTTAATTAAGTTCTGCTGTGACAAGTGGGACAACCTGCTAATTAATCAAAACTGACAGAGGCTCGTATATAGTCCATGAAAATTATGAGTAGGCCTAATACAAGTTTACATGTATTGCTGAAGTCCCAATCAAAGTATTGTTTCCTGGTTAACTGTGATTAAATTTAACTGGTAAACATTCTGCAAGCTGCACACTGCAATTAAAATAAAATAAATATTCCTTGAAAAGTTAATTTGTAATACCTGCAAAGACATTTTTTACAGATCATATAATTGCAGAGATAATAGTAATATGATACATTTCATATCTTCAGTAATTATCACAGATTAGCTGAAGACTAATCAGCATTAAATTTCACATTTAAATTAAAATGGAAGTGGAATCATTTAGGTCCCAGAAATCAATGCAATGTCATCACATAACACAGAGTCAAATCAGTAAATGCACATATCGCCTGAAAACAATAAAGGGGCCAGATCACAGGACAAGACAGAAATGGGACACACACACACACACACACACACACACACACACACACACACACACACACACCCATGAAGATCATTTTCACATCTCTGTAGTCATCAATTTGTCTATTACAGTAAGAGCAGCAGAAGAAAATTGTTTTGTGCAGTCAGACTATGAAAGAGACGGTTCCCTGTTATTTATGTGAATGAAATCAGACTTGCAAAAGATAAATACGAAAACTAGAAAATCAGCCATGCAGCTGATTTTCTGGTCAAAGGGACAAAGTGTGTATTCTGCAGCCCCAATAAACAAGTTGCAATTTACAGCCTCCTTCAGTTCAGCAGCAACCCAAAAATGCTGTTTGTGGCAGTTTGTCATAATTGTGTTTTTCTAATCATGCATAGTAATTCTCTAGTGTTCACATTTTTTGGTTATTACCCTAAGCTTTTGATTTCTTTGTCTTCAGCCTCCACTTGTTATTTTGAGTAAAATATTCTTGCATGAATACATGATATAGTGGAATGTGCTTTTGCCTTTCCCAAATGCAGTCCTCTAAAATAACATTTTTTTAGTACTTTGATTTTTTACAAACAAGTATTTAATTTGTTTTCTCTCCTGAGGAGAAATTAAGAGCGGAAGTTTCATCCAGTTCCATCATGGAGCACTTATCATGCAGACAAGTTATTTTTGTACTTGTATTTTTCATCAGTACAGTAATAAAATGTAATAAAATGTTGATTCAATATGATGGCAGCACAGTGATATAATTAAAGAAACACAGGGGAAACTATTTGTTTGAGATAAATAAACAAGGTCGTATAAAGAGTTAGTTGACACATATATAAGACAAGCCTCCAAATAACCAACAGAGAAATTAACTGTAATCCTGAACTGTAAGCAGAGACATTATAGGAGAATGTAGCATGAGAATTTCTATGACTGTAAAGGTTGCTGAGTGACACGGAACGAGGGAGGGAAGGATGGGTCAAAATAGAGCACAAAGGGCCTTGTTAATGTGCAGCCAATGACAGTGCAGGGTGAAATTTTAATTCTCTAGGTCAGAGTGACAATATCACTCAAAAACAACTGACATCCCACAATGCATGGGGGCTCCCAGTGGTGGATTTAAACAACAATAATTCTGAATTAGTTTGAACTTCTGCTGGAAAACTGCTCATCACCATATTTCCAATTATATATTTACAGTAATTAAGAACTCCTCAACTGAATGGGACATAATTATTTTCACTGTTACATATAGCAGGACTACATCAAGTGTGGAAGTACTCAAGTACTGTACTGACAAAGCATTTTATCTTACCACTAAGAGTAATCCAAAGTCACGCTAAAAGTTTCTAACTAAAAGTTTTCTCCTAAGTCCTATTCACAAAGCTGCTGAAACCAACTTTTAGTAAGAAAAAGCAAAAGCTCCTAAACCAAGATTGAGACTCCATTGCTATGGCTGATGTCAATTTTCATGGACAAGCTTGCTTGCAGGAGCCACAGTAATTGGTTGATCAAAGACGTGCTGCTTAAAACGCATGCGCAACATCCTGCAGTAATAATAAAGAAAAACCATGTGAAATAAACTAATACAAATTAAACTGACCGATTAAGGGCTGTTTACAAAAGTAGTGCATTCTCGAATATGTATCTGTATGATAAGGTTTGTGATGAACCGGGAGAATTAAATTTTACAATAAAAACTTCAGAAAAAAAACAACATTCAATTCTATCGCTAGAAAAATAAAAAAAAGGTCACCTGTCATAGACTACATAACTAAACCTAACTGACAGCCTATTAGCCACAGTCTGTTGTACATGTACCTGTTGTAATACTGTGGTCTCGGCTGTAGGTTGAGGTGTGAGAGGATATATCCACTGTCCTCCACCGAGTGACATCCAGCTGGAATATGATCCTTTCAAACCCTCTATTTAAGATCCATGACTTGTGTGTTTATCCTGGTCACTTTACAACAATGTCTAAAAATGTACAAGCAGCATTGAATACAACCTGTGTGTTTGTGGGTCTGATTTTGTTTTCCTGTTTGCAAATACCTCCTCCTCTTGTGGTGGTGCAATAATTTTTACGTATGTCCCATCTCTGGCACCGATCACACCGGGTAGACTGACCCTGAAGCTACTTTATTTCTCTGTAGTTGTTGAACATCTAAAAGAAATCGTATGAATTGCCCTATAATGTCGGGTCAGAGCACATTTATTGTTTGGTGAATAGATCGGCTTTTCTCTGTTGCCAAGTAGCGCAGCGTTGCCAAACACTTAATTTCCACACTGATCGGGTTGTTTCGGTTGGTAGGAGACGATATTGCTTCCTTCACAAGCTCCACAACAATCATTATTCCCTTGAGATTGAGTCGGTATCTTTTAAGAAATTCAGCATCGTGTAATGTTTCCAAAACACTGCGATGTGGAATGACAGCGGCCCTTTTACGATTCTTTGTGATTTGGTCTTAGTGAGTTAGGAGTCCTCTTGACTACTTCTAACTTCTCCCAGATTTAGGTGCTACTTTTAGCGTTGAGTGGCTTTGTGAATTACTCTTAGTCAGAAAAACTAGGAGTCCTAGTTTCTCCTAAATTGGCAACTTAGGAGCTACTTTTAGCCTTAAGATGCTTTGTGAATACAGGCCCAGATCCCTTACTTAAATGAACAATACAACAATGTTAAAACAGTGCTGTAAAAATTCCTGCATTCAAAATCCTACTTCAGTAAATCTACAAATAAACTGAAACTGTTCAAAAAGGTAATCTGACGTGTTTTTAAATCTTTAATTTAATAGAACACAGATTGTTACAATTAATTAATGACAGCAACAGACAGGTGTTTTGTTTTGGAAAGGAGTTTGAGCACAGTTTGAATGAGGCGTTCTACATTGAGGGTTACACGGTTCCCATCACTATCTGACATTTCTTGTGAAAACTAGGAATTTAACTCTGCTCTACTTCTTATGTAAGTTTACTGAATATATTTAGTATACATTCTATATAGATGCCTTTTGGCAAGTCATGAAACAACAGCCTGTATGTTACAGTTGGATATCTGCACAGTGTAGCTCTAAAAACTATCAATAGATTCACCCAGTGAAATGTCTGGTGCATAACATATCATTACAGAGAAAAACCAAAATAGCTCCAGTAAGCAATATTTTTCATATATTATTCATATGTCTACCATTGCTGTGAAACTGCCATCAGATTAAGAATTCATACTTTTCTAGTCATCAGCTAATTTATCATAGTATAGTGTAAAAAAATACTATAAGTAATTCATCTGTTATCTATGAATAGACAGACAGACAGATAGACAGATAGACAGATAGACAGACAGACGGATAGACAGATAGACAGATAGATAGATAGATAGATAGATAGATAGATAGATAGATAGATAGATAGATAGATAGATAGATAGATAGATAGATAGATAGATAGATAGATAGAACTGTGTTCAGTGGACCTTTAACTCTGAGATTACTCAGTATGTGGCTGTACAAGATGACCATTTTCTGAGATGGAAGACAAGCACACTCAAAGTCTCATGAATTTGTCTATCCCCCCTCCTCTGCTCTTCACTCTTCCTTGATATTGTATCTGTGCAGGCAGTTGCCATAGAAACATTACTTTATTATCCAACTACTCCTTACTACCGTTTGGGAAATACAGTATCTTTGTCTACTTACACTCTAATTATGTTTGTATGAATACTAAGCTGGCTCTTAAATAACTACAAGGTGTCAGACAGCAATATCACAACTTCCCCAAAAAAAACTAAAAAAAAAAAAGAAAGAAAGAGCCGCGTGATGTGCGTGTATTTAGTATATAGAAAGACGCTTGTGTCTTCGTCTCCTATTCCCTTAGGAGATTATCATTTTTATTTTACACTCTTGTACTTGTCTTATTTTTGTTATTTGATTGAGCTACTTTTTACCACCCCACAAAAGAGGCTGGGTGGTGGTGAAGTGTTTCATCTGCTTGTTTTTTGAACGCTGTCACCACATCTCACCTGTATCGACACGGGGGCAAGTGTGAATAAACAATAATGGAAATACACAAAATACAAAATTTCTTCATTTCTTCTTCTTCATAATCTAACTTCCCAAATCAATAGTAATTAGAGCATACACAGAGGTTGTAATCTAAAGCATATCGTGGCCCCTAAGGACAAAACACACAGGAGCATGAGCAACAACATTAACAGGAATGTATTTCGTTCCTAAACAAAACCACAGAAATGCGCAAAAACATGAAGAAAGGGAGTGATGGACCTAATTTGACCTAGCAGCAGGAAAAAAGTTTTCCTATCAATGCTCATTGGCAGGCAGTGAAAAGAAACAAGACCAAGACTAAAAGAGAGAGCCAGAGCTACATGGACGTCCCAAGAGGGCAGCAGAAGGCAATACTTGTGAAAATTCTACTTCTGCTGCCATTTTCTGTCTCAGACTCTACTGCTTCCTGCAGTGCTAGACAACTGTTTCAACATCTACGTACCACCACGATGTGAATGCAATGATAACATTTCACAGAAGAATATTTCTCTAAGAGTATATCATCTCAGACTGTTATGCAAGGGAATATGAGGACGATCCATGTGCCACATTCCTGGCAGGTGTGTGTTGAAATCCAAATACTTTCATTGGAAATTGATGGCTCAGCGAGAGACAGGCTAGCTTTTGATCAAAGCGCAGCAACTGACATCTCAACATATGCTGGATGAATTATTAAAAATACAAGTGACCCCTTGTGAAGAAATAAATTGCTGCTCCTCCTGCATCCGCATATGCAATATGTCAGCTCTGGAGGCAAAGTGGAGGTTATTTTTTATTAGCTTAAATCAGAATGGCAGCCTGTCACTCCAAACGGATGTGCCATGGAAGGCTGCAGCTTGGCTATACATCTGTAAAGATATGCTACCGTTCACTTACTGAGGGTAGGGAAGCTTCAGAGATAGTTAGTGTTGGATATAATGATCAAACACATTTATATTACTGATGGTACTCACAAAATTTTAAAACATTTAAACAGAGTCGATTAAATTAACTGATACATTTGCTTGTGAATCAAGTGATAAAAACAAGACGGATGAGAAAATAATTGGAATTATACATTTGCTCTTAGATTTTCACTTGTTTTAATAGAGACATAAACTGATCCCATTTGAGAGGATATGAACTGATAAAGCGAAAACAGACTTCGATAAACCTCTTACAACTTAAGACTGTATTTATCACTCAAGTGTGTGCTGACATTAACGAGCTGTCACATGTGCAGTGGCAAATGTGTCAAGCATGAGTCACACCTCGTGACACTGATTTCTGATTTCACACCTGATGTTGACTGGTAAAATGTTACTGGTATTGGCTGTCTAGTCATTTAGTTTTATTAACTACATTAAAGCAATATTTATCAGTAATAATATCTGTTTGTTGCTTCATCACTTATCATACTGTACCTCAGTTAAGTACCACATCAAAAACCATCTTCAAAACATTTGTAAAGGAACATGCAGCCAAAAAAAACAAAAAAAAAAAACAATTATCCTATAATCTGTAATAACTGGAGTTGGGCTGTCAGCTCCCTGATAGGTTGTAGTCATGGCCTATATTTGATGTATGGGTCAGTCTAGATGTTAAACAAATGGTGATGATAAACATCATAATAATGAATACATCAAATTTTCAATTACACATTTATCAAATCAAAGTTTTTTATCAAATCAATCCTGACTTTTTAAGTCAAGTTAAGAAGTACAAGCAAATATATCTTTCAATATAGTTCTACTCCATCACTGATGCCTAACTATCACATACGACAGCTTCAAAACATTTGTACAGAAAATGATGGAATGTTTAGTCGAGGGGAACTTGCAAGAAGTTTAAGATTAGTGCTGAATGATAAATCATGTACGCCTCAGTCATAAAAAAACATATTAATCAAATCTTGCTTTTATCAAATCAAGTGAAGAAGATTGAATGGAAATTGTTTATCTTTTCAATATAGTTTTCTCCCATTTGTTTTTAAATTTAAGAGAAAATGTATCAATTGGATTACACTTTTATCAACTCTTGAAATACACCTCTCATTCATTTGGAGCATCATGTGACCTGAGCTGAACTACAGTGTAAATTTTGAATCTGTTGCATATTAAATCTGTGTGCCCTCTGTTCAATCCATTTTCTTAAATGCAAAACCAGACATTGAAAACAAAAAAAAATACTTATCATTAAGTAAAGGCCTGTATTGTTAACCAACTTTGTATTGTCTGAAGTGTTAATCTTAAAAACGTATCCTGCAGTCAAGTGAGCCGTGCTTTTAGGAAAAAGGGATGTTGTTACACTAGTCCATGCACCTTGCAGGACTGTACACAATGAAAGTGTAAATGAGCAAATATTTTCCCATCATAATTATTTAGGAGCAGTGGGTAGTCAAAGCTTAACACCCAGGGACCAACTCTACTTTTGTGGCCAGTGTCTTGGCAGGAGTATTCCTAATACCCAACATGCACGTCTTTTGGGGTGGGAGGACACAGTTTGAATGGAGCACACAAACTCCACGCACAATGCGCAAGCTCTCCTGGCTTAGAGACGACAGTGAGCCACTGTGCCGCCCAAACCCTGTCTGTTTATTTATACCCTCGCCCTGTGAGTGTGACTTCATGTCGAGTGACACTCTGTGGTGAAGTTCGAGCAGGAGGCGGACTGCTTTGGAAAAGAGCCAGAGGTAGGGACAGAGACAGCAACAGAGAAGAGACAGAGAGAGAGAGAGAGAGTTGGCAATTTCACGGTGATCACTTAAATTTTCAGACAATCAGAGCTTTAATTCTGCAGATGAGGAGGTGTGTATGTGCTGCTGATTGCCATTCACACCTACAGTATCCTTCTACAGCTACATTTACAGTGAGAAGGAGTAGTCAGAACACCTTGACAACAGCTGTTGTGGGAAGGGCGAGTGCCGCTGTTGATATTTTCTCTCTGTGAAAATACAGATTCAAAACCTTCCAGTTAAAATCCGCTTCAGCCCAATACTCAGGTGTGACACGATTCATGCTGCAGGTAGCAAATGCAGAAAAAGACCTGGAAGTGTTTTCTGCTTATTGGTTTTATCTGAGCATAAAGCAGGTATAGCATGATTACTAATGTTTATCAAAACTAAAAATGGACACAGCACCTTTGCTATTTCTCTGACTTGCTCAGTAAATAAATGTCTGAAACCTGATGTCACATATTAATGCAATGTGACAACACAAGTAGGAGACCTCCAGCACAGGCACAGAAGTGTACGATACTATAATTTATGCTAAGTGAAAAAATTACCATATGTCTCCCATAAGAGCAATGGTGAATCCTGAGCTTGCTCACAGAGGGAAAGGATTGGCCTTCTGTTGTTAATCAGCTGTTGTTTTAGAGGTTGTGTCAGATGGCATAGATTCTGGCTTCCTGCTGGATAAAATATGTGAGTGTGCATGTAAAGATGGCTTCTTAATCCAAACCAAGTGAACCTAGCAAGTAGATCAAAGGAAGCAGCTGATTTAGGGGATAGAGGATCACCCACTCCCTGTCTCTCTAGCTGCTTTTGATAGGGGTGGAACTGCTAAAAGACGTCTGACAATACTTCAGAGAGAGCTGCCAGAAGCACACCTGTCTCCATAGAGTCAGGCAGACTCCTCTTAGGCTCAGACAGTAGGCTTACCAAGATATGGGTATAAGTGGGTGCAATTTGTAGCCTTGACTGCCATTAGTGTAGAATGCATCTGAAGCCTCCATCACAAATGATCCAGCTGGACACATCAAATCAGCTTCAGAGGTTGTGAAACCAGTGAGAGAATTGTTCACTTCTGTAGCTTCTCTCAGGGCCTCCGTGGGAGGGAAGGCGCTTCAACAAATAGACATGCCATAAATTGTGAGGAGAAAAGGTCTGACAGATGAACAGATGGGTTCAGTATATTACTCTCTCTGCCCGTCCACCTTCGCCTGATGAAGAGAGGTGAGGAGCGGGAGAAGAGGTGGAGGGAAATGATCTGTGTCAGTGCATTAGACCAAATTGCTCCTTCACCTGAACATACAAATGAGGCCCAATGGCGTGAGCAATGTCAGAGCAATTAGAAATCGTGTGTTTAGAGGTTAGATCTCTTCCTGCCTCTAATCTCTCCTGAGTGCACAACCCCAGTAGAACAGACAAAGACAAAAGGCAATCTTTTGAGTAATTGATATTAGCAGCCTTATTGAACTAAAGGTCTGAAAACAAACAAATAACTTTACACAGTCCAGAATGCAAATAATCCTGGAGACTTTCGGGTGGACTTTGACAAAGTGCAAATTGTAAATAGCAACTGTTTGTAATTTGGTTCTATCAGCATCTCACATCTGCGTTATTTTCCATTTTCAACAGAATTTAATAGAACTTAAATATTAAATCATGTAAGTAATTTTATTGTGCGTGCAATTTATTTATTTTAGATCAACGGGTAATTCCTTTTATGCACTGGGTCTTGGTCAAGCAACCATCCTCAGGCGTTTCTTAGGACAAATTATATCAAACCTATGCACTCACAAAGAACCATAACTGACCAAGCAGTCAAACATCCATAAACATCTGGCAGACAGGAGAAGAGAACAAATATCTTGAAGTCGCACTATGGTCAATCAATAAAAACAGGCCCAACGGCAGTGGTCGGAGAAGTAATCTGATAATTGACTTTATCAAAAGTACCAATACCACTCCACTCCAACAACAGGTCATAGTTGAAGGTGCGTTCACACATGTAACTTTGTATGCCTGATTTTCAAAAGTTATCACATGGATTTTTGATTTGCTAAACCGTTTGTTTGTTTGTCACAGCCAATCACAAATTGCAGTGAAGTCACCAAACAGGAAGTGAGGTCTTATCTCAGCAACACTTTTATGTATGAAAGGTCAACTTCGCACATGGAACCCATCAGGAGGTAGCTCAAGAAATCTGGTGTCCTTTGACCTCTGCAGTAAGAAATTTAGCATTTTGCCTTATAACTGTTGATGCATTTGCGTTAAAATCCAAACACCAAAGAAGGACCCAAGGTCGAGACATGGCAACTTGTCATGTCAACCCAACTGATGTGGTCAGCACTTCTGTTTTTATGTAAAAGTGTTTTATCGCTATTCCTTGGACAAACTTTGTCCAATCTTCACCAAAATGTGCACTCAGACTAAGCCTCACAAAAATTATCACATGGATTTTTGACGTTCAAAAGCATTCAACCATAACAGCCAATCCAAACGGCAGCAAAGATGCCAGAGAAGTCATATCTCAGTCAATCTTCATTAAACTGACATGAAACTTGCTTGTTGCTTACAACCATGCCCTTGACATAATGACATCATGTCTCCATGGCAACTCTGGCCTGCTGGGCTGCTAGACCCCCACATTACTGTTCGTAGCTAAATCATTTGATTATTGATACATTACAACATAATCAGTATATTAATGTTGTAGCTATAGCAGCTGTACTGTTACTGTGGGGAGTTTCTTTACTAAAAACACATACAGACTAGGGCTGAACGATTTGGGAAAATGATCTAATTGTGATTTTTTTTTTTTTTTACCAATATGTCGATTGCGATTTCATATGCAATTCTTTTTTTAAGTTCCTTATCTTCTGTATTATTCAACAAACACAAGCAATAAATCAATCTATATTAGACCTAACACAATATCAGATAGATTAAACATAAACTGTTCTTTCCTTGTGCTGGCTGCAGTGTTTTCTGCAAGCCTTTGCGGTTAGAAAAATCGCGTTTTATCATATCGCGATATTATCGCAAATGCGATTAAGTGTTCAACCCTAATACAGACACAGGTCTGCAGACAGCGCACAACCCTGACAACAGCCAAGTTACTCGCAGAATTAATGTTAGTTACATCAGCTGATGTAACTGGGCTCTGGTGACATTTGTCAATTTAACTGCCAAAAGCAACAGTCAGCTAAAAAAGCCACTACCTTAATATTGAGCTGCTCTATGTTAATAAGACAGAGCGGAGAGATAAAAGATTTGATTACAGATTTGTAAGCATTGGAGCTTAATGAATCTGTGTATTTTGCCAGCCATGGTGTCAGAACTTGGAGTGACTTACATCATACATACAGTGAAATCAGAAGACTGGCCTTAATGAGAGCGGCACTGCAACACTAGGAGGCGTAGGCAGACAAAATACAGCAGAGAGCAGTAAATAAATGGTTTTCATTCTATTGGGTGCATTTTAGCATTACCTATCCTTAAAATATGCCTAAATCAGTTCTGATACAGATCCTTAGGAACATTTTGGGTCATCTCAACCTGTTACATGCAGTATTCCACTTGATGAACACAGTTTAGTCCTTTACTTTTTCCTTGCTAAAAATCCACAACCTTTTTCAGACCCTGCCTGCTTCCCGGCCACATAATGACGTACATTCACATCTGGGAGCTGCCATGCACAAAGATGACTTTCTGATATCAGCCATCGAGTCATTTCACTTGAGCACATAGTAGTTAATTGCCTTGCTCAAGGGCACCTCAACATTTGCTAGTGAGAAAGAGAGAGCAGTACTTGTTCATTCTACCCTTCGAGGTGTTGGGGGTGTCAGGGGTTTAAACCAATAACCTTCCAATCATGGACCCATTTCTTTATGCTTTAGGCTACTACTGGCACCAGAAATCTCAGTGCAATTATCAGGTCATGAAGATGTGTCTCACAGAATTTTGAAAAGAAGTGAAATATGCTTAATTTCTCTATTTTGTCACATCATTCAAGGAGGCCATCAGGCGGTGAATTTAATCTGCCTCTCACAGAGAAGAGTTTTGCTGATACCTTTTGACAAGGGCAATGTCTTATCTGTAGCTGACGAAAAGGGTCATCATCTGTCTTAATGGATTGTAACAAACAGGGGGTGGTAAAAGGATGGTTTTATTTGGCAACAGGTTGAAAATGTTCTACCTGTTTGAAGTGACTAAATTGCCTCAGGGGGATATTAAGGTCAAACAGTGGGGAAACAGAATTTGCCTGTTGTTTGAATTCTATAATAGAAACTCTTAAATTCTGTAATCGTGGACAAACCTTGAGTAAACTATAGCCATCTTATTGTTGTTTTCTTTATACAGATTTCACAAACACATTTCTTTACAAACTCAATTTGCTGTAGAGTAGTTCAAGGTAAATTTCCCAATCTTGTGAAAAATCATGTAAAGAAATGTAACATGAAATAAAATTCATGATTTCAATCACTTCAAAATGGGAACATGCAGTGTGTCCTAAAAAACCCCCCCCATCTATTCAGTGATGAAAATGTGTCCCTGAGTGATGTAGGCGTTTAAGTGAAAATAAAACAGTAAGTGTAAGTGTCAAGTGTAAACAAAGGAAGGTAAATATATGAAGGTGTCCACAACAACATTGTCTGTCATAGCTCAGCAGTTGGTTATGACTGATTTATAGCTGAGTGATAAGGGGAATCAAGAGCAGCAGTGCAGAATCCCATATACAGCATGCTTTGTGTTTTTCCACTCTATCAGCAGCCATGTCAGTTCTCCTCAGCACTTATCAGACCACCTTGACAGTGACAGAGACTTATTCGTAGAATTTACCTTTGAATAGAGAGGAGGAGATTTTCATGGCATTTTATAATTTCTACAGTAAACTGTCATTTCCACTAATAAGGTCAACAGCTACGATAACACTCAATATTGAGTAACAACACAATGAAAAATCTCTACGCTGGCTACTACTGATATAAAAGTAGAGTGGCTCAGTGTTACAGCTAGAGCCCCTGTACTCAGTGTTGAATATTTAATTTTAATAATCTTCGCCTCTTGTATAATTATACCATTAGATCTTTCCAAACAGTGGGTACACATGTGATCTTCCCGTTGAGTCCTTCCAAGCCCTGAATTATTTCTCTCATTACCATCACAGATTGATAAAATCACAAGCTCTTCTTAATATTCAGTTTACTGCCGTATATATCTGTATGTCATTGGGTAATGTAATAAGAGTCCTTGGGAATCACTTAGCTGAGATGATAACTCAATTTCGTAACTTAATATTGTCTCTGTGCTCATGCACAACAGGGTGTTATAAAATGCCCTACTTTTTCGACATTGAAAGCACACACTCTCCACGAGCACATGTATAATGAGCACATTATTAAATTTGTTGGTTTAATGGCTGAACTAGGCAATGACATGTAGAATTTTCCAATTCACATGTGGCACGCATAATGATGATTGCTAATTTATATCCTGTATTTCCATCATTTAACACAAGATTTCTAGCACCAAAGATCATTTATTGGCATTTATTTGTGGCTTTGTTGAGTTAAAATATATTAATTGTTCTAATTGCAGTGTATGTCAGTCAGCACTAATGAATAATGGTCTGTCGTTGTGAAATGAAACTCTGAGACTGTTTATTTCTTTGGGTGACATTTACCTAAATGCCACATATCTGCGCTGCTTCTTCTATGGGACATGTGGTATGTAAATGTAATTTCTCTCAAATATCACTAAACAGGACACATTTTCAGTTATGAGGTTTTTCACTTGCCATTGTGAAATTGACCATAAGTAAGCATTGTGTTTATGGCAGTTTGAACAACATTTATTACTGAATGTAAAACTACATCAGTGGTTCACTACTTTTCTGTGCTTGTGACCACTTGATACAAATCTACATCTACTTTTTTTAATCTACTCAACACAATTTGCGTCCATGATTTGTGAACAGCTCAATCAGTAACACTCTAGTTAAAGGCCCCCTATTTAGCATTTACAAGCACATTTCATGAATGGCTTTTATACTCTACTGTATGATGTTGTGAGCAGATATAAGGGCAAGTTCAGTTGTTATTAATGTGCAGTATTTTTAATGTACAGTTATAATTACTGTGTTAATGTAAAGTAAACATAACTTCTGTTTTAAATACATATTTCATATAATTACAACTGTGTTTTACTGTATTGTCTATTTTTATAAGTTAGAGTCATAGTTGATGAAAAATACATGGATAAACAGTGATACCTGTTTACAACTGAATTACTGTGTGTTAAAAGGCAATTATCAAATGTTAATATAATGTGTACAAATGCTAAAAAGGTGGGTTAAAGTAATATTTTACTTTAAAATAAAAGAATAAATCATAACTTTGTTTTTCATTATCTCCTGTCTCATAAGCGCACATAATGGTCCTAACCCCCAGGTTCAGTACCACTGAACCAAACCTATACTTAAGTCAAATATATTGAAAATGATCAAGAAAAGACACTAAAACAATATAAACTAAAAGACAGCAGTGTGTGACATTGTTTCAAGGACTGGTCACCTTTCATAAACACTGCTCAATATTTCTGATTTATTACTGATTTATTTTAACAAAATAGTCACACGAAAGGCTCAGCTGATGTGCTGTGCTTTACCACCCGATGGCCTAATAAATTTTTATTTTGCTACAACCCCTAGCCAGCCGAATAATGCGTGGTTAAATGAAGTAATCATTTTTACTGGAGACATCACTCACGGGAAGATAGCAGGTAGGTATATCACTTCCCACCATATGGTCATGGCTGTCAAGCGTGGGCCAATCAGAGAGCAACAATTTGCCACAGTGTTCCATGTTGTGATTAAATAGTTCCAAGGACGGCTCCGGCACACAGGAAGGCTCTTTGACCAGACTGATACTCATCTCCGGCTACAGATTGGAAGTGGTGGTGGCACAGCTATGTGGCTCTCTCTGTCTGGATTTGTTATGTTATTCTTTCCCATTTTCCCCCACAGGCTCACTTTGCAATAGACTGTTATTTTGGTCTCATGAATATAGAAAATTTCAACTTGACTCTCAACTCTGTTCAAATCATAAAAAGTACAGAAAGGAGCGAGGTATGAATATATTTCCAAGATGGTAAATCACAGAGAAGTGGGTTGTGAATAATGGAGTCCCAGAAAATATAGGCTATTATACAAGCAATATATATAGTCCTTTGATGTAATAAAATAGATTAAATCTGATAATGTTTTACATTCTTACATATCTTATATTTCTTACATGCTTTATGTATAATACAGTGGTACTGTTGGTATTGCATGTTCTCAACACTGATGTTGTGATAACATGCAACACCATGCACAGAATAAACTGTATCTCATATTGTGTATATGCAAATATAACATTGGCAAAACCTCACATCGTCTGAAAACAAGAATTATTTCTTGTTTTTTCTCAGCTGTATCAGAGGAAGGGAAATAGCCCCTCCAGTGACAACACATTTCACAAGGCAAATTTGAATACATTGCTATTGAAAGAATAGAGATTAGTTGTAAAGGCAGTGACATTGAAAAAGCTCTTTTGAAAGAAAAATTCTTTTTCTGGATATTCACCCTTACAACCTTACATCCTGATGGTTTGAATAAAGAATACTGCTTGGTGGGCTTCCTGTCATTTCTGCCTTTTCATTAAAAAAAAAAATACATATATATATATATATATATATATACACACAGTATATATATATATATACATATATATATATATATGACTTGGATATAATACAGATTACAGATTATATATATAATTCAAGTATTATATCCAAGTCCTTTTTATACATGCAGATGCCAGTTTATTAGGTTTTATACTGGGGCTAACTGTTCTTTTAAATGGGCAGTTGAATTAGTTTCAGCTCATTGTTTAGCTGTGTGGGCCAGTTTAAATCGCACCATGCTCATCGTGTTGTTTTCAGCTGCCACAGCAGGCAGCTGTTTTCAGTGCTAAAGCTCTAAAAACACACTGCACACTACCTGCTGAGCACCAACCAGCAGAAAGACAAAGTTAGCGACTAGCTGTTGAACGTAGTGGAACATTTTGCAGCTAAAGAGCCATATATTTCCCTCAGGACTTGGTAGAGACCAAAAACATATTGAAAAGAGAATCAATATTGGCATTGCATTTGACAGGTGGCTTGAAACACAACTCTAAAGGAATGATAATGTTTTCCAACAAAGTCACCATAAACTAATATGATGATTACTACTTGTTTCTGCTGCCCCCAAGTGTCCCGAAAATCAATTAGAAACTTTAGGGTGATATGTAGACAACAGATTTGTGTCCACACCACAGACAAAACAGTGCATATGTCATAGATACATTACTCACACTAATGATCATTTTCGCATTCAAAAATATGCACAGCACTGCAAAGCTTCTACTCTGATACAGGTACAGACCACAGGTACAGACCACAGGCTACTGACGATACTGACTGACTTCATGTTTTCATCAGAGATTACCAGTGCATCAAATACATGATTTACACAGTTGCATCTATTACTCAGCAGGCACAAAACAGCCTTCAAGGCCTCATCATACAACACACTTTCAAAAAATAAACACGGATGAAAAAATTCTCACAAGAAACCAGCAGACCTGGCAAACAGGCTTATCCACAAATCGTAGACCATTATGGTAAAACTGGGGAAATTCAAACTTACTGTAAACCACATAGCAGTGTCTCTAAGTCTCTGCATGCTACATAGCATAACAAATTAATAGACCGACAAACAATGCACAGTGCACAGTATAGCCTTCAAAACATTAACACACAGCAATGACTTAAGGTAAATACACAACAGGTAGCCACATACAGACAGGTAATCATGAGGAAAGAAGCCATCTAGCAAAGACACCAAGACAGTCAGCAGGTGTTTAACTCACCGTGTTTGATGTTGAAGCTCTCTCTCTTTTCTTTCATGGAGGTGAAGTAGTCAATATCCGAGCCATAGTCCACTGTATCCCACTGCACTTGCTGTTTGTTGACAGAGCTCACCTCTTCTCTCCCTACCTGCGCTAGCTAACAACCAACACTGAAGCTATGCCAACAAAAACACAATGTTTATATTATTAACAACACTGAAAAACAAGCTAACGCTCCCGGTTGTTTCACTGAAATGATGCTGCTAAGTTTCTTTGTGTTTGTTGAGGGTCCAGAGTATCACAGTCTTCACAATTACATTTGTTAGCAAAGTATTTTTTTAAAACTTCACCTAGTTTTCCTGATAAAATGAAAAAAAAAAAAAAAACACGTCATCACTGGCCCAGGACCGTTAGAGTGCATCACCACATTTGAACGGCACAGCTCATTATAACTACGCTGTAGCAGCTGGGGAAGAGATGGCCACAGCAACGAAATAATAAGTGTTTGTAATGTGATGAAGAGAATTATGACTTGGATTTTTACTCACTTATTTACGTTTACTTTTTCTGCTACTCCCGATAGGGGTCGCCATCCGTAGTTGATATGGTGAAGTTATGCCGGATGTACTTCCTGAGGCAACCGTGGGTTCATGGAGGCGGGAATCGAAGCGCCAACCTGCTCCTGAGCACCATCCCTCTAAAAGTAAAAGTAGATATTAACATCCAAATATACTTTTAAGAGTAAAAATAGTCACCATGCAGAATGGTCCATTTCAGAAAAATATGCTCTTTGAAAAGATGAGACTACTTTTTACTATAGGCATACTTCAATACATGCTAATTTATAATTAATTTGGTTCATAATTTGGATTAATGATTGGAATCTACAGAGTAATTACTAACTAAATCTGTTATATAAATTCAGTGGAGTAAAAAGTGCAATATTTTCCATTGAGATGTAAGGAAGTAGAAGTAGAAAGTAGCCAGAAATTAAAAAGAAAATAAGTACCTCAAAATACTACTTAAGTACAGTACTTTCCCCACTGTACTTTCCCCAAATGCACAAAGTTTATTTCCACCACTGGATACCTTGGATTCCCAACCCCACTATCCAAAACTGCCACATCTATTCTATTCTATTTGTCTGAGATTTATTATAAACCACATCAGTTTTTCCTTGTTTTGAGTGTTAGATAATGATTGGTTGCTGTATGCAAATGTTTTCTTATTTGCAAGGTGCAACATGCCCATTATTTTAAATGGATGCACTTGTATTTCTGTGTCATTTAAGTGGCATCAGCACAGCATAGTTGTGACACTGATGAATGCTGGACTGCCACCAACATTTCGTCTTCTGCAAATAAAGAGCCTTCTCGTAACAGTGCAACCGCTCTCCTGTCATCAGTCTTTTTTTTCTTTCTTTTTTTTTTTTACCACCCGCAGTTAATAAACTTGTTCATGTATGCTTTCATGTTCTAACATTTCTCAAGTCCACATGGAAATGTCAGAGTCATGAGGCACACCTACAGTACACTTGTCACTGGAGGAGGGTGCTGCAGGCACAATATTACTACTCAGAATATCTCTCTGCCTGAATACAGCATTAATAGTTTGGAATAAGGTTTTCCTAAGAATTTTTGGAAAATGTGTGTATTAAAAAATAAAGTTTTCTGTTTTATAAGGCTGTACTATTGCCTTGAGAGACATCAAAAGTTTTCAACACATCAGCTTGGATTAGTTATTTTAGTGACTTAGTCGCCTGAGACAATTTAGTGTTTGGATTGTGATTTTATGACCAAGGATTAACAACAAAGAAAATCAAACATACTGTTTATAGTAGCCTCATAGGTGCTTCATCTTGAAAGGCAGTCCAGGTACTTAATTTGAAATTATAAAAATGTAAATCATGTTCACGTTTCTGAGCAGCTGGTATCTTTATGTCACCATATAAATGATGTGAGGTCAGTCACAAGAACGATTTATGCACAGTAAATGATAATCGTTGAGTTAGTGGCAGCTTTACAGTATAAGAGCACATAAAATATGACAGAATGAAAAACACTGGCTGGTGTTATCATTCTGTAAAATCCAGAGATGAGATAAGTGATTTACTCAAGACTGTATCCACAATGTGTGCTTGTGTTCCCCCCAAAATTAATCTTCAGGATTTTGCAGATAAATGGGGAAACCGCCTCTGACACTAAATGAAATGATTTAAGCTTTCATTGGGGTAGTCAGTGTGAATTTAACCTCTGAAAAGGCCTTGCTTAATGTTTTAGACCAGATAAGTAGCATTAGCCAGAGACAGCTTAAGAGTTCAGACCCATGCATGTTATTGGAAATCAGTTTCAAGATGATAGGGGCTGAGAGGGAATATAGGGATACTGTATATCTTATCTGTGAACCTCGGGTGTTTAATGGGCTGCCTATAGGATTATCGCTAGCCTCAGCAGATGTTCATTTCCAAAACATATGTCAAGGCTTAAGCCGGGTGTAAACACTACCAGTGGACAGAGTTTATCAGTTTTGGAACAGGCTCCATATTTACAGCCCCTAAGCAGTTAAGCTGAATATGTCAGTTGCATAGGCCTCTCCAACAACTACCCCATCACCTTGGCAAGACTGGGCATGGGCTGGTGAAGGCATGCTTCATTAAAGAAACAAGCTTGGTTCATACTGTTGATTTCAAGCTAATTTAGCATGATTCAAGAAGGTGAAAAAAATCTGTATCATTAGGGTTTTCGCAGCCAAAATCCTATTTTTGTGTGTGTGTGTGTGTGTGTGTGTGTGTGTGTGTGTGTGTGTGTGTGTGTGTGTGTGTGTGTGTGTGTGTGGGGGTGTGTGTGTGTGTGTGTGTGTGGGTGTGTACATGCCTGCTGGGCGTGAGCTACCAGACAGACTCCCATCTGGTTGCACTTCAGTGAAAGGCTAAAAATGCCTCACACAACTGCTTACAAAATTTCAGAGATTGCTAAAACTCTGTTTCACATTTTTCCCCACAACGGCCACCTCAGTCTCATTAAAAAAGTCGTTGAGTCTGCTCCATGAAAACCCATTTTGTGATTCCACAAATAGCCCGCCTTTTTTTTTCACAAAGCACGGACATGCTGCTTCACAGAACAGCTAAATGTTATGGGGAACCTTTAGCAATCCTTCAGATAAATGGTCTGGTTTCTCCCCCAGAAACATGCTGGTACTTTGTAGCTCCCAGCTAAATAAACATGTCTCCACAATGTTTTAAGAGTCTAACCAGATATAGAAATAATAGACTGCAATCATCAGATATACTGTAAGAGCTACAAAGACGTAAACAGCAGAAGTATTTACAAGCTAATTCTGGATTGAAAAACATCGAAACTCATCCACGACAATGGATGCAGGGGGAAATACGCAGTAATGTTGTTATGCCTACAGCTCATGAAAACTCATCCGAGTTGGGTCTAATGGGTCTAATGAGACCTGAAGAGAATGAAGATGGTTTTCATAAATATGTTTTTTTGTACTACATGTAGACAGTTGTATCTCTCCAGTGACAAGTTTAAGCAATAATTTTGCTAAGAACAAACTACAGTAACATCTGCTCTGATATGAATGTTAAAGAAAATATATTCAAGCAGGGTTTCAACTTTGCCATTTGCTTTAACCTGTTGCAGTTTTTGTAAATGTTGTTATTTGTATTATACTCCGCTAATACCAATACTTCCTCTATCGCTGCCACCGTCAGACTGCAACATAATTGTATCATTTCACTTGCTTCCAACCCATGCTTCACACTAGGGCCATAACAAATGTGCTTGTACTGACCAGTTCAAGGATGTTTTCTGATAACTGCACGGATATGACATAATCACTTCATCAGTATTCTACATTAATACAATGACCATGGCCATTTACAAATACAGACAGATATACATTAATTTTGTCCGTTAAAAGGTCACTGCTTCTATTCACGGTATTAGTCACAAATACATAAGATTGTCCTCTGCGGCTACAAAGATTACTGTGACTGCAGATGCTCTCATTGCAAGGTAAGAGCACTGTTTGACAAACTGAGCTGAAACTCCTCTCCTGATGAGCACATCTTGTGCTGTGTGGAAGTTGCTTCCTTAGAGAAGTGTCTTCAAGCTTTATTTTGCATCATTCTAGGGTTCTTTTCTTCCAGTGACTCGTGTGTGTGTGTGTGTGTGTGTGTGTGTGTGTGTGACAGTGACACCATCACTCAGGTACTCAAGCTCAAAGTCAAATTGGGAGCTGGCTGTCTTAGTCAACAAGCCAGTAGTATCTGGAGGCTTTAAATTAAAAGAACTCACAGGATGATTAATTGAAGGCAGCAAAATATCTGCTGTTTTGGTTTACACCAAAGCTCTTACACAAAGATCCATCACCATCTATATTCTATATTTTTGTGCCATGATAAATGTTCCAAACCAAAATAATTTGATCATACTAACAAGTATTGTCTGTGTGGCCAATGCCTGATATAGCTTATTCCTCTGTCCTCTGCAGCCAACATTGTTGTCAATAAACTATTAGAAACACATCAATGAGCCACTGTTGTATGGGGTGATGTTTTCCTTCATTACTATGAGCATGGGCACAGCAGTTTATTTTGAGGCAATCCCAAATTCACTGTTCTGCTGCTGTAAATACCAGTACACCACATCTGTATTTATCCGTTACTGAAAAAAGACCCCAACAAATGCACTATTTATTCCTGTGAGAGAAACATTTACTGAGGTTTTTTTTTTTTTTATGAACCTACAGTATGTGTTAGTGAGAGGTAGGTATTTTCAATTTTTTAATTTTATATTTTTATTTAATTTAATATTTATTCATTATTCATTTTAATATAAGATATTGAGAGACAGACTAATGAATTGTTAGTTTTGGTCTATTCAGGGAATTTGTTCACAAAAACAAAAACATAGAATATCACTAACCTTCATTATCATAACCATTCATTTGAAATCAGCTTCTGTTCAGACATATTCAATATAATTTAAAAAGTTGACTCCTTGCCGTATTTGTGGGCATTTTTTCATGTCTGAAATTGAATTCAAAAAACAATTTCCAGGTATGTCACAAAATTGACAGCTCGACCGTCAGACTGACAAATAACATGGACAGAAAAAAAATCTTAGAAGAGTGATTCAAATGCCCACTGGGAAGAATCAGCCAGGTCAGTTTCAATTCAGAGACTCTTGAGTAGGAAGTGGAAGGAACCTAAGTTGTCAAGGCCCATGTAAAGTGATCCCTGTAGGCATTGAGAAGATTAAAAACTCAATAATGCCAGTATGATCATGTAAGAGATCTTTTGTCCAATAGAGTAGATAGAATCAAGACACTGCTGCAAAGCACAGTGGATATCTTTCAGTCACTTGACTTCTTGATGCTCTTATCACAGAGCTTGATCTAGCAGTTTTTCCTGTTTCAATCTGTCTCCAAAGTGTATGGTTCTGTCAGTTTCTCACACATGATAAAATTATTTCTTAACACTTTTAAAGACTCTACTTCTCAGTGGATTTTTTTTCTGTGAGACCTATGGGGCTGTAGGCTTTCATTCCAGCTAATTGTTATCCCATCTGACTCATTAATTAGCAACTGCTTTTCTGTCAGAAGGAGTGCAGTGTTGGGTTTGAAAGAAAACCTGCATACATGTGGCATGGGGTGTAACTTTGGGCTGCACACTGACATATATCCTCGGTTTCTTATTTCTTGTCTCATTCCTCTCTCTTTTCTGTTTTTGATGATTGCCTCAAGGCAAGCTGGTATTGTCTTAGAGAAAACATGGCTGATTAGGAAGATTTTTGGCCAGCACTTAATAATTTCAACTGGGCACTTTAGTGGGATGAATCCAACATGAAGTATTAATTGAGAGAATTCTACACGAGGCCATAGCGAACTGAAAGCTCAAAGTCAAGTTAGGAGCTGGCTCAATGATTCACTCATGCCAAATGCCAAGAAAATGACAGCATCAAATAGTCCTATCTCTTTTATGCATTAAGTAAATTTGGCTTTGGTTTTATGTTCAGGCATTGGGTAACGTCTCTACAGCTTCCTCCTCTCATCAGTAAAAAGAAATATCTTGTACTTGTACTCTTACCCACTCCTTTGTCCTTGTAGCTTTAAAAATGTTATCCTTTGCAATTTGTTCTAAGAAAGCTATTTAAAAAATGTGAATGTTTATGGGTATTAACTTACGAAAACGACTCCCTATCCCCCCGCACCCCGAATGTGTCTACAGAGTATTTGTTTCTGTATGTATGCAGACGATACTGTTTAACCTCTGTAATTTTGCATATTCATTACATTGATATTACAGCTAATTAACTTCTTTGGTAAATTGTCTTGTAGAAGTAAGAAAGCCTGCCTCTCTGTTTTTCAGGTGTGATTTTTTTTTGGGAACCAGTATTTGCAAAATGAAGCACATGAAATACTCAGGCAGCAACTTACCAACCCTTATGTTTAAAATGTTTCATTTGGTTGGCCCATAATTCATTAAGATTGTCAAATGTCGTTAGAGTAAAAGGATGACCATCCCTCTGTCTGATCGGTCGAGCTAAATATTTAAACTAAACTCAACTTTAAACAACCACAATCTGAGAATTTAATATAAGAAGCTGACCGCAGCTAAAGGGTTTGAGTCAAGGCGGCTGTAGCTGTTACTTAAATGTTAACATTTCCCAAACTGACAACAATGAGGAACCATAGTGACGGTGCCACCCCTGCCTGTTTGTCAGGACATGACCGATGTTCCTTAGTATAGGTTCTGCTGGTAGAGGCACCATCCTGTATGCTCCTTATCTCTGTGTCTCTTAATGGCCTGCATCACCTACTTTGCATGGAGACAGGATTTAAATATGACCCTGAGTAGAGAAATCACAATTCTGCCATAACCTCCTCTAAAGGTGTTAGATATAGGGTGATACAACACAAGATCTTGGGTAATGCTTGTATTACTGCTGTCAAACTGTCTGAAACAGCCGACACTTATTTTGACCTGTGCTGACATGGCTGACAGTGCTGTTGTGGCAGCAGTGATTCCTTCTTTCATCTATTATGGGAGTCCGCAGAAGTGGGAGATTTTTGGTCTGAGATAAGTTCAATAATGGGTGAAATTTATCATGACAACTTTCCAGTTTCTCCTATTGTGCCTTTGCTAGGTCAAAGAGTTTGAAGTAATGTGTATTGTTAAGTGTCTTTCACCTTGGGCTGCCTCTCAGCCAAGAGAGAGATAGTGATGAACTGACAAGAATCTTAGAACCAACCTGATTTGCAATAAATAAAAGTCTACCTCGATTTGAAATCTGTAGCGTTTGTTTTTCAAGACTTTAATAGAAACTTGTGCAGCCAGTGGAACAAAATGCAGGACAACATTTGACAAACAACTTAATTTAGCTATTTATACTCTATACAGATGTACATAAATTAAATGACTCTGTATGCACCCTCCTGCACCCCAAATGTGTCCACACTCTATGTGTTTTATTGTGTATTAATGGGATGAATAGTGTCATGTCTTGCAAAATAAATTTCAAAAAGGACTAGAACATTTCTTATCAGCTACAAGATTGGCAAAGCAAGTAAGTGGTCAGGAAAAAGTAGATCCTTGGCTACAGCACATCAAAACCGCACAATGAAACTCGGCTTTATCATACATTACAGTTATGAAAGCATCATATTACGCTTAGCAGATTCAGAGGTCTAATCATTTCCACTCTGTCCTTGTCCTTCACAAATGAATAATGAGCATTAGCCTCTTTTCATTTCACAAATAAATTTACCACGGGTACATCCAAGTCATTAGAATGCATGGGGGAGACTGAAGAAGGCCAGCAAAAATATTCTAGCTTTTTGTTTGGGTCTATGCTTACTACTAATGAAAACAAAGTTTATTATTACTCTGATTAGGAGTTAAAATGGGAAAACCAGGATCTGTGCCACATTTAAATACTATTTAGGATAATATTTATTTAGGGGTGAGGGGATTGTCAAAAGGATGTCTGACCAGCAAAGGGAGTTCCTCTGTACCCCCTTAGAGAGAAGCTGCTGAAGCTGCAAATGGTGCATGAAAACCATAATTCTAATTCTAGCTTGGTTAAAAGAGAAGCATTTATAGGTTCGTATGAAATTTATTTTCAATGGTCTGTTCATCATTCCACAGGAGAGAGAGAGAGAGAGAGAGATAAGAACAAAGTCTAAAGTGTACAGTTTACTGACACACCTAAAAGCTAAGAAAACATTCCAGTTTTGATCACTTTAGATCAGAGTGGTTGAGTGGCAGATCAGCGGTTGAGATCCTCTGGGATGTCACAGACTAATGCTCATTAATGGTGGTCAGTTCAGTATCTGGCTGAACTGATGGTTTCTCTTTTAATGCTAATGATGTACTGCATCTGTATTAGTCTGAGTTCCTTTTCCTCATACACTGGACTTTGTTCTTAAATTTCAATGCAATTTCCAGGTCTGACTTAAGTAAGAAAAAAAAAAAAAGCATATCTTCTTCATGGTGTTGCTGTTCAGTACCAGACGCCATTCAGAGCCAATCAGCAAGTATAGCTGGATGATTATTCAAATCCACAGAAGTGTGGAATTGGACAAATTGGAGTGTCCCCTCACCCGGCTCAGTGCTTCTTATAGTGTCAGGCTAAAATTGAACTTCTCCAAGGCTAATTATATAACAACTCAGAGTGGCTGCACCCAAGAGTTATGCAGAGAATTGAATGTTACAATGGACAAAGACACATAATGACAATCAATTCCAGAGCGAAGAAGTAACGCGGAGTCGCTTTCAAATTCAAATCAAAGTGAGCTCTCGAGGATGCTTCGGCGGACGACATCCATATGAGCCCTTTTAACTATCTATTACAAAATTGCGTTAGCAAATGAAAATCTTTCATCAAGATCTATTGTTTGTAAAATGTGACCCTACATTTTCAAATTAATGCCATATTGTCACAATTCTTTTGAAACAGAAAGCAGAGCGGTATACACCATAACTTTTAATACTATATATGGTACGTTTCAGCAGTTTGGGAGCCTGTGATTACATAATATTCTGTGGTTTGGGTTAAACAAAGGACTTTACTTTCAGGTGTAAAAATAAAAGAATCTGTGACTTGAGGAAACAAAGTACCAATTATCTGGCATGAGTGCACAGAGGTAACTGGGAAACAAGTGGAAAGGAAAATACAACCTTAGAGAATTATCATTGCCAAGTACTATGCAGCAACAAATAGCAATGTAGTGAATAAGGACAACATCAGTCATATGACAAATCTGAATAAAAAATAAGTGGATGTTGTAGAAGATGTTTGAGTTTTTTTAATCATGGTGTCTCTAATTCAATAACAGAGAGCTTTAAAGATCAACAGCGAAACAACATGCATTTTGAAATATCATCCCTTTTTTTCCTAAAATCTCTGATCTCAAATGCTTAGAATCAGGTAAAATTTCATTTTACTATTATACAGACCATCTAACGAGACTTAGCATTGTTACCCTTTATAGTATTTCCCTAGCAGCTCAGTTGCAGAGAAAAAAGTGAAAGAGAAAAGTGTTAAGCAAAGCTTCCTTTGCAATAGTGTGTGTCGCCATTCTCCTCAATCCTTTTGTGCTGTCGTACATTAAAACACATCAATGCTAGAGCAGAACCATGGAACACCTGCACATTTACAGAGAGCTTCAAATCTAGCTAATAACAATAATGGCGGTCAGTTAAAAGGTGCCCAGTTATTTGCATTATAATATCTATGAGTATAAAGGCATGTAGATACGGTTCACACAGATCTGACTCTCACTTCTCCATTTATGTGTCAACTGTCCTGCAGTGCAACGGCCTGAGAATCTGTTTTTTCTGAATCCCTCTGTGAAAGGGTTAAATATGTGTTTGATGAGTAATTCTGATTTCAAAGAGAGAGTTTGTACATGGTCCCGTGTTCATGCAAAAAAAACACACACACACAAAAAAAAAAACCCAACATATACTGCTGGCTGCCGAGCAATACCAATTTCATGTGCTGCAGTCACTACTCTGCACAGAGAAATAGTTTTGTGTTTCTAGCCACAATAATGAGTATTAAACTTTCATGCTATTTCCAATTCAAATTTCTAAATTCAATTGTAATTTCAGGAGAAGATCGCTTGTATAACATATTTACATCATCTAAAATGTATGTATTATGGTAATATGACTTTGACCTGTGGGTATTCTCCTTCAAAACTTCAGTTGTCAATTCACTTTTACCATCATCTGTGCCCCGATACATTCACCCTCTCAAAAGGAATGCAGTCATATCCAGTCATTGACTGGCATTTCTATAGAGTGATATTATATTTGCCTTCTCTGCTTGGCCAATATATTATTAAAGCACGTCTCCCAGAAGACCACTCCGGCCACAAGGTTTCTATGGTTACCACCATTGTACCAATACCTTTTATGAGTTCTGTGGACATCACCTCCTAATTACTTTCAGAGAACAAATCCTCATCTCAAATATATCCAGCTTTATTTCTAATCATTATAGGGGATGAAAAGGGTGTGAGCTGTCAAAGGTGGGCTGTAAGTATCACAAAACACAGTATGCCCTGTGGTTGTGCTCAAAAGTGAGATGAGGAGTGATGCAACTAGAAAGAAACTTCTCAGGATAACAAGTGTTGGGCTTTAAACTACCCTTCAGATAGTCAGTGTTACATGAAGGATCATAGCAATGATGCAGCACAGACGATGTGTGTCCTGGGTGACACCCTCGTGAAGAGGAGGCTGAAGTCTGCTCCACTTCAGTTTATAGAGCTTCTCCCTCCTATAAAACTCAGCTGCACTTGGGAGAAAATATTTTCCTGTCCTAGTCACACCCGGCATGACCCAGAAAACCAGATGGACGGCCATGATTGATTTCACCTGCACCTGTTCCATATTCAAAGAGATTTTTACGCCTATAATTTCATACATATACAAACCACAACTTTTACTGAGAAATTTTGGGGTGTCCTGGTGATCTTCGGTATTTTTCATATTATATACATATATTATTCACATCCACAGCTAGAATATATTATTACTATTTACTCTTGTTGAGTATGCCCAGGTGTTTCAGGATGCTGTTTAGCATTTCTTTAAATTGAGACAATGTATTTGCGACCAGTGTTTAAAGATTTACATTGGAATCAATGGGCTTGCGGCTGAGAGACAAACTAACACACTGTTGGTTTTGGTCTTTTTGTTGACAGTGGAAGTAAATATAGACTGTTACCAACCTAATCGTTTATGATGCAAACCGTATCCTCTCAATGTCTTCTGTTTGACTCTGGCTGGGAACTAGTGTTGCCCGTCATACCCCTCTCTTCTCCTCCCCATAATTCCTGTCTGCATATCTACTGTCACTATCCAATACAGGCAAAAAGCAAAATGAAAATAGTGTGAAATGGTCCTTATAGAACAAAAACATGAATATATGCTGTATAATAAGTATGGGAGAATAAAAGGAGGGCAAGCAAACAGTAATATTTTACAATATAGTGACTAAATTAACAATAAAAAACAAAATCCTGACAGCATTTAATTAAAATCCAACCTAAAATCAGACAATGAGATCTTGTCAGAGCCTGGGGGCTAAATGTATAAAAGGTAATTGACTTAACCCTCAGCTGTGTCAGTACCAAACTATACTGCTAGTAATTTCCCATGTAAGATGTTGCATCTCATATCCTTAGCAGCAGAGGTCACAACTCTCTACATTTTTATGTCAGCAAGGGAAGCTAACGGTTAACCTCCTCTGAGGATGAGTATCAAGTTTGCTGCCAACACAGGGCTACAAAGTTCTCCTGAAATCTGCTGACTGTGCTGAACTCTGTAATGACTATTTGGTAGGGCTTCCGAGTGTGAGGGTTGAATGCTGGCCATTGGAAGTAGTCTCTGACTGGGTCTCAACTGTGCACAGAAATTGCCTCATGGACCCACAGTCCGCACTGCCGTAATACTTGTGTCACCACACATACACAGAGCTGCCAATCTCACCATCAGAGCACATTTTCAATTAAGATTTTCATGACAGTGCAGCAGTTGTTCCTTGTGGTGCCTTCTTTTTTTCCTTTTTTCTTTTTTTATATACGTTTATTGAGAGTGAAGTCTAGTATGCACATCTCATTAGTGAATGTACAAATATAAGAATTATTGGTGTTCCTTGTGGTGTTAAACCATGAGTTTGTTTAGTCATCAATTCCTCCAGAATGTGAGAAAATCTACAATCAGCATCTTTTAATTAACAGACTCCAAATTGGTCTGAATTGCTGACATTTGCAGGTGTTCACACGTTTATTTACTGCAGGACTCATAAGTTAGCCACATAAAGTTTGGTTCGGAGCTGAGATCAAGCTGAGATCCAGCGTGACGATGGAGTGATATATCCTGTCCCTCCTCTACCAGGTGTTGATGTACGCTGCAGCTGTCTCTGCAGCTGGGCCTTGGTGGTTGAAATAAAGGAAGACAACACTCTCTCTGCGTCCTCCAATGTTCTTATCAAACAGAAAATAAATCACAAACCATCCTAGTTATTTAGACTGTCCAAATGCATTTACAACACATAAAACACCTACTCAACACGGGGGGGGGGGGGGGGGGCATGACTGTTAACTGCAAGTATAGCATGTAGATTCAGGCCATGTGGTTTCATAAATATAAGGAAGTGGTAGCTGGACTGTTCTTCGGAATTTTTGATTTATTTGGGGATGTGTTTTCCTGCGCCTCTGTCGGGATTCAAGGCCGATGCTGATGCACAGATACCAGACGCCCTCTCAGCTTCTACTATTTGCTGCATGTGTACAACCGAAAAAGCAGCTAATGCATTGGTGTGACAGCCGCATCATGTTTCAAACCACATTGCATGTACACAATGAGACATGCTGACATTTTCAGCATAGTATATTTCAAAATATGTATATTTGTAACCATATCCACCGCATATTGGCACCTCCCTTTCTCTGACATTACAGCAGTAAATACTGTCCATAAATACCTGCCACTACTAAGTTAGTCATGTGTCATGCATCACAAATGACAATCATTGTCACTTCAGATGAAGTACTTAAGCAGTAATGAGCTACAATCAGGATTTGATGCAATCAGTCAGCATTTTGAAGCATCATTTACTTTGACTAACCCTTTTTTTTTTCCAAATTATGGCTATTTTTTTCTATTGCATAAGATAATGAACGCAGTAGAACTTTTCATGTTAATAAATTTTGATTTTGATATAAAGAACTTTTTCTTAAATCCAACAGCATTGCTCCTTAAGTAATGTGTGTTATGTGTTTGTCCATCAGAGAACATCTAAAATAAGTAAAAGTCTAAAGTCAGTCAAGGAGCAAATCTGCCTGTTTGTGTGTCATTTTATAAACCGAATGTCAGCCAGTGAAATATTTTTCTTTTATCATTTTTGTAACAATTTGACTTCATATTTTTATGTTGGGTTGTTGTCTTAAAAAAAAACAATAATAATAATTAAAAACACATGAAGTCACGGAAAATTAATTTTCAAAAGTTGTCCTTATTTACATTTTCCCTCCCAGTGGAGTGGTTGGTGGGGCTTGTGTGTGTGAAAGGAGGTGGGGAAGTGCGAACAAAAGTAATGAGAAATATTTGAAATTATTATTACGATGTGAGGGCTGCCCCCTTAGGGAATGATAAATAGTCTTTGTAGATGGATTCGACCTGCTACCTGGATTTTTAAGGAGCCCAGCCCATCTGCATGCGCAAGTGGACACTTATAACTGGCATATAATTATCGACCAAGGATATAGCAACCTTGCCTGGGAGTCTGTATGCTTGTATGATGCGAGACTTGTGAAAGTCAAACAGTTACTTATGAGTTGAAGGTGCATGCCAGCTGACATGAAAAATCTGGTTTGTTGGCCTCAGGGCAGCGAAGAATGTTGATGGGGGAAGCTGGAGGCTCTTGATTACTCCCTGAAGCATGCAGCGCTCTGCATGACGAGCTGCCTCCACATGACTCGGACATCCACAGTGACCTCTAGACAATGGTCATATGTTAGGACAGCCTCCGTGAAGCCGAGAGACGGAAATGCACTGGTGAAAGAGGGAGGAGGGAGAGGTGTTATAACAAGTAGATCAGTCAGAAATGTGGACAGCTCTGTGCTCGATCCACCTCCATGCATCCAATCAATTACTGTAATTCATTCCAGCTGTACCCCAGAGAGTAAACATTGAGCAAGGAGTATAGCAGCTAATGATGGCACCTCTAGGAATATGAATATTTTTACGCTGCTCAATACTTGTCTAAATCTTCATCATTATTTTGTTGGCCTGGGCATTAGCACATGACCTGAGAAAAATTTAAGTTTCTTCAGAAAAAAAAGTAGGCTTGTAAGCTCAGTTTCAGTTTTTATTTTTTTGCAAAATAAATCTCCAATCTGTTGAAATGTCAAATATTATCTGCATGCACCGTGTATTATTTTCCTCTCTTAGCATGCATTTCTATTTTTTCAAACTAGCTCAGATTTCCTGCACAATCTAATAGCAAACGTATCATTAAATTAAATGTCTCTTGGTTCACAAATGCCAAGAGATATATTTAAAAGTATCAGAAACACCCTCAAGACTCTTTGGTTTGTGTCTGTGTGGGTGTTTCATCATTGTAAGAACTTTTGTCTTCAGTATTGTCCAGCATGATGGCTTACTTGTGCTCACAGAGGAAATAACTCAAACGAAAAGGTGCCGGGATACAGGTAGGAAATTGGGTCTCAGGAGAGTATTTTAGATGTATTGTGGAAGGACCGGGAGTCATGAGATAAGTCAATTTCAATACAAAGTTTCTGACAAGGTAATGGATGGAAGTGAAGTTGCCGGCAGTTGGTAAGCCCATGAAGAAATCACCGGCTGCTTAAAATGGAGAACAGCCTCACTGACTAAGCTTTACTTTTCCATAGGAGTCTATACGTGATTACATCTGTTTCACCAGGTATTCATTAAGTGTTTTTCTTCCTTTAATGGTCTGCTCTATGCAAACAAATAATCCAACTACCAGCTGTTGAGTTTTGACAAGATAACAGTAAGAAAACAGAAAATGGGTTGTCCTTTAATTGGCATCAGTTGTGATGTTTAGACTCCTTGGACATACCACTATGTTATTATGTTTGCCTTAGAGAGTGAAAAAATGTCTGAAAAAACTGTAAAAAAAAAAGAAAAAAAAAATGAGCTCCAATAAATAAAGCCAGTGTCGTGCTAATCATGGTCTAATTACATCACAAAGTAATTACACAGCAATTATAGCTCCTATTATTTCTGAATGAGCACATTTAAAAGAGAGAATACATATGAGTTGATTAAAATTATACATTAGGTGAGGAAATGTTATAAAGTAAATCGCTTTGTCCCTTTGCATGAAATATAGTTTAATCAGTTTAGTTCCATTTGATTAAATTCACAGATAAATTAGTAACGTGTTCCTTCTCCCATGTTCCCACTCTGTCTTTGTTCCCCTGTTGCACCGCTGTAAGAAATGAACTGTTTTTACAGGAGCTGTACTACCTGTTATTACAGCACAAACAGCGCTTCAAGGTTTTTCAGATGCCTATGCACTATACACTATCACTCTGTGCATACAAACATAAACATTTTGGCCTGATATTGGCCTCTCAGTGAGCTCTGTGATGTTTATGGTTCTTATACAATCTGCTACAGGCACAGGGAGCCATCAGCTGGCTATCACGGAAGTCATGGCAACAACTACAATGAGGGAAAGCTGGAAGAAACAAATTAACAAAGCGCCACATACAGCATGAGAGACCTCGTTCAAAAACACAATGAACATCGGCATTAGTGTCGTCTTTTTTTCAGAGTCTGCTTCATGGATGCAGAGTGCTGCAGCCTCAGGCCAGATCCTTCATTAAAAAGAGTGATGAGTGTCAGTTGGGAACTTGACCAGTTGAGGGGGAGGAGGAGGAGGGCAAGACTAACAATACACTTCCTGCCTCAAGGCAAAACGCTGTGGATTGCAGCTTAAACATATTCAACAAGATTTTACAGCAGAATTTTTGATTTCCTTATTACCAGAACCTGTTCTATGGTTATCTGTGAAGAATACATGCTTATTTTAAACACAGTATTTAGCATTTATACACAGAATGTCTGCAAATATGTAAATAACAAATGTTTTCTTTATTGAATTAGCTGATTATTTCCTCAATTACTCATTTTGTGTAAAAACATCAGTTAGGGATAGAGTGATGTCTCTTAATTGCTTGTTTTGTTGGACTGACAGTCCAAAAGCCAAAGATGTTCAGGTTACAATCATATAAAACAGACAAAGCAGTAATTCCTCATATTAAAGAAGCTGGAACCAGTGACTGTTATGACTGGCATTTTGGTTGAAAAATTAAATTGACTCAAACAAGTAGTAATCAAACTAGTTGCAGATGTTTTGTTAAAAGAGCTATTTGCTATTGCTACATAGCCAGTGTTAGCATTAACAGCTACCAGTCTTACAAAGAGCATTGTCTGTCATTGCATTTACAATACAAAAGGCTATACTACTTCTTCAGGGCAGACTGGACGCTACGGTGACTCACTACTGGAAAGTGACAAGACAGGCCAATTGGGCTGGAGCTAGCTGGTTAGCATGCTAACTTTGGTGGAAGAAAAGAGGAGAAAGAAATTAAAGCAAAACAAGAACGTTGCTCTCCACCACTGGAGACAGCTCTTGGTGATTATAGGAATGAAGTTTGATGATGAACTCTCAACGTTTCTTCTAGACTGGTAAGTAAACAGCTGTTAATGCTAACGTTAGCTGTGTAGCAATAGCAAAACTTACAACTCATTTAATGGACAACTAATTTTAGCTCTACGAACTATAATTTAATCGTCGGCAGATATACTGATATTTTTAAGTATTTGTTAATGTATTAATGGATTTGTAAGAACTATAATTCTGCCTGTGAAACATCCATACTTTGTGTACGCACATAATATAACACCCAAAGCTCGGAAGAAATCTAGTTAAGTCGACTTTGTGTTAAGAATGTCTTTGTCCAACTAGTTTTTGTGAGGCCCAGAATGTCTGATTTTTAAAACTTCAATACCTTTGAACACATTTATAAACTGTTTCGTCAATGGTCTGTACATGTGTGAAGACTGAATAAATGTTTTAACACACTGCAAGGATTTTTTCATGCATCTGATCATTAAATGTACAGTTGAGCCTCTTCAAACGTTAATGCTCTGTTACTTTTTATCTCATGAACTTAAAAAAAGGAAAATATGAAACAGTAATTGGCTTGTGCAAACGTTTGGGCACGCTACACAACACTCAGAACTTCACTCATTAGGACTTGTAAGGCAGGTCGTTGTATTGTCAGCTCGTGACATTTCCAGAGCTGATAAATTCTCTGACTCTTCGAACCTTGTGGTAACACTCAACAACTATGGGTTCCTCTGAGCAACTGCCCAAGATCTGAAAAGGAAGCTAATTGATACCTACAAAGAAGAGGAGGAAATGAAAAGATATCAAAGTGCTTCCCGATTGAAATTTCCACTGTCTGAAATGCCATTAAGAGATGGCCATTAAGGAGAACCGTGGAAGAAAAAGCTCTGGAAGACCAAGAAAACTTTCAGATCAAACTGCACGTCTGATGAGCAAGAAAGGCCAAGCAAAGAAATAAAAAATAGACTGCAGTGGAGCTGCAAGACGGTTTAGCTGACACAGGAGTGGCGGTGAACTGCTCCACTGTGCAGAAACAGGACCTACATGGAAGAGGCATCAGAAGGAAAACTTACCTGCAACCTCATCACAAAAGTCAGTTTTTCAAGTCTGTAAAGCAACATCTGGATAAGCCAGAATCGTTTGGGCAACTGAACTTTCTAAAATCAGCAAAGGTTTGTTTGGAGAAAAAAAAAACAGCATTAGATGAAAAGAGCACCTTACCAATTGATAATCATGGGGGTGGAAATATTACCTTGGGGTTGTGTGCACAGATAGAGGCAAGAATGGATTCCACTAAATATCAGCAACAGGATGATGCAAAACAGACTTCAAAATCCACCAAAAACTACCTGAAAAAAAAACAACTTAAGCTCTCACAATCCCCCTGATCTGTATGTCATTTGAAATTCTGCTAAGAAATGTGTAAATAGTTATCAAATGTGGAGCATTTGGTTATTTGATGCTAGAAATTTGATACAATGAGACGAATATGCACAATGATGTTGGAGCCTACCTACTATTTTAGACCAGCTTTAAGTGTCTATGCAGCAGACAATGATCATTTCTAACTCCATGTTTCTACGATAAGGATATTTTTGATGATAGAAACCATCTTTTCTAGCTTGTGCTTACCTCTGGGTGTTGCATCAGTTAAAATGTTGGAGAAACCCTGAATTTCTTGGTGGCTGTTTCATCACTAAAGTCTTCCATTACTGCACTGCTGCCATTACAGACACTTCTGAACTTTATTACCCTCTTGTAATAGCTCTAGGAAGGTCATTTTTATCAAATATGCATAACCAGTATGCATTAAAAGTTCAGGTAACACTTGGATAGTCTTATACTGTCATTTGGTGACAAAAATCCATTGTTAAGACTTTGTAACTCTCTTAAGTTCTAGAGGCCGAATTACTTATGTTTGTTAGGGTTTTAGGTGAGTACTACTAAAACAAAGAAAAACACAGTGGATGACTACAAGAATTAGTCTTCTTTTACTCCCTTTACATGTGTCAACCCTAGCGTTCCTTAACCTTCAGTAGTAACTGAACATAAATACAGAAGAGAAGAAGAGCCGTAATTTCA
Source organism: Seriola dumerili (assembly GCF_002260705.1). Taxonomy (NCBI): domain Eukaryota; kingdom Metazoa; phylum Chordata; class Actinopteri; order Carangiformes; family Carangidae; genus Seriola; species Seriola dumerili. The sequence continues at coordinate 8,588,800 of NW_019174586.1, forward strand.
TTTTAAACTGTATGCCTAATTTAAATTGATGAGGTGAGTTATCACTCTTCTGCAAATTAAAATATAGTTGTGTGCAGTTCCTGGCTTCCTGTGATGAAAAGAAGAGAAAAATGACTGCATTAAAATTATTTAGAGCCCCTCTTTGAATTAGGGTTCTCAGAAAGTAAAGGTCCATTTGAAGAGTCCATGGCCTCCAAAATACCTTGTCTTTAGAAGCAAATCATGATTATTAATATGCAATGAATAGGTCATTTTTATCCCACTCTTCGTACGCACAAAGATAAATGAAGGTTTGCTGTCTATTTATCTTGAGTTGCTTCCAATTCATTTAGTAAGGTTTGATAAGCGCTGCGGTCCACATTGAACTAATTCACAAAAAAAAAATGTTTTCAGTGTGGCTCTGCATTGACAGCTTTACAACTGCTATTACCTGTATACCGATGGCCAGACCTCTTTATCGGTTACAGTAAACAGATTATCAAACATCTTCATTTACATTAACTGATAATTCAAATAAAATATAACCGTGGATTTAAATCAAACTAAGAATATAAATATAGATTTACACTGTCAGGCCACACTGAGAGTATACTGGCAGAGTTGAAGAGAGGGTGTGCCAATGAAATACCACCTGTAGTACTGGCATCTACGCAGCTGCGTGGAAGCAGCTTGAGGTGTAAGCTTTTTGCTGGACAAACCAGAGTTTCTGTTGAAGCTTTCAATCAATCAATGCAGGGAATCTTTCAACAGATGCTCTCACAAACCGTCACTGGGAAACCATAGTGTGCTGCCAAAAGCAGTGCCACGTTCGTACAGCAGAAAATCAGTACAAAAGTGCAGTTTTCGCCTTAATGAGCCCAAACCATAAAAAAGTAAAGTAATGTTAAAACAACACGAAGATTTTAAAGCTCATTCCACATGGTATAATATAATATAAACATTAGGGTTGCTATGAGTTGCTGGGTTGATCATCTTGGCTTTCACCCAAATAAGAACAACCATGATCAAAACTGCTGCATCAAAACTGGGCAAACTCTAATTTGAAACACTGACAAATGGTGGTCAGTGGCAAAATATAACCAAGTATATTCAATCAAGTACTAATTTAAGGTACTCCATTGTATGTGTACCCCACTATAATTCAGAGGTAAATATGGTACTTTTTATACATTTGATAGCTTTAGTTACAAACTACTTAACAGATTACTTTAAATAAGATATGAAACATATAATGATCTTAAAGAATAAGATGCATTGTTATAGATTGATCACCTGAAATTAAGAATTGCAACAGAGCCCGCCATGTTGCAGCACCTTGTTTCTACATTTGCCCAGAACGGACAAACCAAACGCACTCTAGAAAGGGCCTCTACATTACCTGAACGCCATTAGGTTCTCACTTGAATAAGGAGGGGTGAGGGGTATTCAGAAGGTTGTAATCTGCAACCTCGTTTAAGGTCGACCAAACACGTTGAATGCATCTCTTTCCTCATTTAACATTTACAGAAACAATTTTGGAAGAATCTAAAACCTGCATTATTTACATCCTTCATCTTTACATATTTGCTTGTCTTCTTCTTCCTACTGTCCACGCTGATGACAGTGCTGCTGCTTTATTTATATGTTGGGGGTGGCACCTGGGGGGCAGGGGAGAGGGGTGAATGTAACGTCGCTTTGCAGTTTGGTGGCGAACTGTCCCTGGGTACATCTGAGATTTTGTTTTCACAGATTCTGTGGGGGGGGTCAAGTGGACAGAACTGTTGAACCTCTTTCTTTCTTCCAAAATTATGCATAATAGCCTACCAATCTTTGCTTTCTCTCTCTGTGCTGTTTTACTTCACCACCAGCAGAGGTGGTGGATAGATCAGGTCAAATAAGGTATGCTCTAAGGATAGTTGCTTGTTCCCCTCATGTGTTCACCCTTTTGTAAACTTTTTTGTCTGCAGAAGCAGAAAACACAGCTTCGTCAACAGAGGCAACACAGTTAATAAATGACTGTTCTGCCATGTCTCACTTACATCACTCTACCTCAAAAGACCAGATTCCACATTCAATCCATTTATGGCTTATTTCTTTCTGATTCTTCATTTGAATTGAACAGCCAATTTTAAAAGAAATTTAAGATACGGAAGAATTAAATTAATAAAAGGCTTTAGTCAACTGCCGTAATTACATGCTGTAATTCAGCCAATGTTCCTCTTAATATGTACTTACCGCTCAAGACAGAAAAGCCTTTTTGGAGATGGCGGGGGTTAGTTCTCGTAATAGTCCAGTTTTCAATACGGGCATTGCAGTTCCCTACAGCGAATCAGCAATAGTTGCTTAGGAACCACTTCCCTCTTCCCATGGAGCCCCTTCGCGGGAGCTCTCTGCACAGCCGCAATTTATTCTGCTCTCCTAAACCCTGGAGGGTTTAATGTTCTGTGTGCTGTTCACCTCATACTATTTTAACTTTTGTTTCTAGGAGATTATGAGCATCATTTAGCTAGTTGTTGTTTACTTTCATCACTGGAGATCCAGATGGGTCCTCTGTAGGGGATTAAGATTACAGGTAGCAATAGCTGCGAGTTATAATCCAATTAATGCATGTTGTAAAATGATGTGCGTGCACTCTCTGCATGTACCATCTCATGATGGAGCCTTTTGTTCAAAATGAATGATGACAGATTGGCATCATATTGCTCACATTCACTACATTGTCTGTGTTATCATGTTAGAACTCAGATAAATCACAGTTATGTCCAGTTGTGTCTGCATTGCCTGAATGCAAGACGTTAGATCACAGTTTGGCAGATGCTGCACGTGCTTGTCGTCACAGTCCACCAGGTGTAATGGTGATATCACAGCAGAAGACGTTTTCACAGACCATTTCATCTTTGTTCACTTCAGTAGCTCAGTGCTCACTTTGACACATTGTGCCAGCTGTGTCAGATTGGTTTATGCTTCAAAAAGATCCTTCTGATCAAATCTCACACATGTTAGAATTTAAGTGGATAAAAGCTGCCACATGTCCAATGATTGCATGTGGCTTTTTAAAGTTTGTAAAATTCAGGAACCTGAATTGTTTATCATTCGATTCAAAAGCAAGTTTCATTTTGATTTTCTAATTCGATATTTAATACATTTAGTTTTTGCTAAAATTGTACAGCCATCAAATAATGACACAAACATATGACTCCCTATTATTCCTCAATGTGTCATATAAAGAAATAAGAGAATTGTGTATTAAACGTTAATAATCATGAACTGGGATATTATTTAACGCTAAAGAACTTGCTGAATGCTCCACTAAGTTTCTGTAGCTAGTCGCTAACTTTGCCTGAAGAGTCAGATTATAATTATCTGTGGGGTTCTCACCATGAGAGACCCAGCATATCATATTGTACATAGTCATTTAATCCATTGTTATTATAAGATATTAATTATAAGTGCTTGAAGCAGATGCAGTGCTGTTAATATGGGGGAAATCCATTAAATTGTAATAGATGGTAATTGCTGTTGTCCGTGCAGTGATCTCCTAAAGTGTTTGGTCAAAGTACAAAACTAACGCAGCATCAGAAATGGACCAGATGTCAGGGTTACTGTGCTGCATTTCATAAAAAAAACATTCAACAACTTTTGAAAAGAGTCATGAATAGTTGAGTTGATATAATTTCATATTGATTGTTGCTGAAGGGATTAATTTTGTTTCTTTATTTTACCAGATGGATGTAGTTGAATCAGCATAATTCATAATTAATGGATCCGTGCAATGAATGAATCATTACATCCCTATTGATAGTGATTAATTTTATTAATATTTAATGACTGATGAGAAAATGGTCTCACACGGCAATGAGCAGGGAAAAGATCTGAAAACAAGTTATAGTTTAAAGGTTTCATCTTGTAAAACACAAGCCCATTAAACAAACAGGGTCACATTTAGAACTAGTTAGATTGATTACTCCTTTCTTTCCAATAACACATCAGGTGCAAACAATTAACTACTGATTTATTAATGGATGTAAAATCAATATTTTTAGATTTAATGAGTTCAGGTAGTATTGTATTACATGGAACCAGATTCGGTAATTTTTTTTTATCACCTAGGTGTTTGTAATTAGGCTGCTGTTTCTCACTAGTTTATCAAGCTGTTGTAAATTAGCGTGTTTGTTTCTACAGTGATTCATTTGAATTGTCATTTTGACTAAAGGAAAGTGTAGAAATGAAAGATTAACTTTAATACTGTTTGTGACTTTATAGCTCTTCCATTAAATTTTTGACTATTTACCAAAAGCTCTGTTGTTTGTGTTTGCTGAATACAACTGACAAAAATGCAAAAACAACATCAGTCAAAGGTTGTTTGTCATGTCAGTTTCAGCACGCAAAATATTCTCAATCTTCTCTTTTATATCAACAAATATCCACTGCATTTTATTTAGCATTCATTGTCAGTGACAGAAGATGAAATATTATGGTAACTAATTCAATGTTAATCTATTACAGGTATCCATAATCTCTAATAAATCATCAGGTAATTGATCATGATGCTACAACTGTCAGCAACACAAACTAGACAGATAAGGATGTACTAGACTGTATGCGCACGACCAGTCTACCGTGACAAGCAAAGTTTCCCGTACTGAGCAGAATTGTGCCCATAATAACTCCACAGAATAATAAGAGCATAATAAGTGAAGCATATCTTCTGACCTATATAGAGAATTTCCTTTCCCTCTGCACCAAACAAAGCTTCTGGGGCCTTGTGGCTAATCACTGCCCTTTACCTGTTCTCATTCATCTAGAGGAGTCAATTGGTCTGCTTCTGCAGGGTGCAGAGGTAATTACGATTTGGCTATGACTTGCGTGTGGCTCTATTGTCTGACTCTTTGGCACACACGCTGGGATATTGGGGACTTGAAGCTCAAAGCTCATTCAGGAGAGTTCCACTTTGACTACACTACTCGATGTTCCTCCAGAGAGCTCTGCTACTAACTAAACAAAGCTCAGCCAAGATGAGTCAAGATCATCATGGTGAAAAATACCTGCACCTATTTTTACCTTTCACTCAGACTGCTTTATTTGTTGAAATACCATTTTCAATGCATCCTAAGAAGCAGAGTATTTTCTCTTTCACTGCTTCTGTTCCATTTATGGGTGATTGAAAAAGTTGCAAAGCAAGAAGAACAATTTCACAATATTGCTGTCTAGATAATTTTCACAGATCTGCCTCTCTTCAAACTCAGAATTGTATTAATATTTAATCGCATTATAAATTGGATGAGGAATACAATTATGTAAGTAAATACACCTGTCCCATCAAGCAAGAAATTGAGAAAATCCCCCAGCAAGTAGCTTTACTTTCAAGGTAAGATTTGGGAAATGAATGAATAAACTTGGGGAAGATTTGCAGCGCCATAATCCACATTCCTATTCATCTGGTTCCTCAGTATGTCAAACGAACTCCTTAGAGATGGTGCATAGTTATCCCTCTGAGTCCTGTTAGAGGTTATATTCCTCTCCTTTAACATCAGGTATGGATAGGTGGAACAATGATATGCACAATAAAATGCTCAGAGATGAACATCTGAATTTATAGATATATAAAATGCTTAAAATTTTAAATTTCAAAGTTTAGGAGGAAGTAATCCTTAAGAATTGAAACACATTGCACCTCTTCCTTAAAATAAATTGAGAGGGTGTTGTGAAAGAGAATTTGCACCTCAAAGTGACTAATTTATATTATCATATTAAAAAAGGATCACATGGTGCTCGTAGCGACAAAATTATAATCCAACTGGGCTTGTAAATGAATTGTTGTGGTTTACCCTCACCACTCTCACTCTCAAAATAGATGCTAGTAATGTTGTTTTTTACACTTAGTATCTGGTGATTTATTCCACACGACTAATTAATGGACTGTTTACAAGGAAAAATACTCAGACAGTCCTCAGTCTGATGAAGGCAAAGACAACAACAACAAAAAAAATCACATGACACGTGAAGCGAATCAAGCGTGGTGCCCGGAGAAGATTTGTATGACGTATTTTAATTCTGATGGACTCAAACTTAATAATTAACAATAAATACTGAAAAAGGACCTGAGCTGAAGCTACATACTGTATATTCTGACAAGCATTAAGAGCATTTCGTTTGAGAGTGTTGCTATTTTGCTGGGTCTCAGTGAGTGTTTTGCACTTAGGAATTTGCAGTAGTATATCAGCAGGATGTGTCAGGCGTTCGCTACAGTCTGCTGAAGAGCCAAGTGACTCCTGGGAAACGGAGCTGTGTAAACTTCCTGTGCTGAGGTACACTTCCTTCCTACCGTCACTGAAGCATGAGGAGGATACTGAAAAGATGACGGATGGAGGCTCTCAGATCTTTCGTCTAGACCTAGTCAAGATCCGTGACTGCCTCCTCATGATGAGCCCATTCCTGCCCAGCTCGACTCCCCCCCCCCCACACTGTAATGAAAGACTGTGGTGGTGTAGCTGCATCGAGGCAGCAGGCGGATAATCAAATCACACAGGATTATGTGTCACATTTGACCTGTATGGGCCCAGTTTCTGCACTCAAAAGTGGGATTCAATCAGTTTTTTTTTGTCTGTCTGCCTGTGTGTGTGTGTGTGTGTGTGTGTAACAGAAGGAGTGAGAGAGACAAATAAATTCTCAGTCCTGCTCAATTTTGCCATTTTATTTTTTCTGTATTTCTATCTCTCTTCCACATATTCTTTCTGCATCTTTTTCTCTTTCTTTAGCTGTGACACTCTCCCTTCATGTGGGAAGGGACTGTTAATGAATGTGGATGTGCATGTGGGAAATGAGTGGGTTTGCACTACTGCTTTCTCTTTGAGTGACAGAAGCTCGACAAGGCTTTAGAGGCAAGCTTAAGAGTTAAAAAAAAAAAAGCAAACAAGGAACAGCTTTTTTCCAGATGGTCACTGCAAAATAGAGCAATATATACTCGGCAAGTTTGGGGAGGCAGCGCCTGCCTAAAGTATTACAAGTCATTTTGAGCAGAACTGTTGTCTGATGGAAAACTGTTCTATTTATATAAAAAAACAAAACTCACAGGATCCAACTTGGTCTGTTGGATTTGTAATGGGCCCTGCTGTTGGTCACAGCGCTCAGTCTGTGTTTGCGAAAGTGACAAATACAAAAGAGGAAAATTCCTATCAAAGCTATCAGGCCTGAAGCATGAAGAGGATAGAGTAAATGTTTATTTTGCGATTCTTCCTGGTTTGCTATGGCTGCTCCCATCAACCTCTGCTCTAATCTGTGAGTATCTGGTATGCACTCCAAAGTAAATTGCTGTTTATTCTATTCTGTGGGTGTCAAAGCCCCCGCCTGGTGCTGAATGCTATCGGGGGAATGAGGGTCCCAGGATGCTCAACTCTGCTGCTGACACAACACTATTCTTGAAAGACCTGTCGCCTGATTTACCCAAGCAAAATGTGACAGTAATTGTGAAGATTTATATCAATGGGAAAGAGCTGACGAGGTCCCACAGCTATCAGATCTGACAGACTTAATATGTGCTCAAATGTTGCCTGCCACACTAAAGGCTTGCAGGTTGACCAATTTTACCCGGAATGTTCCACCTCGGGTGGTATTGACCGAGCCGTCGTTTTTCACTACTGTTAATCGAGTGTGAAGTGGAACTTGTGGGTTGTGAAATTGTGCTTTTAATAAACTGGAATCACTTCAAAACATTTTATCTCACTATTTAGCTTTTGCTTTGTATGCCATCTGACATGATATGGGAAAAAAAGACTGACAGGTGGTTTAAATAAATACACTAAACATAGGCATGCTTTGAAATTGTATCCTTCATTCCCTGTCATAAGATATGTCAAGATAAAATTAACATGCATGCATTATGTGTTTTTCGTGTCTTAATGCAGGTGAACAGGTGGCATGTTATAACAAAGATGCCATCAGCTATGCAGTGGAGAATGTTAAAGCGTGGTCGGTAATGATGGCCATATGATGATAAACACACAATGTGTGACACAAAACACTGAATACATGGAGTTCTCTGGGTAACTCTGTACTGTGGATTACACAGTGGATAGAGTCTATATAGCAGATAATGATGAGACCAAGATACTGTGTTAATGAAACATTATATAATGATTGGTCCCCTGATATGTGTCGTTCAACAGACTGACCACTTTCTTAATGAGGTCACTCTCAATCAGCTGATAAGCGGCACAAAATTATTAACTGCTCATTAATTTTTTATGACTTAAATATCAGGTACTATTTTTGAGAAGGGTAAATTGGTCCTTCTTTCACCCATTCATTCAACCTCTATTTAAAGAGTACAGAGTGGTCCACTGAGAGCAGTTTACCCTCTTTTGCTTTGGGCACCCATAAACATGACAATAAAACCAAAAGCAAAAATACAGCATTCAGATAAACATTAATCCTCGCAAAACGGCAAATGGGAGATAAGGATAAAATGGTGAAAGGGTATAAAAGGGCATCAACCCAGCATTAAGTAAAATCTGAACACAGTAATATGGGATATGGCTTCTAGTTAACTTTAATGATCTGCAATTCACTCAGACGTAAAAAATAAAAATAACAAAATCAGATCTGCCAAAAAAAAAATCCAACTTCCTGCTGCAGTTTATTCCATCTGAACAAGGCAATCAGGAATCATTTTATCTATTATATCTATTACTAATCAGGAATTCCCAGTCAGCAGTGGCATAGAGTTGATCAGGAGTGACTCATTAAGTGATCAATATGTCAATTCGTAACTGTAACTTGTAATTATTGACTAGTCCTCATTTCAGAGTTATCTGAACTTTGATTAGATTTTTCTTTACTTGTTCCTCAGAAACTATACTCTGTTTTGTGTACCTTATTGTAAATTATTACAGTAAATTTCAAAGGTTATTCATCAGTGAAACCTAGTATTCATATTTATTGGTCTCTTAAGTCACTAGCTGAGAGACTTTTCCTGTTTTATTGAGTGTTCACTCACAACAGGCATGGGTTTTCTTTGAACTTAGAAATGTTTGTTCCTTTGGTTTGATCCATGTGGGAGGGTGACGCATTTGAACTTCAGTGGCACCAAATAATTATACCTATACACCTACACCTAATAGACAATCTAAAGTTGCATGTTGTACTCCCAAGAATGAGACTATAATGGGAAAATAACACAAAACTAAAACGTTTCTCAAGGATTGATAGATGTACCAGAAGTAACTATATGAAAAGTTCAGCATTAAGGAAAGAAACCATGGAGAACTCATACCAGTATCCTAAGAATTGCAACTAATGGTTTACGTCCAGTACCAGTGGAGGAAGTGGTGTGCCCTATATGTACTCAGGCAGAACGTAAAGGTTACTTTGTGGTCTAATTAATGCGTTTATGGGGAGAACTGTTGTCTGACCACAAGATCAAAAGTGTATATAGGCAACCTGATCTGAATGGCAACACTGGGAGGTGGAAAAAGCCAGCTGTCAAAGAGAAAGGGGAAACTACTCGGTTATTGCCGCAAATAGCTGAGTAACAAATGAAAAAAAAGAGAGCTAAAGACAGAAGCTCAACTCTTGGCTCCTCTCTCACCTCCACACAGTTAAAGACAATCACAGCGTGAAGTGTGTCTGCATGTCAGATCACTTCGGAAAGTTACAGAAACGTTTAGACACAGAATTCCCCTGATGTCGGAAAGGTTAGGGGATTCCGACAAGACGACTTAAGGCTGTAGAAGTCAGGATAGTGGGTGGGTGTGTAACGTGGGAGACCAAAATTTACATCCCTGACCTGTTTTAAGTTACTTGTACTATGCCTTGCCTGGACTGCAAAGAGTGAGAATTTAAAACTAAATGGACTACAATCCAGGGTTTTGCAGAATTGTCCAGTATTGACCTTGTTTTTCTCAGAGTAGGGTTGGGAAAATAAACCCTGGCTGCTGCATTTTTAGCTCTTTCATTATGTGCCTGTTGGTAGTATTAACACCTGAGAAGGTAATTTAAAGATTTAAACAGCAGGCCATTATGATGTGTCATCCCCGCACTACATCCTTCACTCCTGCCCACGACCTTCATCGTAATATGTCATCATCACAATCTTTCTCTCCCAATCTTCTGGCTGTCTGACTTCACTTACTTCCAGTTCTGATGAATCATGGCACAGAGCTCAGTGTGGTCTATAATACTGTCTTATTCTACAGAGGCTGGAAACAAACCTTGACTTGCAGACTGACAAGTTACTAAAAAATAAAAACTGTTTACAAGCCATGAGTCACTGAAAACTGATTAGATCAACCTACACAAACCAAGCAAAAAATGAAAAAACTTTTGCAACACAGCTCTGACCAAAGGGAAAAGGGAACTGCAGGTGTGATCACACCTTCCCCGAGTCACAGTGACATTTTCAAAAACTATTAATGGCACCGTGTACTATATGTATGGGAGAAATAACTGGGAACCATCGGATGACATTATTAAGCCTGCCAAGAACTGAATAAAGTTCTGAGGCTGCCAATATCTGAAGAGCTTCAGTTACCTCATTTGTTATTTAACCCCTCCCTTGTGGGCCCCTAAAACTGGTTCAGTACTAATTGCATTCAAAACAAGACTAGGTCAAAACCTAGTATACCACCGGACCGTGTCGTAGGTTATTTGCATTCTGCCTTGTGGCGGTGAGTTTCAGCCCTTTGTCTGTTTGCTTCTCTCCTAATCAGCAATCCAGAATTTGAGAATGGTCTGTCTCCCTATATAATAGAATATTTCAATCAATTTAGCTTTGTGGTTGCTCCTTGCACTGTCCACTTTAGCTGCCAAAAACACACTGGAGAGGTGATAGCCAGTCATATCCAATCAAGGTACCCGTCTCATCTTTCACCTCTCTCCAAGATCTTGTATCTTTGCACATTTCCAAAGCATATGTGCGTGTCAATTTCTGAACTGCATTTAATACATTTAGGAGAGCTTAGACAAAGCCTGCCTCTCAATGATGGTATGCAATGAAGCCTGTGTAATATTTAAATTGTGTTTCTCTATCAGTATTACTGCTCAGAATAGTGTGTTTTCTATAACTGATGCTCAAATATTTTCTTCCATCTGACTTTCTATCTGCCTCTGCTTTCAGATGTGATCAGTAAAAAGAATTAAAGTTTCATAAACATGAGAAGTCTTTCGGTATGGGTTGTTTAAGGATGTCTTCCATGAAAAACACATTTGGGGCCAAGATGTTTTTTGGTATGTAATGTCTTATTTGTAAATAGCAGAAAAAATGAGACTTTTTTGAAGAATATTTACTCTTCAAGTCCTCGAATGACTCCATTGTTCCTCCTTCATAGAGTTTGATAAGCTGGTTCAGACCCTTTTCCTGTTGGAGCCTAAACACTAAATCCAGGCATGGGGGAGGGAGGGGAGGGGGTCTGGATTCTCCATATGGGAGCCAGAAGTGAAAAATGATTCTTAAGTTTGAAGCAGACTTTTATGTTATTCCATTTATGTTTTCAGAAAAATAAAGTTCATCATAGGAAGTTTTACCTTCTTATGATGAACAAAGGGGGCGGTCCTGTAGTGTCAGTAGACCACAGTTTCTCCATATCAATACATGTATTTGTAACATATGGATTCTGTCTTCATATATACTGAATTTGTGCTGCCCAATAGTATAGCCACATGTTTGGGCTTCTCATCCCCCCTTGTTCTTTGCCTCTCTGTAATTTATATCTAATATAATTACCATGCCAAATTCTGTTGGGAATTGAGTTTCCTAACAACTGTAGTGGGTGATATATTCATTTTGAGCACATTTACCCTGTGTAACCAGGAAATAGGTAGGGTTCTTCCTGAATGTACATTATGATTGGTTTAAGCTTTTTAAAGAGAGGGATCAATTCTTCTTCTCAGGTATGTTATCCCCTTTGGTGACCAAGGAACAGGAAAGCCACTAGCTGGAGCAGAACCTGCCATAGCACCAAAACCTGATGGGATGGTAGTATCTATGTCAAGTAGGACATTTGAGGTTTTAGCGATCAACTGGATGTTATGTTTTCACTTTCCCACGTGAAAGCTTTTATTGCAGACACAACTGCATTATCACACGGTTTCAAAGCAGTGTGTGATGGTCTCCTCAGATGACTGACTCATGTGACTCTTAAAAGTCCACCTCCACTCCATAATGAGTTTTGCATGTTTTGACTTCTGTTGGATATTTGAGCTTCACTATATGTGCTCAGGCTGTTTTCCAACAAGTCCTCCAAACTAAACAACTTCGCCAGCCCTGGGATATGACCCATGGGAGCACAGCAGTGGCAGGTGTACCGGGCTTTGTCATCGACCCTTGTGGCCATAGTTACAATAATAAAAATGCGGTTAAGGATGTGGAACAGTCATGGTTCGGCTAGGTTCAGCACAAAAACCTCTTGATGAGGTTTAGTAAAAGATCATGGTTTGGGTTACTTCTTTAAGGTTTGAGGATCTACGTCGTCATGGTTACATCAGTGAACGCACAGTTGAGGTTGTGGAAGGGTAATGGATAAAAGAAACAGCAATGAGCAGTTTGACACAGGAAACAGACAGCAGTCTCCTGTGATCCATCCACCCCAACCTCCTCCTAACGCAGACTCTGTTGACATGCATACTTCGTCACCCAACTTCCTCCTGTGCTCCTGTCATAGTTACTGTTTTAATTACGGCCACAAGAGGTTGCCTAACAATAAAACCTCACTATTTCTTTTCAAATGTTTTATTTATATATTTCTTTTTTCCAATTTGTTCTGCATGCACTCCTGATACAAAATGTTTTCACAGCTTTTTGTGACTTTAAATGGTGGGGAGCACATTGTTCTTTTTAACGCTGTACGGTTTGTCAGGGTGTGTGAGGATTCAACTGATTCCAAATTAGGCAACTGCATGTTTAAGGGTTTTAAAATCTCAAGCTGTGCACATTCTCTGAGAATGGACTATTAAATGAAGTAGGAGACACCTTATGTGCAGCAGTTACATTTCTGAATTGAATCATATTTTTATAGATTCTGGAGTTTTCAGTGATGGAGAAGGCGTAGATGTCATTTTAAGAAATTGTAATTAGATAACTGTACTTTTTTTCGATAGGAAAACCATTTCAGTTATTTCATGTAGAGAACTCATATACTGTATGTCTCCAAACATATCATCAGGGATCATAAAAGTTATTGCCCATAGAGCACAGTCTTTGCTTCATTTCTTTTTTAGTTTTGATTGTGTAAATTCTCTTCATTTATAAGGTTGATTCTTTTGTTATGCTGCTATTCAGTCATTTCAGCTTTCATTTTCCTGTTTCCCGTTTGTTGTCAAGTGTGAAGCCTGAATGACTGAGGAACAAAAGCAGAAAGAAGGTACTTAAACTCTTTTGATACTTCAGAAAACAGGAGTGAAAAAAATCAGTATCTGCAGTATAATTTTTTTTTCTTTTTTTCACCTGCAAACTTTGTGGCTCACGAACAGCAATCTTTTGAAAGTTGTGCACCACTACAGTATTTTTATCTCATCATAGTATGTAATTTATTCAACAGAGGGTTTGTCTTTCAGTCTGAATCCATTCGTGGCTTTCCACCTTTGAAATGGGAGCAGGCAGGCAGGAGAGACATCTGCTTTGCTTTTAATGGGTATCACAAATGTTTCAGTAATTCCACTCCATCTGAAACTTCCCTCCCCTTCAGCACACTCCCAAATTGCAGCAAAGGAATGACTCTTTGCCTTGCAGAGCGTTGGTATTTTCCCCAGCTAAGAGGTTCGGAAAGATTCCTCCTGAGTGCTTGCATCATGGAAGCTAGCAGTCAATCCAGCAGTCAACAGATTCTGTGGAAAGATGTGAGTGCATTTTTTTTTTGTTTTGTTTTTTTAATGCACTTGAACTAACTGCACAAATAATTAAAAATAAATTCCACATTTTATTGTTTTTATAAATTCTATTACAAAACTAATTTTAGGTCACTGCAGTGCCAAGAAAGATGGGAGCACCTTTAAATTTTTACAGCTTAATAAATTAAGTGTAGGTGGCAGCAGTAGTGGTTTAAAGGTGAAAAAAATCCTGTGATATCTAAGTGCGAGTAAAATATGTCAGAAGTCTAGCTTTTTTGAAATCAAAAAGGAGTGCCGTTTGGTCTCTTGCTGACTGATCTGAGTTTTCTCAGAATAGTAATTTTTCCATCTAATTCCTTTTGGCTTTTCACTTCAGCTTCCTTCCTTTATTTCCACTTTTATATTCAGTCTCACCTGAACCATTGTATTTGCTTTATATCTTTATATCCTTGCTTCTCACACACAAGCAGCATTCAAATATACACCAAGAGTTGCCTTATTTGAGCCTTTATTATTGAAGAGGGGGGGGGGAGTGGGATTTTTGGCTCTGAAATCCCTCTTCTTCTTTCTCTCATATTTCACTTGTTGCAGAAGTTCAGAAAAAAACAGAGCAATAGGGATAAATTCCTCCACAACACTGTGTTATTATGTTTTTATGTGTATATTAAAAACTAAGCTCTCTTACTGTCCATAATAGTAAAGCAACTTTCTCCAGCAGATACTAATCATACACATACTGAGAGTCATGGACGGAGAATGAATATGATTAAGAAATCACCTGTGGCTTCTTATTTCGGGATAGTTTCTGCAGGAACTCAAACGCTTATAAGAGCGTGCCCAGGTGTAATAAACTACATCCTCTGCTTGTTGCTTATGCAGGCTTACTTCTCTCTTTTTTTTGTTGTTGTTGTTGTTGTTGTTTTCTCAAGAAAGCGCTTCTTCTTTGCATGATAACAGCAGGGGGCTCCGGGCACTCTTCCTCACAAAGCTCAAGGCGAATTTCCAGGCTGATTCTGAACTCCTAAACCTTTAAACACTGGTTGGCAGCTGCTGCACACTCAGGCTGCTCACTCTGTCTCCATCCATGCCTTTATTTCTGTCTGTCTCTCAATCCCACCTCCTTCCTCTGAGTATTCGATATTCAAAGCGCAGGCAGAGAGAGGTTTGTCCTCTAGTTAAGTTTCCACTGCTTATGCAACCTGCCACAGGAGAGCAGAGAATTTCAGCCACCGGTTTCTTTTTTTCCTTTTTTTTTTTTCCTCTCCACTCTTAGAAATTTACAACGTAAGGAATTTCTGGCTCTGATTGTAGCTCTGTTTTTCATCATGCCTGAAGAATGTACAGTACTTTGATGTGCCTGAAGTTTGTGTGGCTACTGTCTCTAATATGTCAAATGAAGAATGACGAGAATGTAGATTTCATTAATGGCAAAGACGTGGTTACAATTTTCTAGATGGCTATTTTGAACAATGTGTCTTCTATTCATCCCCAATGTCATGCTGCTAATGTACCAGACACTCAATCCATATCTAAAAAGGACACAGTGTAAACCAGTGTACAGTAACTATACACCATTAATGCTAAACCATAATTCCACCAGTCAGTCATGCCACCCACATACTGCATTTTTTTCTTTTCTTTTTTTTTTTAAATAAAAAGGACATTTTTCAAGACTATTTTGGTTTATTATTTTTACAGTATACAAGGTCCAAAGGTCACAAATGTATTATTCAAAAATAATTCCTGCCTTATACAAAGAAGTCGGCATGTAAAAGGTCTGTGCAGTCTAGTGAAGCTTAACTACTGTAACAACCTCTGCCACAATAGAGAACTAAAGCTGCTTTATCATTTTAAAAGACATGAAGATAAGCAACACCAATTTTGCTAAATGAAGTTGGTCCAGTTTTTTTTTTTTTTTTTTTTAACATATCTGCTTGCCTGTTGTCCTCTGAGACCTTCAGAAGTGGCCCAGTATGAATGAGAAGCTTTCATTTTCTCCCTGTTGGAGCCTTGGTGGAACAAAAGCCTGTCTTTATTAATTTGTGGCCTTAAGCTTAGGGAATTGACTACAGTAGGCAGAGTTTTAATTTGAGGAAAAGTTTAATAAATGTAACCTTTCTGTACCACTTGTAGCAGTCTGTTCTTCCCTGCGCTTGGTGTGAGGATGGTTATATTTTTGTCAGTAGCCTCACTGGTGGATAAGTTTTGCATAATGAAATGGCATCACTTTGAATAAAATGTCATTCTGATAAAGACAGAAAAGACGGAAATATACTTTTAACGTGGAAATGATGAATTGAAGGAATACATTTACATTTTTTAAATATGCTTAAAGTGGTTATAATCAATATTTTTAAAATAATAATGTAAGTGATGCACCTTCCTGATAATTATGGCCTAAACCTGCAGCTCCCTTCAACTCCCCTAACTTTACCATTTTGGTTTCCTCTTTATTTTTGGCTACTGCTGTTTTGAGAAGAAAAATCTAAAAAAAAAAAATAAAAAACCCTACTAGCACCTCCTGAAACTACCTGCTCAGCACCAAACAGCAGACAGACACAGTTAGAGAGCAGCTAGTAAACACAAACAAGCATTTAGCAGGTAAAGAGCCAGATATTTCCCTCAGGAGTTGGTATGAACCAAATACAGAGATAAAAGAGAGTAAATATTTAGAGAGTGTTCATCAGGTGGCCAGAAACACGACTCCATATGAATAATAATGTTGCACCGTAACAGCTGAAAGTATGAAAAGGTTCGCCGTATCAGCTTACAGGGTAATGATTTGTCAATGTTGTGTTCACAACTTATTTCTGCTGCCCCTGAGTGGCTACAGCTACAGCCAGCAGTCTGTTAGCTTTGCTTAGCATTAAGACTTGAAACAGAGGGATACGGATCGTCTGGTTCTGTCTGAAGGTAACACCACCTGTAAAGCTCACGTGCTGGTAGGCGGATTTTGTGAATCATACATACTGGCATGTAAGTGGCATCATTTTAATTGTTGACAACGATATCGATGAGCATATTTCGCTAAAAATTCTCTGTTAAGTGACTGAGTTTTTATATTGAACCTCTGTTTTTTTGCAGGTTGAGATGGTAAAGGAGAAGAAGGCCAAGTACCACACCTATCAGCGAGTGGCACTGGCTCTGGCCTTGGTCTTCCTTGTTTTGGCTCTCTGTGTTTTCAGCCTGAGGTATCTGTGGAGCCCCAGTCTGGGGAAGGTAAGACTAAATATCACCTCACTGTTTTTTATCACCTGTTTGCCAGTCAACAGACATATTGCCACTGTCTGTGGAGGTGTGGTCTTGATGAGAGACAGATGAAAGACACGCTGGGTTTCCACATCAGCAAATCATACAGGTTACATCAAAGGAAAAAAAATACACGAATGAGGAAAATGGATGGCCACACAAAGAGCCAGAGGCAGTCTCTGCAGTCTGTATTGTGCTCTGCGAGATTAAAAGATGTGTGGGCCATGGAAGAGACAGCTGTGTTTTGCTCTGCTCGTGTTTTGGCTGTCAGATCTGTAATTTCATGAATTCTTGGACCAAACCACAAACCACTTTTTACTGTTTCAAATGTTGTCTTGCTGCATTTATCTACTCTCTGCTCACACTGTAAACATCTCCTCACAATGACGGATCCTGATGACTCAAAGCTGACCCTAATTGCTGTTGACCTGAGTGGCTGCAGCAGAACTGAAACCTCTTGGCAATGTAATTGGGATAAACCCTTGTCCTGGCAATTCATCTTGTAAAATCCAATTCGATCACATTTGATGGAGAACATTTTCACTCTGCTCCTTTCCCTTGATTTTCCCAAGAGGCCAAAAAAGCTAATTTACCCAAGCTGGAGGGAAAAGTACATCAATAATTTCACATTCAGAAATTGGATGCTGTATACGTTCTGGGCACAGTTGCGAACGAGAGAATGATTAAAATGAAGTGATGGTTGAAAATTACCACATATATTTCAAACCTGAGTGCATAAGTCTGCTTTGTCTGTACTGTAAATGCCACGAGGTGAACAAAGGGAAATGTAATGTACCGTGCAGGATGTTGCTTGCCGTTATACCAAAATCTTTGTCATGGCTAATAAACATGAACTCAGACTAACCTCTGCCACTCGTCTTCTTTCTGCTTCCATTAAGATACAAATTTCAACTGCCAACAGTCACTTCTAAGCTCCCGTTAACCAAGGTTCATCTGCACTTCCTATGTAGACAGTATTGTCCACATTCTCTCCTTTCAACATAGATATGAATCAGCTTTGAGCCATCTCCTTTGTCCTTGTTAAATATTTCATGCCGGAGGTAGAGCAGTCATTATTTCCACTTTAATAAGCTGTGATCATTCTCACGTGGCACAAAATGTGTTGATGGCAGAGGTTGCCCAGGCGATGAATATCAAACCTGCAGACCCTGAGTTCTGCTTTAATGGGGTCTTGAGGGGGAGGCTCATTCTCCGGCCTCCACATCAGTGAGTGAGATGGAGCCACTTCAAAGGAGTATCTCCTGTCAGTCAGACGGGAAGGAAGCTCCCACAGACAGAGTAGGACAGTAAAACTCAGGTATGTATCCTCAGCAAAACTCTCCAGGGGCTTCTCTGAAGGTGGAGGAATGGGTTGATATAGTCGATGGAGGGATAGATGGAGGGATGGATTAATTCTCCTGCATTAATGTGGAAGCCAGCATCTTATTTGGTGAACGGGTGTTAGGTGCAATGCAGCAGGACACTTCTTGACTCACCAGCTAATCCTGAGCAGCGTCTGGCACCTACATGTATAGACTCTGGGCAGCAGAGCACAGCAACTGAAGCCAAAGGAAGGGTACATAATTTATTTTAGGAAACAGTTGTGTGGGGGGGTTGTTTTTTTATTTGAGCACAAAGATTAGCATTTTGGTGACTACTCAAATTCAACTAAAGTGTAGCGCTTTGTGTCAGAGTCCTAAAACATTAGGAATATATCAGTCTTGATACAAAAGAGAGATACATACAGTATGTAACCATGGTTCAATTATTTCTCTAACCCCAGGCTGCTCGGACACATGTTCAAATCAAGATTAACTGGAGAGCCAGTGCATGTGTGGTCTTATGTAACCGTTGTGTATCTTACAGGCCAGTGGTGGAAGGAGTACTGAGATCTTTTACTTAGCTAAAAGTAGTAGTGCCAAAGTGTAGAAATGCTATGTTATAAGTAAAAGTCATGCAATCAAAATGTTACACCAGTAAAAGTACTGAAGTATCAGCAACAAAATATATTCCAAGTACAAAAAGTAGAAAGGCTCATTATGCTCAGAACAGGCCACGTCAGAATAATGTATATTATATTAATGGATTGTAATTATTGATGCATTAATATATACATTACTCAAATGTTGCAGCTGAAAAAAGTGAAATTGCTATATACACTACATACTGCTAAGTAGTTCATGGAACACCCCACCCCAGCCCCCAGGATCAATAAAGTCTGATCTTAACCCACAATAATACATCATAATCTATTTTTTACATTATATTTTTATTATTAATCTGAAACTGCAAAGGATTCAGTAACTGAAGTTATAAATTTCCTCTGAATTGTCGTGGAGTAGAAGTATAAAGTAGCAGTGACTAATCAAATCATTTATTTTTTCAGGTTTAAAGAAGAGAGAATAAGGGATTGCAGCTTTAAAACCAATGGAAATGTCACCTTGTTCTCGAAATTTTATATAACCATTTGAATTCTATTAAAGAGGTTGAAATTCTCTCACCACAATGGCAGAGTCCCACATGCTTTAAGAAAATTAGACTTTTAGGACTCAGTAACAAGACAAAAATTACTTCGTAAGATGAAGATTTCTTAATCTACAAAGTAACCCCAGCAATCAGATAAATGTAGTAAAAAGTACAATATTTCTCTCTGAAATGAAGCAGATTAGAAATACAGAGTAGCAGGGGAAAAAAAGCACAAAACATATTAAAGTGGTAATCACTGAAAAGGTAAAGCTTTGAAAGTCTGCAGGAACAGATTCACGAGTGAAAAACAAGTTTGTAGATAAAATTCCTGACGTGGTCTCTTTCTCAGTTTGAAATCATACTGTTTCTTCCAGCTGCTTTGACAGATTCTGAGCACCTGAGAATATGAGAGGCGCAAACTGGCTGTTAGACTCAAATCCTTTTCACAGTTAAAGGCAAATGAAAAAGGTGGTGGAGCACACTAGGAAGTAGTCTAACATTACTTAGAAGGCTGTGTTGAACAGTACGGCGCTTTACTTCCAGGTTTAATACAATTGATACTCTGCTCTCAATTGGACTTTTCAAACCAAGTACACAAACCAAAACTGACATATCTGAGAACCCACAGCTTTGATGATAACAAACGTAGGAAGCCCCAATGCTGCCTCCAATCTAATTACCAAAAACATTGATTACAAAATTAGTTCTGCTCTTAAAACTCAGTTCTTGCATGCGCTCACAAATCCACTACGTGCTTAAATTAGTCTTGTGCTTAGTCAGTAGTTTAACTTATGGACTGGCATTACAAACAATTAATAAAAGCTGTCAGTCAACAGTAAGACAGACACACACACTCACATTACAAACTACATTATATCACATATTACAGTGCTTTGACCTCAGCCTTCTAATTAGAGGTCAAAACCACAGCACGACTTCAGACACGAACACTTCACATTTATTCTGACCTCGTGCCCCCGGCTTTGTATAATAACCACAGAAAGGTAATTTGCTCTGTGCATTGTATTTCAATATGACATGATACCCGCTTGGGATCTTCCTTTAATTACCTGCAAACATATGTTGTTACAAAGGCCTGGGGAAAATACTTTGCCGTCATTTTTGCCGCGTGTGTGTGGGCGTGGTTGTGCTTATGCATGCATCAGTGTGCTTTGTGTGTTTCGGTGTGTAGATTAGGTGCCCCTGCATTCTCTTTTGGCTTACGGCAAATTTCTGTTTACTATGTGCTCATTATTGTTCTGGGCCACAAGTCTCACTAGGGGATTTTGCCTCCTTGTAAATTAATCCTCTGTTATTACCAGTTTACATCAGCAACTCCGTGAAAATGGAATCTGGCTGGTGAATCCAACAGAAAAGTGAGAATAATTTGCCTTGATGAAATTATTTCCAAAAATTATTTCAGAGAAAAAGCGAAGTCTGCAGTTTGCTGTGTGTAAATGTTTGAAGTGTACAGCATCCACAATCAAAATTTCCAGATCATTAGATTTGATATATTTGGTGCTATTTTTAATTCATGAGTCACTTTGAGCAAGATTATCTGCAGACCAGCAGCCAGGCACAGAGTAATTGTGAACCTGTAAACACTGTGAACTGGTTTTTCCTGGGGTCCCTTGAATAGCTCACAGGTACTGTTGGGCTGTGTGGCAAAACTGCCTGAGAAATACATGAATGTCATGCCTCAGGAAAGTGCTCCATTATTCAAGCTGAAATTGCATTGCTCACCTTGATGCCTTCCCTTCTCCAGTCCCAAGGTAGCTGCTGAGTTGTCGCTCCTGATGGCCTCTTAAAGGCCTCACTGTCAGGACCAGCTTCTTTAATGAACACTGCTGCGCCTGCTGCTTTTCCACTGGTCACAGGTGTATGGCTTTCAAGGCCTGGCCCCCTTTGTTTATTTATTGCTCGTAGGCTGTGTATACCCAACAGTCCCCTCCTTGTCGAGATGTCAACATGCAACTGGGGAGGGAAAAACAAGATTTGATCATATGATCTGATCTTCTTGTCGTGCAAGTGCTTTTTTTTTTTTTTTTTGTTTGTCTCCAGGAAAGAAACAAGATGCTAACTTTTCCTCACGCTGTTTGTTTACTCAGTCTCGTGTGGAGGAATTATTATTCTGGGGAGGCAACAGGGCTTATCTGAACAGCTGATTTGGCAGGACCTTTTCAGAGACCTGCCCCTCAGTCTATAATCTTTTCTGATTTTACACGTCAGGCTCATTCATTCATTCATTAGCAGGCCAGTGTCCACCGGTGTTCCTCCCAGGCTTTTAAAGTAGGCCACTATGGGCCCCCTAAGATGATGCATTATTCTTTCTACTCGGGGAACAGTCAGGAGGAGGGAGGGGATGCAGACTGGGAAAAACAAAAGAGAGTTGTTTTAGTGGAGTGCCTGAGGTAGGAAGGCTTCATGGCGGTTGTGGCACATTGCCTTCTTCTGAGACGGTGACTGCTACAGAGAGCGTGACAGCACTGCAAAGCCCACCGGGAGTTATTTATTGTTCCATAAAGCATTTTTGTGTGTCTGTGATTTTCTTTTTAGAAGCTCGAACACATGGGTGTAGGAAAAGATCTGCATCTTAATTGCCAGTACTTCATTTTGCCAATCCACCAGCAGCTCATGTGCAGCATGTTGTATGTACAGTGCAGTGTTTAAACAGACACAAATGCTTGCCTTTTTTCTTTCTCTCTTTTTTTTTTCCTTGCAGACTCCGTTTCTCTGCCTCTCTGTCTCACCAGTGTGACTGCCAAGTAGACTCCTCTGCTCTGTTGTACAATTTAGAATGTGATTGAGCTTTCACATCCACTTTCACTCTCCCAGTAAGTCTGCAGCGCTTATAGCCTCCACACTGCATTCACAGCCACAATGCTGAAGCAGAGGAGTGAACAGCGAACTGGAAATGCTCAGTTCATCTGTCCTTTCTCAACACATTCGAGACTGCAGATCAAAAATTTTTGCCTTGTTGATGCATCATTCTGATGAATGATGAGTAAATCTCTATTCTGAAAAATGCCTGTCAGTGTGCTCTGCTATATATCTGTCAGCAATTAAAAGGTTGCATTGACTTTTAGTGAGTTTGCACCATTACTCACAATGCTCAATATCTGAGAAGAGAAGCGGCATCTAAATCATACTTGCAGGTCTCTGTCTGGCGCTCAATCTAACACTTCAGGTTAAATAACTTCCGCCTTTTTTAAAAGTGAGAAAATGAGAACTTGCAGCAGCTATAAAAGTTGGAATATTAGCTAATTTTAATGACATGCATCTAGACCTACCAGGCTTGTTCAGGCTTTTTTTTTAGATTGGTGAAATAAACATGAAAAATCAGCAAAAATAACACACTTTTAAAAGAAGGCTCTTTCATCCAGAGAAACGTCAAGTGCTTCCACAGGAAATGAGCAGAGTAAGCCAGACAGCTTTGTTTTTAGAGCTGTAATGAACCTCATTAATGAAGAGATATTCATTCCAGATATCACGGATCCATAAGTGACGGAAACAAAAATGACATGCTGACATACTGGATAATGCAGCTGGTGGGTTCTTCCACCGTGATTTAATTCAGTTTCATATGTGACGGATCAAAAAAAGGAAAAGGCTTTTATATTAAAGGTGCACTGTGGTTTGCTCTCGTAGACAGTTTGCAGTACACTGATATACTGTATGAATGCATAACGAACCACCCACAACTGTGCATGAGTAAGTTTTCTGCGCATCATTTTGCCTGTACTAGTAGAACACAAGATACAAAACAAGGACCCACTCATCAAAGCATCGCTCCATAGCGCCGCTAGTGGTCAAAAACTTGCAAACACTATAGGCCTACAGTTGAATGGGCACTTGTGATGAGCTTTTTAACAGAAGACACTTTGACCCTATTACGTGCTGCATTCCATTATAATAAATGCTGGAATGGAGTCTTCATTAATTTTATAGTAACACTGCGGTTTTCCTGCCATAAACCTATGCATCTGATTCATTTGACAATGATTCAGACTTGTCATATTGATATTTAAGGTGTGGATTGATTTATGATGTCAACTTGTGCACCGAATAACATGAAAGTAAGCATTCCACCTTAAAAGCAGCTGCTGGTAGCCTTTGAGCTGAGACACCATGCAAAGTGTTTAATGATTTTCTGTTATTAAATAAATAATAAATCTGATACGCACTGGTATTTAACTTTTTTGAATAGACCAGCCCTTCACCCTGTGTTCACAGTCTTATTAGATGAATTTCCTGAATTTCTACTGAGCATTTGATTCAACAGACAAAACACAAAAAACTTTTTTTTAATTTTAGTGCAAAAAACCTTTGCTGAGAAATACTTTGTCAAAAAAATTTTATTATTCAAATACATTAATAAAATGTGAAAAGAAACACATTTTCTATTCCTAAATGTATGTTAATTGTACTTTTATAGTGTGATTCTTCATTTTAAAAATATAA
Source organism: Seriola dumerili (assembly GCF_002260705.1). Taxonomy (NCBI): domain Eukaryota; kingdom Metazoa; phylum Chordata; class Actinopteri; order Carangiformes; family Carangidae; genus Seriola; species Seriola dumerili. Next base: position 8,612,776 of record NW_019174586.1, read on the forward strand.
CCTGTAAAAAAACAATAATTATCCTATTGAAGTAGGATGAGGTTTGACTGCATAATGCTTGTACATTACAAGCATTGGTTTGAAAAATACAGTCAAAACCATAAGTAGTCAGAAGTAGACATTTATCATTCCTCAGGCTCTGAGCCTCAGCACATTCCCTTTGAAATAAAATAATGGATAATACATTAAAGTGCCAAGTCTCATCTTTAATTTGCGTAGCTTTGCTACTAGCTAGCTCCCACGCAGACAGAACTATGTGGGAGGTATAGTCCTTTAAACACATTAAGCCCAAATTTTAGGGGTTCAAAAGTAACTGGATACTTGGCTACTAAATGTTTCTTGGGCAGCTGTGTGTCATTAGTTCATGCACAAAAAAAGCTCACATGGCTCAGAGTTGTCATTTGGATTGAGCTGAAGTAAACATGCCACAGCCCAGCTGAGGGTGAGTGTGGCTGTTAAGGGAGGGGGCAAAAGCTCAGCGCTGCAAAGTAAAGGGGTCCTAAGGATTTACAACCCAAGACAAACTGAGAGCATTATGCAAAATGGAATATGGCACAATAATAGTTTCATCTCCGTCCTGTCATATATATAATGTTACAATGTCGGAAGTTCATATTAAACATGGCCAAAGTCTCAATTAATAAGGTAAACATGTATTAAAGTGACAGAAGCTCAGACTGCTCTGAATGCTTGGTTTCTAAATGTTATTTCCACTTCTCTGACAAGCTGATGGATTTCTTTATACATGAACAGCTTGTTCTCTCAAAACATTCTACCTGAGAAGTGTTATAGGTATTTTATGTAGTCCAACATGCAATACAGTGCAGGTTTACTATACAGTACAACAGGGTGATATATATAGAAAATTTTGATATTATAATCAGAAGTAAATCCACTCCAGCACGAAAAAGATGAGAGTGAATGTCACACTGCAATTATTGAACCAAATAGGCTTGTGAATTGAGCTTGGACTGATGTGCTGTAGCTGTGTTTTATATTACAGTGGGGCAGCAGCAGCAAGGCATCACACATCAACATCTTACCGATCAACAATGTGCTGCCTTAATGTTTGGTAGGATTTGATGTGCAAACTGACTTGCAGCTAATTGGTTTCCCACATACTTCACACTTGTCCAAGTTTTGTTCTCTAAAGTGAAGACACACTTTTTACCATGGTCTATCTTTCACACTGGTGGCACCTTATTCACGCATGCTAGCTTGTTTTACCTATGAAGTTAATTGTATTGAGTAAATTTTAGACTGTCCATGATGCGGGGGCACACCGGGCGCTGGTCCGGGCAGATAACTATGTCAACCCTAGCAGTATTACTGTAACCTGTTCTTTTTGTAAATAAATGAAAATGTTATTTCAATAAATTCAACTTTACCCCTTTTATTATGAGCTTCCATGACCTTACTGTTGATAAAAATTCAGACTTTAGATATCAGCCGACATGAAATCTTTTCTGCCTCTAAAGCGAGCATAACACAAACAGTTAACAGTTAACTACTGCACTTTAGGGGTAATACTTCAAATACTAATGCATCATGCTAATTAGCAATATTGGTTAACCCTACTATACAGTGTCCCTACGTTGTAGATTCAACTGGTCTGTGTCTTTCTGTTTGTATAGTGTCATGATGTGAGATGGTCCAGTTGCTCAAAGAGCCACTTAAAAAGTAAAATGTGTGATATTTTGAAGCATCTAATACTCTGAAGTATTTGTGATTTTCTGTCTTTCTTGCTGGATGTGTAGTTATCCAGCACTCATCACCACAAGTATGATGGATGACAGCTGCTGTGCGTCTACTGTGTCTCATTTGCCCAGAAAATGTACTTCACTTTGTCAGCCGATGGTGATAAAGCTTGTCAAGATCGTTTTCCTGGTATTCATGGTGGCAGCAGGACTGACCCACTGACCTGCATGAGCAGCTACAATATGGATAGATGAAATGGATTCAGACTCCTTAAAGTACAGTGTGTCCTCTGGGCTTTTGTCCCTCGCTGAGATAATGTGGGGCTCATTAGCCGTCTGGCAGGAACAAATAATAGCCTTGGTGAAATGTTGTAGGGTTTAATTAACAATAATGCTGTCATACACTACATATTAATATCAAAAATAATTCCTGCTTAGAGACAGATTTTTACACATCAGTTTAGTTTGACAAAAACATCCTAACATGTTATTTTCATATCTTCAATAATTAAAAAATATCTGATTATATTTCTTATATTTGTTGCTGTAATAATTATAAGTTTCACATGTGTACAACACATGGTGCTGAGCTGCAGGTGGTAATTGCGATTCCAGGCATTTTTCGGAAACCTGCAGCAAACATTCGTTAATTATAGGAAGAAAGTCCTGTCTGTCATTTAGACCTGTGCATGCAAGATGAATCCAAAGGTCACTGATGCTTTTATAATACTAGTAATCCTCTGTCCACTTCCCCAGTGTATATTCACCTGCTTTCATCTAATCTCACCTCAGGCTAAATTAACCATGTGATCCTCTGTAATTTCCAAGAATGTCCAGTGATTGACACTGTGACATACATCTACTCTCTGTTTACAGTATAATGGTGGTGCTTCAGTCAAGACATTCGTATAGCTTAGAAAGGCTTATTTTTCTGTCATCTTTAACTGTTTGTCAGTTCTTGTGCAGCAAAATATAAAAATTCAAATATGATCATCTTTACAGTTATTCAACACTTTGCTTCATTTGTTCTTAATTTGTTTGGGGTGCTAATTAATTAAACATTTCCAATCATATTATTCAGACTTCATGTTCATGTTATAGTTCAGGATATTTTTTTTTTCTCCTGTGATGGACAGAATTCAGGCTTTTTCGTTGCAAGCTCCATTTGTGACCTCAGACCGCCGTATGTTACTCAGTGCTGTAGTCACAGTGTACTGCATTCAAACCTTAACGGAAAAGTCAAAAGTTTTTTTTCAACCTATTATCCAGTGGTGGTTTGCATCTCCAAATAAATAAACCTCTCTGTAATCAATAAGTTGTGAGTACTAATCATTGTAAAAACTACTCAATTACACTCCAAGCAAATTGTTAGTGTCTTCATTTTCCAACATTTGACACAAATTGGACGCAAAGAGGTTGTTAATGAGAGTGACAGGGGCCAAACAGTCAAGGAGCCACAGTTAATGTTTATACTTAGACCAAAGAAGCCTTCCCACTCCACGACACTGAGAAAGCCTGTTCATTTACCTCATTAAGAGAAACAAAAGTCATATCGGCTGCTCCCTCTCTTAATTCTCCAGTCCCGACCAGTGGCTGAAACACTGAAAATCATTCATTTGCTCTTTCAGAATGCTAAATTTGCATTTCTCTCATCAGTGGCTGACCATCATGGACCATGTAGATTTGATAATGAATTGTGCTGCAAAACTGAGTCAAATTTTTTTTTTAAAATAGCATGAGACAATGTTAAGCTGTAAAAATCACACACCCATACCACTGGGAGCATAATGTGTTGTGTTCCCCCAGTGTGTCTTCAAAGTATTTTTCAGTGTTATTAAAAAGAAGGGCAGACTGGCGCTGACATGCAACCCACACAGGGGCCATGGCAACAGACCAAGAGCTTCTCATCAGTACCCATAGTCCCAGTGTGATAGGCCAGAGTCTCTGCATAGGACTATCACTCCCTCTTTTATTGTGTCTTCAAGGCAGGAGCATGGTGTAAACAATGTTTGAACAATTATGAGCCTGTGTATCTCCCAGCAGCTCTGTTAGGAATTGTTCTAACAGTCTACCTTGTTACAGCCATAGCCGGCTTGTACTATACGTTATAAGGCACAGATGAAGTCGTAGAAGTCGTTGTGGGGTTGGAGGGGGGTTGGAGGTGGAGGGGTATCAGCTGTATTGTGTTCATAAACTAAGAGGGGTGGTCGCACTCTTGTTGTAGCGATTCCAGCTTTGAAAATCCTAACAAAACCATGGATGTCTGCTGAAGCTGCTGTTATTGGTATTTGTAGGAGAAACTGTGTCTTGGCATTTTTGCAGTAAGCTGAAGGTACACTGGCTTTTAATGCTTTCCATGCACAATTTATGCATAAGTTGGCACACAGATAAATGCACTACACATACAACTGATAAATAGCAAGGTAACTATCTACTGTCATCAGTTGGTAAATTGCCAGTGAATTTAAATAAGTCCCATCCCCAATATTGAGTGAACCCAAGCAAATGGAAAACATTTTTGCCCTTCTGAACTGAGAGAAGTTCAGTCTTCACTGACTTTTAACAAAATGTTACTGCTTTTTTTTTTTTTCTTTAGTGGCTTAAAAACTTTCCGGTTGTTGTTAATGTCGTTCATCTGGCCAAATTATTGCCTTGTGTCTAAATGATCCAAATAGCAGCCTTACAGCTCTCACAAGCTGTTTCTTAAATGCCACTTAGCTGCTGGATCCCAGAGTGTGCTCCTCTTGATTTATTAGGAGGTGGAATGGCTGAAAACCAGCAGAGCGACAAGGAGACATATCCACTACAGAGGTCACTCCCTTTGTGACTGTCTGCCTCATAGTTCAAAAGCTTCCAGTCACTGCTTGCAATCTTTTGTCTGCAGAAGTCTGTTTCAGATTCTGAGATATGCATCTGAATGCATCGGAGTCTCCAGGGGATACCTTTGATGAATATTTCATAAACCACAACGGCCCTTTTATTACAGGAGACCGGTCGTATTCAAATAACGTGTTCACCTCAACAATAAGCAACAGGATTCATTCAGCGCTCCTGACAAGGAGCAGATTGTTCCTCAGCTCGGCACAGTGGTTACTTGGCAGGAAAAGGCAAAAAGAAAAGATGCAACATGGAACAATGACAGACGGGAAAAAGAAATGGCACAACACAGTCATAGCCAGGGCTTTTGTGTTGTTTAACTTCATTTAATTTTTTACTACGTTTGTTTCCACTGTGGAAACTGCTTTGGTTTCATGTTGGCTTATGGAATTTGGGTGATATTACATCATTTGTCATGTCCCGAAAAGGTGGTTTAACATCATCTTTAAAAGCCGTGTGAAGACCCTCTGTTCTCTCTTACAGTTGGCAGGTGAAGATAAAAAGTATACTCTTGGACATTTTGGAAGCCCTTTTTTCTCCATGTTATTGAGGTGAAGAAAAAAGCCAGTATTACTTCTTTCTTGTTTATCTGGGCCTTGGCGAAATTATTAAAAAAAATGTTGAAAGCAGATCAAACACTGGTTAAATTTAAGTTTGCAGCATTTAATTTCCAGCCTGGGTGAGGTCAGTGTCACATTCGCTTGAACACATAACTTTGTGTCTTGAAAAACTTCAGCCATATTTTTAGAGCACGTGTGTGTGTGTTATAAATTTAAAAGGTAAAACTACAAGAAAGACAAAAGGGTAGGAAAATATTTACTTTTTAAGCAAAAAGTCGAGGGAAACATTGTATTCCCTGAGCTATTGTACAACTCCATTTTCACTTTGATTTTATATTGATATCAAAGAAACACACAACACATCGAACAACAATATGTCCCAGTTCCCGAGTTTGTTTCACAATAGAGTGTTGACCAAAACTAGTGAATAGCTCCCAAAGTTCCCCCTGCCCTCCTCCCTCCTGAACGCAGCTCTATTATGGGCACAGTAACACGTATCAAGGTGATTTATTGCCAGAAAGAGCTCAAGTTGTTTAAAATGACTGGTGTGATTAGTCATATATGCTTCAGAGCTGAAAAAATGGTGCACAGTGCTCCTGTAAATTAACAGCAGCTGCAGACTGTAGTCGACCACAGCAAGGTGGTCAAACGTGGTAAGCGGCAGAGTCGCTGGGGGACAAGAAGAGAAAGTGGGTCATTACACCCCTTTCAGGTATGAGTAGGTTGACAGTAGAGAGAGGTAGGCTACATTCAAGATTCAGAGGCTCTGCGATGAATTGATTTAAGCAATAAAAATAAAACAGGAGAAGTATGATAGTCTGAGAGTTCTGCCAAGATTCCACTTGAGTTACTGCACAAATATGTTCCATATAAGCCCTCAGATATCACCATGCTCCATTATTCCTGACAAAAAGGTGCTCCTGCAAGAACCTTTTTCTTTGGTTGCTGGGTTTTTTTTTGTTTTTTGTTTTTTTTAAAGTATTGTTTCCTCTTTCCTCCACTTTTTTAGCCCATAAAGAGCTCTCCAGAAAAAATTTTGACCGAGCAGTCCAGCCAGGGAACTATTTTCAATGGGTGTGTAGAATTTCTCTAAGGATCTTTCAAAGAATGGTTTGACATTTTGGGAAATATGCTTACTCGCTCTCTTTTTGACAGTTAAATGAGAATACTCATACCACTCTTATGTCTGTCCATTAACTACGACGCAGGAGCTAGGAGGCAATAAGCTTAGCTTAGCATAAAAACTGGAAGCAGGGGGAAACCGCTAACCTGGCCCACTCCAAAGTGTACGATCATCTCTGTAACTTATGTAACAAAATCAACGAGCCAATATTCACAGGGTTAGGCCAGGGTCTGAACATCTCCCTCTAGGTCACTTTTTATGCATTCTTTACACAATCTCTTTTCATGTGAACAACCAAGTGCAATATTCTGACTATCTTCCAGGAGAGACTATCTGAAAATGTGTGCAGTTATTCCTATTTCCAAGCAATATCACGTCTCCTCCGTCTCTATGACGACTGCTCATCACTCCGCCTTTGAGGATGGCTGTTTGGAACAACACATTTGTTTTTCAGAAAACACCAAACCCTTACATCCAGTAATATTTTTTGTAAGTTCAGTTTATCCAGCATGTCAAGACTCTGGGAAAGTCACTGCTCTTGGCCAAAAAAAATTGCGACTCCCTGTAAGCAAACCTGTCTCCTAAAATGAACATTTCTATACAATTAAACTGTGACAGCAAATACGTATTTTACAAAACATAAATGGGACCGGGTTATGTTTTCTATCAACATAATGAAAATGTCATCAATTTATGTATTTGAAACATAATTTGTAGAAGACAGGGTTGCTGTAAAACCACAAACTGTCATTTTTAGATTTTTGTTTCTATAGGAATTTCAAAAAAGGAGATACAACATGTTCATTTGTGAGTTTCCAGGCTTTAAGGCTTTCTAATCTAAACTAACTGTTTAGCTCCATACTTAATGCAAAGACATGAGAATGGTACTCTGTGCAAGACACATTTCCCAAAATTCTGCACTATACCTTAAAATGTTTGGAGAAATGATGATCGACATTAAAGTGCTGCATTTATGTGAAAACACCTGTCTGATACCAATGTGACTGAGGGCAGAACCCATAGCACTTGAGCCGTTTTTACAATCACTATGCTCAGATAAACAATTATTTTTCAAGGAGGTTGTTGATAGACTTACAGTAACATGCTTTTCCAGTCTGCTGCACATTAAAAGGAAAGAAAATCATCAAAAGTATCATCAGTTTGGTGGTGTTACTGCACTTCAGGGGTGTTTTTTTGTGATGAAATGTCATAATTCACTTTTTGGTAAATGCACTTTCCTTTAACCTGTGGCAGCATTACACTCTGGTCTTTTGATACTTCTGTCAGCGGGGCATTTTCAAACCTTTTCTTCATCCACATGGGGATTTGTGTGATTATTGAGCATCAGCGCTAAATGGTGAGACTAGAAAGAAGCTTTTGCTCTACGCTCCTGTGAGACTGACTCCTAAATCTGACCTTTATCACTGATGTTTTAGGTGGTTATACATGTTTCTGTGATTAAACTCCACTCGAGCTCTGCTGGAAATATCTGAGAGGGACAACACACTGTCAATGTGTTGGTGAGTTATTTTCTAGAATTAGAAATATACACTATCAAACAACAAAATTGGCTCAGAAGGGAGGTACATTGCCGGTAGCTGTTTGTTTTAACCGTGTTAATGTGGTTTAGGAAGATGGCTGCATTATGATTTTGCAGCTTGACATGTTCTAGCTTAGTCTTTGAAAGGCTAATGACCTCAGCATTTTCTTTAACTGGCCTTTGGCATTGGCAGCTGCAAAACATTTTAACATTAAATTGATGCTTTAAGTAATAGCTTGTGAATTCCCAAAAGCACTTTAACCCAGTGCCAACCTAGTTTTAGCTTTTCATTTAATGCTACATACAACACGTAGTTGGATTGTGATTTTTGAAAGGCTTCCAAAAGCATTAAGATACCACAAAAGATAGGAGTTCAAACTCAAGTGTGCCACATCAACATTAATTCAGCACAATCAAAAATACGTTCACATTATTTTTTATGTCAGTGTAGTGAGTAGTACGTATTCAAACTTCAGTAGATTTTCGTTTGAACATCCATTGGTGTTGATGCTGTTGATAGAACATCTTGAGGATAAAAGAAGGCGAACGTGGGCATCGTTACTTAATTGCTTGCATCCAGCTATTTACCTCCACATATAACAAAACCACTGCTAATTACAGTGCAAAGTTTGAGTTCCTTACAAATGTTTATATTTAGAGCCTGAGTTTGCGTCCTGTCATTACACACTGACTGGGCACACACATACAGCTCCCAGACAAAAGTCAAGACAACATGTTTTGGCCTTATATTTGGAGGGTGAAAATTCCACTGAATTTGCTTCCAAGAAAACTGGCGGTTGTTAATCTCCACATGTTGCATATCTGCACATATTTTAGTAACTAAATATAAAAATGGGCAGGGAATTACATTGAATAAATACTATTAAAATGTGGACAACTTCAGGGGAGGGTGGTGCTTTCAGTGACCGAGGTTACTACTACCCCATAGACACATACACACCGGAGAGCCTCTCACAGCAGAGTTTGCAGACTGAAATCATTTTCATTGTCAATCACCACCTATGTAAATGTACTCATCATCAAAGACACTGAAACAAGCAAAAAAAAAAAGGTAGATGTAGCATCACCATAAAATGGCTAATGTACAGCCACATACTGTATTTCCACTGGTTGCAACATGTTGCACCGTGCTGTATTCTTCTTGCTGTCAGGCTGTCTTCAGTGAGATTGATGTCATGCACTGCCAGTGGGCTCATTTTACCATGTACCGACTAAGTTGATGATGCATTAGTGACTGACCAGTATTTTCTAAATTGAATTTTCCGAGCTGGCGCCTGTCCAGAACCAGCTGCCTGTATTCAGCAGGCATCACCAAACAGCAGACTGCATGTGTTTGGCAGCCGGAGACCATTCTTACTTCATTTATCTGAATTCTCCAGGCCTTGGGAGTTGACAGGCTTGGTAACCAGTGTCCACAAGCATAATCCCCATGGTCTCAAGGCACCACACAATCAGATCCCCCTCTCTCTCTCTCTTTCTCTCTCTCTCCGTTTCTCTCTACCTCTCCTTCTCAGATTTTATATAAAACCTGTTAAAGTCACCTTGCGAGCAAAAACACACACAAATATGCATACAGTGCGTGACAGTGAATATAGAAAAACATGTATTCAGATGTGTGTGGACCATCTGCACCACTGTTTATGGGTGGGAAAGCTATACCTGCTATAATTATTCCTTTGCGGATCATCATTTTCAGATTAATATCTCCATAGGAACCTGCTCCGGCTCTTCTCTCAGCATAATGTGTTAAGTTTCACAAAAAAATACGAGAAAATTGCAGGTAATGAAAACAAACCTGGTAGGAGAATTCTTGGAAACAAAAGTGTATGTGACTGTGTGAGAGTGTGTGTGTGTGTGTGTCTTTTAATTGTCATTATTCTAGGGAAAGATTAATTATTCTGGCAGAAACTGTGTTTGCTTCTATTTGTAAAAGGTTACACCTCTGCAGTGGCAATTTCCAAAGTGTCTAACAGAGATGTTCCATTTTTACTCCTGAGAAAATGAGAAACTCTAATAAAAACAACATTGCCAACCAGAGTGCAACCAGAGTACTTGGGAGACATTAGTAGTTCTCATGTGACTGCCCATGTGAAGAGACTTGAGCTCTGAAAAATAAGTCTGGTGCAGGAGTGCTGGAGGACAAGGAGCCAGCAGCAGAGACAAGGGACAGAGAGAGAGAGAGAGAGAGAGAGAGAGAGAGAGAGAGGGAGAGAGAGAGAGAAAGCTTCCTCTGCATCACTGGCAAGAAAGCTGCGTTGATCAACTGACTCTGCTTTTCCATGCCCAGCTGTTCTGAGTTTAAGCTCTTCAATTAAAAAAAGAACTCCAAAGATTTCCTTTATACCTGGGAGACAAAACTCATTACAGAGGCATTTTTCTCATTTTTGGTTCTTTAATTCATTTATCAGACACTTGACACTTGCGTAAGAGGTAGATTTCACTGCAAAACATTGCCAAGTAAGATTACTATTATAGTAATACTTAAGAGATGTAAGGACGGGATAGTAAGGATAAAAGTGGTATAAATGACAACAAAACAAACCTTAAATTACTAGAGCAACAATGAGCAAAAACTGCTGACACACTACAATAGAGAGGACCTGGAGACCTCAAACTCTTAGTGAGTCAGCATCCAGACGGCCTGACTATCTGCAGTTTCATTGTCAGCGCATCTCAGGAATCTCCTCAAATTTAGACACTGAGAAATGTCAGCTTCTTCCAATCAAATAAAGCTAAATCTTCCATTCACTGGCTATTTAAAGGGGCTCTCAAGCAGGAAACCCCCACTGTTAACCAGCTAAAGGGACAACAAGCCTGTAGTTCCTATAACATAAATTATTTTATTTTAATTACTTATTAATTATCTAGAGGGCAAATTCAGTGACTCTCTCTCTCTCTCTATATATATATATATATATATATATGTGGTGTGTGTTGCTTTTGTGTTGTTTTTGTCTATAATACATGCTTGCTGATATATTTGACATAAAACCTGCCATAATACATAGCTTGTTTTTGATAAGTTTGTCAAACACAATTTGAAGCCACAAGTCAACATATGTTTTAAAACCAGCGAGGACTTTAAAAGGACTAAAACCCAAAGGACAGAGTGTTTGCCGGTGTGACTGTCTACATCGCTGCCCACCTCGATCTATCACAGAGCTCCCTATGGCTCCCAGGAGGTCCGGTGCACCATGCAGCCCTCGCGCCACCCCACCCACCCACCCCTCCTTCCCCCCACCCCCACCTCCACCACCGCCACCACCATCACCGCCCCGCCGTGAGTGACAGGCATCCAGTTCCGCCTGGCTGGAGCCTCCATCTCCTAACCCTCAAGGACAACTAAGAGGACATATTGTCATCAACTCATCTCTCTCATTCCCACGGCCACCTCCTCCATAGATGCACATATTCTCTCTCTCTCTCTCTCTCTCTCTCTCTCTCCACACGAACACACACACACACACAGCCAAGTGCGACCCACTCACCTGTAACAACATCTACGTGACCTTTGCTTAATGTCCTCGGGTGCCACACCAGAACCTACACACAAACAACCTGCAGGTCTGGCTGTGCCTGCCACTTCTCATTCACACTGCGAGTCTGTGTTTGAAACCATCTAGGTGGAGGTTGTTAAGAACCACTTCAGACAGAAACCTTGAACAGAGGAAATAAACAGGGCATTGTCTGTGAAGGCTTCCACACAGATCGCCCCACACTCCTGAGCTTGAATGTTTTCCTAGCTGTGGAGATCTGAATTCTTTATCTCACACTATACAACAGTCTGAGGCATCTTATGATGTGAGAAAAGACCAACTGTTCCAGAGGGATATTGGACATAGTGGAAGGCAGTTTTTCAAATAAATAACAAGGTCTGGTTCGCAGTTCTGTTTCTTTGGCAATCAATGTGCATTTCACGGTGTTAGGTTGTTTACTACGTAACCTTTAAGTGTTCAAATAAACTGTTAAAAATAACAATAACTTAACATCCAGAAGACGTCATTGTTGTTACTGTTTTGCTTTCTTATAAACTAGCTGCACTTCAACGCTGTTACAAGTTGTTAAGCCGGTGAGACAACAGGGAGTCAGTGCCGAACTTCAGATTAGAGACTGTTGCTTATGGCCGCATAGGAAACTTAACTTTCATGGGAAAATCCTGGAAATCATGAAATGTGATTTCAGAGAATGGCCAGGTTTATCAACAAAGACAGTTTCTACTGAAATAGTGGTTATCAGAAGAGAGGCAAAGAGAAGAGATGTTATACTTAATAAGGATTGTATTTTTTTAAATAAAGTTGTTAAATGAAAATAAACTTAGTCCATGCAATGTATAGTTTTAAGTGCATGTCTTTAGTTAAAGCATTACAAACTGGTATTTTAACATTAGCTATGGAAGATTTATGTGTGATAATTGTATGTAATTGTAACCAACCTGCAAGAGTCTGCAGTTGCTCTGTATGGAGTGTTTTAGCATATTTTAGCTCATTGTTTTGGCTTTAGGGCTTTAGCACAACTTTACCGTTTTGGTTCATTGTCACTGCTCTCATATTGCTGCTTTCAGCAACATTGGGTACCTTCTTTCAGCAAAGAGCTCTGGTAAACCTGCTGTACACTACTTGTTCAGCACCAAATGGCAGACAGGCAAAGTTATATTATCACTAGCTGGTGAACACAGTGAAGCATTTAGCCACTAAAGAACCAGATATTTCCCTCAGGAGTTGATGGAGACCAATGACAAAGCTAAAAGGAGAGTAAATGTTGGACTTACATTCATGAGGTGGCCAGAAATATGACTCGTAATGGATGTCTAATGGTGCAATAATGTTTTCGCTGGTATTGTGAAAACCCTTAGAAAGAAAGGACTCCACACAACAGTTCAGTGTGCATCAGTATCAGAAGAAGACTTCAAAGCTATAACAAAGGCGCTGGATCTCAACACCCCGCAGAGGCTGGTAAACAAAGAGTGGTGTGACGCTCAACTACACATGGGCATAGGGGAAATGAGGGTGATCGGAAAGCTCAATCCCACATCATTCACCATCTAAAGAGATGAAAACACACTTAAGTATGCAACGCTGGTCTTCAACAAGCATACAAAGAATCACAATGACCCACAGGAGAACAGTAAAGTGAGCTCAAGGGGATTCATGTATGAACAGCCTGCCGATCCTCTCTGCCACGTTTCATCCATAAAGAACTCATACCACCTACCCTTGAACGCACCAGCCTTCCATCATCACCAAACAAGAAAATTAATCTGTGGTGTCAACAGTGTTTGGTAAGTAGGCCTAGTGCATATTCTTTTGGTTAAGATTAGGGCACCATAGACTTATTTAAAGATTATATTGAACTAATTATATGACCTAAGCTACATCCGAAATCTAAAAAGTGTGATTTGCTGTCTGTTACAGGTACACGTGAGAACCGAAAGGCGTCAGTCATCTTGCAACAAAGTTGGTCCAAATATGCAACCAAGCAGGAACGTAGAGGAAATACACTAACCACTGCCTCTACAGCATCATGAGTCATAAAATATCTGATGCTGGTCTTGACACAAATGAAATTATGGCTACAAGTGCAAAACCTCTCCCCAGAGCTTTTGGTGACTGAAACTCAGTGGCCAGAGAGAGCGGAGCAGCATCCTCGCCATGCCAAGCAACTGACCTCCGCCTAACAAAAAATGCAAGCATACAAGCAGTTTTCAAAGTCATCCTACTGACGCTGGACAGTGTGGTGGCACAAGAAATGGCAACAAACAATACAAAATAATTTTTTAAAAGCAATACTTCACTCCAGTTTGTAATATATCATCAGACCGTCTTGAGCTATTGCTTAAATGTGTGTCTCTCTGACTGACTTAGTAAGTGGTTTAGAGATAAGATTTTTTATTAAACTACATGCCGGGTGTGATAATAAATAAAAATCCTGTCTACTGCAGCTGTAATATCATAGTGGTATAATTGTTTAAAGTTTCACATGTATTAAAAGTCTTTGTAGCCAAAGTAGTCACACAGTAGCCTTTCAGAGCCCTTGTAAGTGAGGGTAACATAAATTGGAACCAATCCTATGTGCTGGCCTTTTATCTGCCTGTTCTGTGTCATATGGGAAGCTAATTAACTCTCACAGCTTTAACTTTTTTGCAGCCAAGTGAAAGTTTCCATTAATCAATATTAAGAACTGGTACAAGATAAGTAAATTATGAGGAGAAAAAAAAAAAGTCCTCACAGTGCATATCTTTAAACAAATGTAGGATATAAATAATGAGAATCAGCAGAAAAAGAAATTATGAAGATTATTGTCATTACAATGGGCCAAAATGCTGTGTTGTGCTCTAAAGCCCTCCCTCTAATGCAGTATAAATCACACTGCAAGTTTCCACGATGTACTGAAGCATCTATAAGTATCAAAAGAGGCTATACAGAGGCCATTCATTTCTATTTTCAGTATGCCAATTATGGTGCACAGCAGCAGCTTTGGATATTGAACCAGTTGAAGTCAAACTGTTGTAATACATTATTATCTATTTCAACCTGGTGCGGTGGGGAGATTCTCACTGCTGGATTTTCATCAAAAGTGATAGCCTGCTGAAAATGTAATTCACTATTTTAGTATAAATCAATAAGCCTCCAGAATCTATTCCCCCATTCCACCTTTATGTTAATATAAAAGATATGCCCAAATAGAACTTTAATTCACCACACAGACTTTCAGACTGTTTAATAGCCCCAATTTTATCCATAACTGCTCAATTGACACTTAAATTTCAAGCCCATCTTAATTTGGCTTCTCCTGACAATTCTAAGTTCGACTTCTCTTTGGAGCCATGGCCACTGTGACCCATGTTAATGGAGATTTATAGACTAGTGCCATTCTAACAGTGATCTTCTATTAAGAATTATATCCCATTTGATCCTTATCACTCTGGTCTGCCACCACAAAAAAAAAGTCAATGCTATATGTGATGCAGTGTATTTAAATGTTCTGGATCCTGTATAGAAGAAAGCAGACACAAAACATGTTAATGCTAAACATGTTAATGAGTTTAAAGCGAAAGCTAATTTTGTGTTAGAGCGTTAGAGGACATTCAGATGTTTCTGATGAGGGATATAAATCCTGATGGACTCCCATCTGAGTGTATTCATTAATCATGCGTCTCATTGGCGAGGGTCTGATTTGGCACTGAGACAGATGAAGATGAACTCAGCAATATATTTCTCATCATAACACAACCCTCACATAAATATTAATAGCATATTTTCAGCTGGTGGGCATGAATCGTTTTTCAGACGGGGAATTTTAAGAGCTATCCATGCGTGTCCAAGAACAGTACATGAGCAAGCAGTTGTGATAAACAACACTGCTTTAAGGCAATAGTGAAGAGAGGGCTTTAACTGTACTGGAGACTCAGAAGGTCTTTATTTTATTTACTTCTTCAGGCAAACTTCTATCAATAAATTTTCTTATTTAACCTCACAGCATCTCGACACATTATCACAAGTGATCGTGATCACTGATGTTAGTTTATGAATACGGCACTTTAAGCAACTCAGTCATTTTGGAATTAACTGTCATTTACAGCTTTGCTATGAGGAAAAGGCCTTTGACAGTTTAAAGCTCCTATAGTCAATATCTTATATGAACAATGGGTCAAATGAGTATGTGCAATGTGAAAGGGGCTGCTTTTAGTCCAACAAAGAATTATCATCCAATTCTGCAGTTTCCCTCAGCTCTACTAAGGGATTTTAACATCTTTCAGTTTATTGTTTTGGTTTTACTGGCTGCAGTTTTTCCTAATGTTTTGGATTCACTCTCACCAGGTGCAGCAGGAAGCTATATTCAGCTAAAAGAAGCTCTAAAAATCCACTGTACGCCACCTGCCCAGCATTAAATGGCAAACAGACAAAGTTAGCAAATACCTGGTGAACATCGTGGAGCATTGAAAGAGCCAGATATTTCCCTCAGGCAGAGCTAGAAGGAGAGTGAAAATTGGACCTACATTCATTTGGTGGCCAGAAGCATGATTCCAAATGCTAATGTTGCTCCGTGTCTGCTGGGTTTATTAATAAACAACTGAATACTAACATGTTCGCCATGAAATCAACTTGTACTGCCTGCAAGTAGTCAAAAAAAATCCTTAATTAATGCATGTTTAACATTTTACAATTTTTTATATTATGTATGAAATAGGTATTTTCAACTCCTAAGTACAATTTTCTTTTCCTATCTTATGTAAGCCAGTTAATCAGACTGAAATTCAATTTTAATTCACTACATTATTCACTCTGACATCCTGTTAGCTGTTTGCTATTTATTTCATGTTTTCAGAAGCTAGAGGTATATCTGTCCAATTGTCATCATTTTCAGTCAAGCTGTGGTGAAGGTCGCAAGGAACAATTAACTATGTCCATCACAATGACTGAAAAAATATGTTGATTTGAGGGCTGTTATTTCATTAGTTGATTTACAACAACCTGTACAACTGTGTCACTCTCATTTACACTTTTGTGGCATTTTTCTGTCGTTATTTTTCATGGATGTAGCTGTTTTTTGGCTCCGTCACAGGAAGATGATGTCTCGAGTCTTAATCCTGCATATAAACAATTGTTTTTCCAACCAGGGAAACAGCTGTCAATGAGAACAACGCCAGACTTGTTTGAATAGCTGAAACAATCTGAAATGTGGGCAGCGATTCAGGGAGGGGGGTGATCTTGTGTTCAGCTTAGAGCTCTTAAATGTTGGCCTAACTGTAAATGTTTCTACAGATCTTTTAATATTCTTTGGTACGAAATGACAACGTGGCCAATTGACAGATATATCATTGCTGAATTTCTGCATTAGCCACAGTGGTGAATGGTTGTTTGTGTCATTTCAGGTGTATGACCACAAGTACAAAGCCGTGTTGGATGGCGTAGAGACAGAAAGTATTTTGGAGATTGACCCAGGTCAGCGCATTGAGATCTTCAGAATGGGAAACGGGAGCGAGGAGGTACTCGAGGTACACGACTTCAAAAATGTAAGTAAAGGTTAAAGAAGGCTGTGTGAGCGACTCTTCTTTTGCAGAAAAACTGCTGCTGTAATTGTGTCTTCTGTTCAATTGAGGAAGGATTACGATGTTCACCTCCAGCCCTTTTCAAAGAGGCGGTTGACCTGGGTGATAACATGGGATGGCATAGAAATAGCTCCCCACTTTCTAGGACATTTTGTGTGTAATGTGTACACATTTTATGCTTTTTGCATTTCATTTAATGCCAGTCAGTCCCACGTGTCATTAAATACTGTTTTAGTTAGGGGTTAGGGGTTGGGGTTGGGATTAGACAATAGAGAAATGACATCCCGAGAAATGACATGCAGTGAAATGACATGCGAAAAGCAAAAAATACTTAGTAATATCACACAAAATGATTTAAGAAATTGGTGTGTTACTCAAACGCTATTTGGCGAGACCAGGCTGAGCTGACAACATTTATCCTTTGTTGAAATCATATTTTCTTTTTCAGCAGTATTTTCTCCTGCTTTATCTCTCTCGCTGAAAAAAGGTGTGACAAACCTTTGACACGTTTGGAAAACAAAATAATGGAAATTATTCTAAGTGAGGTGTACAGAGACTGGAAATACACTTTTAAAGAATATCGTGCATACACATCAGTAATTGATGCAAAATCAGCAACTGTACTTTGTGTGTTCTAAGTGCACACGCCTCGCCCCGGGAAGAGGGACTGGTAAAAGACTGCTAATTCTATACAGAAACTTCCTCACAGTAAAGAGACAAAACACCATTAAGAAGTCCATCTCTATTTGTTTCCTACACCTTTTTTCAACTGTAATTTTGTCTCCAGCAGAACTCATTAATATACCTTTCATTCGTAAATCCTGCTCGAGTGTGCAGGAGGTTATACATGCTGCACCTCAGAGAAGGGTGCGTTCTGCTTGACTGGGTAATGAATGCTCTTACTCTCACACCATTATTTACTGTGAAATGTTTGGTTGCAAGGCTGAATGTTACAGGATACACCTCATCCCAAACAAAAACCTGCATTGAGTTGTTATTGTTTTTGCTACAATGGTCTTTGTGAATCTAAAATGGCTATATGATGGAAAACCAGCACAGCGCCGGAAAAACCTTAACCTCTGCAATCACTCTATTTCTCTCTCTCTCTCCCTCAACAAGTCCAGTATGTGCGCGTGTCCTACATACACCCCCCACCCCCACACATATGCACGCACGCACACACACAGCTATGCATAAACACAAGCGCCTGTTGCTCTTTCCACTTCCTGTTAGTAAAGCACCTCCCCTGAGGAGATTTGTTTGATTCAGTGTACCACCGTGGTAGACTAAGAAACAACCAAGTGAGCAGAGTAATTCAATATTGTGATTAAAAAAAAAAGAGGAAGGAAACCCACACAAAACTTACAATAAGGTTATATTAAGTGGCGGCCTCTGCTCTGATGTTAGAATTGATTTAGTTTAATACAAAAAAAGGGAATGCTGCATGTCATTACAGGGACCAAAGCCACCTCAAAAACAATCTCCATCAAGCCTGAGGGCTGTGTGAGGAATGGAAAATGAGGGGATTATACCACCAGAACCGTGGACCACAGGCAAAATCCACTCACTATTGTTCCAGGCCAATACTAGACTCATTTTAATGGGAGAGACAAGACACATCCTGAGACAGAACCACCAGAGCCATTTTTACATTAAAACAAAAGGAACATGGGAAAATTGGCCTTAACCTTGTCCCGAGTTTTGGGTTAGGTAAAATGACAAACTGCACCTGTGTAAGCCACAAAACTAGATTACAGTTAGGGATGATGCAACTAAAACTAAGGCAACTAAGACATTTTGGCACATGGTTAAATCAGTAAACCCTTTGCTAAAATGCTTCTTTTTACTGTCACTCAGTCCAAAAACATGGACAGTCTAACATGGAGGGAAAAAAATATCTGTCTTTGGAGAAAAAGTATACATCAGTAGTTGAGTTACCTTTTTGAGGAACATGCCACAGTGTCTTTTTGACAGAACAACTAAGGGGTGCCTACCTTAACAATTTCCTCCTCGACAAATAGTGGCTTCAAACTAAGTGAATCACCATGATCATGCCACTACAGAAAAAGAAAAGACTGGACACTGTGATATTTGCATGTCACTTTCATCTTTCCACCTCTTTCAGTTACTTATTTATATATTTTTATTTAAGATATCTAATTCCAGTATTTAACAGTACGGCAGTATGTATTCTGGGTAATTTCCTCAAGCCAGGACAGCAGCATTGCTGACCTACTGACCTGCTTTACAGAGTGTGTGTTTAAGGGGTTCAACATGTCAATATGAGAACCATCTAGCACTGTGGTGTCCTCTAGCCAATTTCACTGTGGGAGAGCCCTGAGTCCTTATGAATATATCCAGATTGCGCAACTGCAAGCCTCTTATACTGAAGGATGCTTATATTTGATTTACAGATGTTGTTAATGGTTTGTGTAACCGTTCTGACCACACTTGGCGTTTCATATTGACCACACTTAGTCGTTCTCAAGGTGTGGTTGAACCGTCGGTTATAAACTGAAATCATCTGTGAAATCAATTTAGTGTGTGGTCAACTTCACTTCATGTCATTGCAGTGACCAACAACTAGTTTTTGGTGTGCACTAACCAGACAACTCTTGGTCATTTTAATACTCTGTGGGACTATGGGAGGAAACCAGTGGACACAGAGCCAGAGCTTCTTGCTGTGAGGCTTACCACTGCATCAGCGTGCCAACCTGTGTAAACAGCAGTGTAGACAAAACAGGCTGAGAAACAGCCCCCCCAAGCTGTGGACAGTCCACTAAAACCATAACCTCCCCCCTCCAAAACAACTTCCCTGACCTCAAGTGCAACATATAAGTGGGATAATAACTGTCAATGTTTACAGCATTTTTATCTGACTATGCTGATTTATTATATGATTATTTATTAAATTTTAATACATATATCTTTTATATGCTGCTTTGTGGGTTGCTGTTGTTTCATTGTGTTTTCATATGTAATGAAAATCAAATATCTCTATACTTATCTAGCTGCAAGCCTCTCATCACAGGTATTGCTGGCTACAGCTGATTCAGTTATGGTTAATACCACACTGCAGCAGTTGTCAGTCTTGTTGTTTGAGCTGCTTACCTTGGTATCTCGCCTGAAGCTTGAGGTACCCAACATCCATAAATCGGCACAGATACTGGAGGAAACAGCAGCTGAATGCAGTCAATCTGTAATAAGTAAAATTCACGTTAATGTAATGTTTTTTTCCACAGGCCTCGTTTCTCAATGGATTTAGTCACTCTCATAGGTTCTCTTGTGTAGTAACTTCAACCTGACAGCTAAAACCTACAGTAGCTAGTTTTTCCCATGTGACTTTGTAGTCATTTAATATCTCACAATTATATCAGCATATTAGTAGATCCTGTCTGATGTGGTAGGTAATTAATTAATTAATCAATCAATATCTAACGTTAATTTTGTCAGCTAGTTGTAGATTTAGTCTTAGTCCTGAGATCAAGCGTCCATGTCATATTTAGTTAACCTCTTCCTTTACATGTTTAGACAGTTAAATCAATTAAGACAAAATCAAACAAGTATTTTAGTTTAGCTTGAGTCCAAAAAATACTAAACTTTTAAGTCATCAGAAGATTAGTTGACAAAATGTTGTGAACATTTTAGACAAGACCAAGAATGAATATTTCATTTAAACTTCTGCATTTTGCTGTCAAATGAGATTTTATACATAAGATTTTAGGCAAAGAGAAAATAACAATGACAACAAGCCACAAAGTGACAAGTTCTATGATCAAGAATGCAGCTTTGCAGACAGGGTGTCTGGTCTGATGTTATTAATTTAAGCAATAAATCCAGACATGAAAGAGGATAAAACAGTGAAGTCCAGAAGGATGCAACAACATTAGCAAATCCAATTCTTACAATGAGTCATTCATTGTTATGATGTTCTGCTTGTATCCAGAAATGAGAAAACCCTTCACAGTTGAAAAGAGCTCTGTACAACAGCCCTGCAGTAAGTCTCTCTTGTCAGTTTTGTTTGGACTGTGTGATGGATTCAAATTAGGGTCAACTAAGTTGGGTGTGATTTAGCATGGATTAGCATGTTTAACAAAACTTAGCTAGCTGGTTTACTGGCTTTTCAGTATGGCTAAACCCCCATCTGTAAATAAAGTAAAAAAAAAAATGCCCCGTTGTTGTGAGAAACTAACACGTAACGTTACACCGCTGACTTTAGTAGTAGTTTTCAAATTATTTAACATCTTAACGTCACCTCAGTTTCTGTGTGGTGCCCCTTGAGGTGTTCCTTCAGGTCTTCTCTCCCGACAATAACTACAAGCTTCCTCAAGTATCTCCAACTCCTCCTCATTTTATTTAAGGTGGGTGCATTTATCAACCCTTTTTTTTCTACAACCAAGCCAAACTGTTACCGCCACGTATCTTTCCCGTTACCGTTTGATGTCTGAGCCGTTGAGTTTTAGTGCACAGCTAGCTGAGCTAGCTACTAGCGTTTCGGCGGTGCGTTCATGGTGCCGCTGCAGGTGTGTGTAAAATCACCGGAAGCTGATTCCGGCGCACAGGAAGCAAAATCTGCAGCGCAGTCATCCATTTAAAGAAGCACATTGGGATTAGTTCTACCTTTGGAAGAAAAACTGTGTAAACTATGTAATCTCCAGACAAAAATATTCGGATTTCTATTTATGTCTAACATTCATTTTTAAACGAATATATTTCGTCACAATTCCCACAATCCCCACAAAAAATGTTAAACTTTGGTTGAAAATGCAAATCGGGTTGATGTCAAAATCCAACATTGGCTAACTGACATTATGAAATTTAGGAGACGTTAAGCAGACGTTGGGTTTTGACTAGAATGTTGGTATTTTATGTCAAGATGGCGTTAGCATGAGACATTTGGAAGACACTGGATTTTGGTTACTTACAACACAACATAATCAAACCAAATAACAATGTCAGCTGTCATCAGTATTCTATGTCAAATTGACTTTGGCACTGGACGTTGTCCTGACAATGAATTCTGGTCACCTGATGTCACAACCTACATTCAACCAAATATCAACATCTAACGATGGTCGCCAGCTGTGTGCCTGCAGGGCTGCTTCTTTGACAGTCACTAAAACCAAATGCTGTTTTGTAGGTTTATACTTTTTTGTGTCTTATGTAGTCAGTGCTTTCTCCCTTTCAGATAGCCTTTAGCCATGAGGATGTGATGGTCAAAGGGGAATTTGAAAAAGAAATCTAACCTTTCTTTCTTCTGTTCAACACTGTACTGCATCCTTTTTTTCGGAGTAAATTATACGGACACTACAAAAATCCCCTCCGGCGTTCATCCATCTAAAAATCTTTGGAGCTTTTTTGAAATCCATGACTGCAGGAAAACTACAGCTAACGTTGAGGATAGCCTACAGTAACATAACATCCTGCTTGGATTTTGGGGGTTTATTGTGATCACCTTCACTAACAGTAAAGGTGTACAATCTTGAAAATATGAGATTTCTATATTTTAGTTTAATGCAGGTACATTAGACCCAAGATTACAAACAGACACAGCCATGATGATAATGATGATGGGTAATATGTAACATTTATTGTATTTAATTTGAAAAAATTCAGATTCTGATTTTTCTCAGCTGTTCTAGTTAAATAAATTGTATATTGTCATTTGAGCCAAAAATATTGGGATTGTAGGTTTTGGATATTTCTAGAGTAACAAATGTCCCTTAAATGGAGCGACGCCTGCGAACAAGTTCAGGCAGTCAACACAAGCTGCACCGCTGTACACATGACATGCCTCACTCTCCACAATCATCTACCAAACACAACTTCTCAATTTGGCGGTCTATTTAAGCTTCAAAATTTTCCCATCTCCCCATTTGTCTGTCAATGCCCCACTGCCCTGCATCAGTATTGCTGGCTATTCTTTCAGCCCTATACCCCCACCTCAGCATCCACCCGCAGGCTCCAGCTGAGGGGGTGGGGGTTAAGATATCTGCTCATCACTCCCCCAGTATCTGTATGTAAATATATCTGCAGGGAGCGGGGAGGTTGGAGCCAAGACACCAAACCAGTCTGAGTTGTCAGACTAAAATACAGAAAATAATGGCGATATCAAGGCATCGACCAAACTAATACATGCTTACATGACTTTAGTTCTTTATTCACAGGAGCTGAATGATGCATGCACTTTCATGTTCTTTATTCTCCTGAATAGACGCAGATGAGCATCTTGCACACGGATACGCCAAGTGGATATTTCAACATGGTCTGTTAAAATGACATCGCTTTTCCATTTGTTATCCCTGCGTTAATGTGTCTTTCTTCATTTTCTGGTTGACCAACCCCAGTAATCATTGTATCTCATCACAACATTGCCCTCTCCTCTTCTGCTACAGCTCACCAATACAGTAGACCCAAATTAAACTGAGACTCATCACAATCAAGCCCGGCATAAACATTATGCTTTTGTGCTTGAGACTATTATTGTCCCATCCTTTTTCCGCACAGATGAAATTACATGCGGTAGATTCTGACAGGCCTCACTTTGTATCATGTCTTGTGCGGCTGGCATCTGGTTTTCAGACTGACAGCACCACAGAAAATGTAGAAAAAGAACCCACATGGTCAAGTTAACCGATTCAAAGGAGATGTCATAGCAATCACCGTGTTACTGTAATTAAATTTAGATTGAATCAAGTCCATTTTCATGCTACCACTCATACAATTTTCAGTTGATACAATTTTAAAGCAGCCGTGGCAGATGTAGATCCTGCCGTCTGTTCTAATACAGTGTGCTGAATGAGCAGCTCTACTCTGCAGAAAATAAATTGGATACAATCTGATCTACTGAAAGTCTTTCAGACTTATTCTGGCTGAATATCTTAGATTAACATAGAATGGCAGCGAGAGAGAATTAACAGATCTTTCTTGCCTTTTGAGGCTCCGTGTGTCAGAGTGAATAGAGCTACAGTCCACATGGTGGAGGATCATCAGTGGAGCTGAAGAGTGACTCCACACTTGACTGCGCAGATTAAGAGACTGACAGGGACCTATGACTGGCTAATTCAATGGGGGCACTCTCTGTAGAAAACACTTCATTCTCAACAATGTCACTTGGCTCTCCTGTGCGATATATCCTACTATGAAGTATTAAACAGCCACTATGGAACACCCCCGCCTTTTTACTTCCATTCAGCTTGAAAGCATGAGTTGTGTTGCAAGGGCCAAGTACTGATCAACTTCATACCATGCCAAATGGAAAAAAAAAAAGATCAAAACACACCTCTTCTCACTCATTAGGTTTTAACTTCTCTGACTTTTTAAGAGCTTTGATTATGAGCAAAAAGCTGAGCGTTTTAAAACTATCGCCTCAGTGCTTATGGGATATCCACATCACAGAAAGCTAATGAATGATACATATATCTGAATTGCTGAGTATCCCTTCATTTTCTTTTTCTTTTTTCAAAGGGAATCACTGGGATCCGCTTTGCCAAACATCAGAGGTGCTACATCAGGACCCAAACTAGGAAACTACCCACGGTGGCAGAGGTGGAGGCTGAGGACACGGAGTTACTGGTATGCCTCTTCCCTCAGCTGTCTGTACCTCAGACTCTCTGTAGTCCTACAGAGGCTGTCATGCATATTGTAGGGAGATAACCAGAGTAGAGCAGTGTGAGCACCACACAAATCCTCTGCCTGTCCATCTTATCCTATCACCCCTACCCCTCTCACTGAAGAA
Source organism: Seriola dumerili (assembly GCF_002260705.1). NCBI lineage: Eukaryota > Metazoa > Chordata > Actinopteri > Carangiformes > Carangidae > Seriola > Seriola dumerili. Next base: position 8,637,381 of record NW_019174586.1, read on the forward strand.
TAAACTGGGGTTTGTGGTGCCTGTGAAACCGTCAGAAAGCTGCCCACAAACCCACAGCCTCTTTGTGGCTCACATCAAATAGTGTTTGCTGTCAATCTTGAGCCAATATTAATTTTTAATCATCTCCTCCAAAGGCTCTACCCAAATAGCCTAAAGGGGGAAGGGTGCAAGAGAGCTCTGAGTGAGAGGTAAGCCATTAAAATGGTATTTTTTAAAAGATGTTTTCTTTGTAAAATTCACGAAGCTCCCTCTCCAAGTTTAGAGTGATTCATTTTACTTTCCTGAGTTCTTACAGTTGTATGTGAACTTCAGCAAAAGGAGCGGAAGAAATTCAATCAATCAAAAATTCCCAATTTTTCAGTGTCACAGTGTAATTCACTGAGTGAGTCGTATGTTCAAAGAGAAAATCCTTCTCAAATGTCTCTACTGCTAGCATGCTCTCATTTACATTTCACATTGTAGATGGGAAGAAGTAGCTGGCAAATATCTCCCCGCTCACTGTTTCATTTTAAAAACAGAATAAGCCAATTGTCAGTCCAAGCAAAACCCAGTCTCGGTTTCAACTTTAAGAACACAAGCTGTTACACCCAAAAACCAAACGCAGTTTTGCTTTTTTTTTTTTTTCTCTCAGCTTCTTAATGTCTGATCCACGTTTACAGATACTAATTGCCCAGGCAGCACCATATGTCCATGCCATTTCTGTCTTCTTTTGTGCACTGTGAAGCCTAATTGGCTTTATTCACAGCTCCAGAGTGAATTGTCTAAGTGACGTATACAAGGCTTATACCTTGGAGCTCATACCAGTAGTTACAGGAGCCCATTTATAATCGCCATTAATAAAATAGACCTCTATGCACCATGTTCTAGAAGATATTAATTCAAAGGGTGTTTTAAACTACGTTTTACATTAAGTTTCTCTGCTACCATCAGGACACCAAGTAACCTTGAGTCAACTGTCAGACTTGGTAACTCCTAGAAGTTACATACTAACTTGTTATCTCAAGTACGTTTTGGGGAAAGCTTAATTGCTGTCTTAATTTTGTCCACAGTCTGTGATGTTAAATGCAGTTTGGACTCAGAAGCAGAACTTGGAGACATGATGGTAAAAAGTGATTGTAGACTAAAAAAGGTGAAGATGTCAGGAGTTGAACCAGAACGGACGATGGAGCGGGGTAGGCAGGAAAATCCAAATCGAGAGGCCAGGGTGTGGTAGATGGAGCAGGGCAGGCGGGCGAACTGGGAATAACTGGACCGACAGACGGACGATGAGCCGGGCAAGGCGGACAGACAGAGAGGGCTTGATGCAGGGGACCTAAGGCAGAGTTCAGGTTCAGGTTCAGGTCACCACAAAGAAATCAGTCACAAGACTTGGAGAATTTGGCCATAGCGCCGTTACCACAGTGATGACTGGAGCAATCTGTTGAAGAGTGAAGAGCTGCAGGTGCTGATTACTGGATCCGCTTCAGGCGCGTGGGATGACTGAGAGCAGGAGGACGACCGGATCAGCACACCCAGAAGACACACACACACACACACACACACACACACACACACACACACAGGGAGATAGACAGCCTGGGAAGACACATGAAACACTAAGGAAGGTGGGAAAACAGATAATAAGATAATAAAGGTTGATGGTACAAGGTGCTGGATTTTGATACTGAGGATCAGGATTCACATTGTGTGTGATTAGGTTTAGGCAACAAAGGCACTTTGGTAATAATGCTTTTGTTGCCACAAGTGGATTTTATACTGCAAAAAAAAAAAATATATATATATATATATATATATATATGTATATATATATATGGTGTAAATAAATGTTTTGGAGATACATTTTGCTACTTTGGAGATATGCTCATTAAAAACATCCCCTCATTATTCTGATGAAAATGTAGTTTGGATGATATTACACTTTTTTAGAATAGTTATTTATTACTTATTAATATATTTATTTCCTTTCTTGGCGAGAGTCAGATGAGAAAAATCTGTTTACCAGCACCACTAAAGCTTACTAATTAATATGGTATATTTCATTTGTTTACTCCATACAAAAACCATATTTGATTAAACAACACATTGTGGTCTTACGGTGGGTTACTGGGTTATTTTTGGCAGGGCACAGTAATTTGCCTTCCTACTTCATAGTGATGACCCCAAGACACCACAAAGCCACAATATGAAACAGATTTTGTTCACAAATTTGTGATGATGTATGAGCGGACTAATGAGAGAGAAGATGATGTAGATATTCCTAGAAAGCACTGGAATATCTGCTTATATTGTTCCGGCTGCAGGAAGAATAACAAGCTTATAGGTGTGCATAGGACCACCATCTGTTGATAGACATGACACAGTGGGATTCATCTTCTCATCTAAATCTCCGCAAGAAAGCAAATACATGTATTTCACAAAATGTCGAACCAATTACTCAGATCATGTTTTCAAAATACCATACAAATACCACATATCTCCCTATACTCCCCTCTGCCAGGAAGTTTATTTTTGGCATTACTTCTTTTTTTTACTCCCACTGTGTACTGCTGCTAATATTGCTGCAGAGGATGTTTTCACCACAAAAACAGAGAAGACAAGAGAAATATAGTAAATATCAGAGAGGCCATATTTAGGTAATAAACAGTGACCTTGGTCTGACCTCACCAAGGTCTGTCCTCACATTAGAGCATCCATCCTCTGTGAAAATCCACCCACGTGTGACCCTGGAGAAGATCAGCACAAGTTCATCCTGGGGTGGTGAAACACATGAAGCTCACAGGGGTTAAAGCCAAATGTTAATGGGTCCTAGCTTAACCCAGCTGCAGGCTTTTAGGAGCGAGGGCTCAGAGCAGCCGTGGCAGGCTTTAGAGGCGAGGTGAAAAACAATGGAAAAAACTGCGGAAAAACTGCAAGCGGCTGATAAGGAAATGCAGCCCCTGTGAGGGAGAACCAGGTGACGAACATGATTTGTTTGCCAGGATTTTTTCCTCCCTTTTCAATTTGCCTCCTCTATGAAACGTCTGAGGGAGTAATCCCAGAGCTTCATTCCAGTTCCCCCACTCTGACATGGAAATCGCCATCCGCCTCCCTCACACCCCTTAACATTGTCAATGGATGCTGCTTGCTCCATTAAACAGCCACTTAATATGGATGACCAAAGCTCACCCAGCAACCAAAAACCTCCCACTCAGACAACAACTGCAAACGGAAAAACTGTGCACTGAGGAACAACATCACAGCAGGGGATGTGTATACACCAAAGTCCTGCAAGAACACAGCATGGTTTGTTTTAGCTCATATTTGTCTCAATCAAGATATGAGCTAAGTCAGTGATAGGGTGACTATTCTGCAACATGAAATGAAAGTTTTCAGTTTCTCTGGTAGCTGATGTATTCAGTCATAAGGCCTGGTCACATCAGAAAGTAGCACAGTGAAAATCATCCACACGTCTATGCAAAATATGTGGTTTCAAAAGTTTTGTATGGTAGTGAATACTTGCATGGCTAGTTTGTAAACTACTGCAACTGGTGAGATAACCGCTAACCTGCTACCCACACTAATGCTAATCAGTCACAACAGCTGTCTGGGATTCTTTCTGCTTTCTCTGTATTGAGCCATTTGATGAATGTGGACAATCAGACAACAGTCCTGTCTCATAAGTTTCCTTAAATGATCCTTCTGCTTGGGCAGAGCAGTTTATACTCTGAAAGGACAGTGCAACACAACTAATAAGCTACGATAGCTTCCTCCATTTTAGCCTGTCTAGCTGTCTGTTCCCTCAAAGGTCAGCACGATCAAGACAGTTTGCTATTTCTCAATGCAAATTTGCATATCAAAGTTGGGCTGACGAAATTTGCACAGATTTGTCCCCACTAGCAAATCCATTTATAATTCCATTGAGATGAATTGATTTCTGCCGTGAAGTTTCACTGTTGTAAACGTTGTTATGACCAGGCCTTTAGTGCCCCTGAGCAAGTAACAGCACTCTCATTGAAAGTCACTTGAATATGGGTGTTAACTAAAATTTACTGCACCGCATAATAACAACCCCACCCCTACCCCCCCTCACCCACCCCCCCACCCCCCCGCCAGTGTTATGCGCACTTTGTGAAAGCTCTAGGGTATCATGAGAAAATCTTTGTTGATCTGTGGCAAACATAACACCACTTCCAGCAATGTGTCATGTAGACAGTGTTTCCCCCCCTTGGGACACAGTGGCGGGAGAGGGTAAATTCATTAACTACAACACAACTGGTGTATAATTAAGTGGTACACTGTAGGCGCAAAGCTACACACACCAGGAGCAGGCCACACAAAACAAATTACCATCATTCCCAAAGTCCAATACTTGATAAAAAAAAAAAAAAGATGCTTGTAATATATCATAATGATATATCATTTGTCAATAGCTAAATGGAAAAGCCTTTCAAAAGAGTGTATAAACTGGAAGACTGTAATCATGTTGTCTTTGTGCTTGTCAACTGGCATTTAGAAATCCCCACCCCATGCTAAATTCCTGACCTTTACCACTTCCCCCCAGGCGCTCTCTCCTACAAGTTATTGGAGTCGTTTCTCAACTGTGAAGTCAAAGTCATGTTGTGAGCCCCATGTCGTGACCTCCATTTACTTTCCGGAGAAGACTCACTTGGCTTCAGTGGTTAAGATGTCCAATTAGAGAGTGCTGTTTGTGTTCCTCAAGTTTGATTTTAATTTCTGCAACCACGGGAACGGTGAGCGTGCCAGCTCAATGTCAGAGTACCCCACCCGCTGCAGCACCACCACCCCACTACAACAGTCCTCCGAGTCATCATTAGTCAACTGGCCGGCTCTTAAAAGTGAGGGAAAGTGTGTCAAAAGCTAGGGCTAAACACCTGCCGCGCCCAAACACAAGCTTTGATGTGACAGAATGTGCTTAAGTCTTTTTTTTTTTTTTTTCTTCTCTGCAGGTCACAACTGTGTCGCTCGATGACAAACAAGAAGCAGCACAGAAAGCGAAATTCTAATTCAAGCGAGAGTGACAGGGGTGAACGGGAGGGAGGGGGCGCAACCCAATATTAATGATTCTTGCTCCTACTATAGCCCCAGGAATCTACGTCAAGCTTAACTAATGTGCAATTAAGCTTTAGGCTGGGAGAAAATCACCTTGTAAAAACATTTGTCAAGTGAACTGTTTTTCTGTTCTGGGTTGCTAATTAACAAGGGAATGGGAAGAGGGGTTTGTTTGTGTGTGTATTTACATATACATGAAGAAAATAAATATCTGCACTGTTAGGGGAGAGCATTACCAAATCCCCTTCATATGTCTCTATTAGACAACACTGACATGTAGTCCCTATCATTAAGCAATAATAGTTTACTTTACAGCTCATGAACTACAGTATCAACAAATTAAGCTCACTGATAGTGCTGGCTGCCAAGTGAAGCATTGTGGTGGAGGGGGAGGGAAGAGTGGGGGGTGGGGGGTTGGGGGTGTGAAGGGGAGAGGAGGGAGGAGAATGCAAGGCTTTATTGTGTCTGTCACATTAAATGATATTGCAGCCACATTCAGAGTAATGAAGACCACTTCTAAAGTCATTTAAAAGTCAAATCATCACTGTCTGTGAATTTCAATGAAGTATAATAGAAAGAGCATGCCGGAGGCTTGAGAAGAGGGTGAGAGAGAGAAAGAAGAGGGAGTCAGGGCAGTGGGAGTCAGGAAGTTGCCGCCCTCTCACAGGAAGGTGATAGATAAAACGATGAGGCAGGAGCTGCTGCGTGGCTCAAGGGAGGAGAGTGCAAATGCAAGACTGTACTTTGTGTGGGGGCTGGGCATCTTAGCAAGCTCTGACATGCTATATTATATGTGTGCATAATGTGTGTTTGTGTGCATAATGTGTGTTTGTGTGCATAATGTGTGTTTGTGTGTGTGTGTGTGTGTGTGTGTGTGTGTGTGTGTGTGTGTGTGTGTGTGTGTGTGTGTGTGTGTGTGTGTGTGTGTGTGTGTGGTGTTTTCTAGCAGGTGGATGAGACTGAGGCCATGGACATGAAGGTGGAGGACTCCCAAGTGTGGATTCCTGCGGAGGAGCCCATCGTTAATCCAGCCTTCCTCCTTGACTCCAAGATCTGGGAGATTTGCCAGGAGCTGCCCATCCACTGGATTCATCCCTCCCCCCTGAGTGGTGAGAGCAGGGGGCATCAATGCCTCTAAATGCAGACTATTAACTCTCTCACTGGAGGGCATCCCCCACTGGCCATATGTAGGTCCTTAGAGGTTGCATCATTTTCCAAACCATATGAGCATCCAGCCCAGGCTACCCTCTGCGTGTCTGGAAAGTTGAGAGACTGATGGTCAGTGGTGCAAGAAGCATTACGATCATTTACGTGGGTAGAAGTATCAATATTTGTACTTTTATTACTAATTGTAAAAATACTTCATTCACATTTTACTTCAGTGAAAGCACTGAAATATTATCAATAAATTGTATTTAAAGTATAGTTAACTACGCGTTACTGCAAAACAGCCTCTTTCAGAATGTAAATTGCATTATTATCACCAGTTCATTAACATGTAAACTAGTTAAGGTGGAGTTGATTTTAACTACTTAACATAATGATTATATTGTTGTTTGCACTGCAAAACAATATCCACCACACTAAGTATAAATTAATTAGCTACTGAATCCTAAATGTATGTAAGTGGGACTCTATTCAAACTATTTCTTAAAGCAGCTGCAATTGATAATTTTTATAGTCATAGTGTCTCACATGTAAAAACCGGGTGAAAGAGGTCACTCATAGTGATGAACCTACAGAGAATTATCACCTGAATCTACAGCTCCCCTCAGCTTTATGGAGCTTTATAGTCAGTTTCAGCCCACTGTTTAGCTGTCGGGCCTGCAACTTTAATGCTTTGTTCACTCAATGATTTCATAGCATCACTTTTGGCTGCACTAGGCAGCTGTTTTCAGCAAAAAAAAAAAAAAAAACCCTGTAAAAACCCACTGTGCACTGCCTGCATAGCACCAAACAGCAGACAGACACAGTCAGCTGGTGAACATAGTGGAGCATTTAACAGCTTAAGAGCCAGACGTTTCCCTCAGGAGCTGGTAGAGACCAAAACAAGAGCTAAAACAAAGTGAAGATTAGACTCCCATTCACCAGGTGTTTAGACACATGATGGATGATAATGTTGCTACATAGCTGCTGGATGTGTGAATAAAAGACTGTTTGCTGATAAGTTATTCATATCAACTTAAAAGATGATGATAAGTGTTGGGCTTTAGAACCAAGAACGACGTTGAGTTGTCAGTGTTTTTCACGTGCTTTAAGAAAAAAATAACACTTTTAGGTTTAAATAATATAAAATGTCTTGCTAAGATGAAGATTCTTGCAGTGCGTGCAATATATGAAATGTTAATCTACTCCAGTCATCAGATAAATGTAGTGGAATAAAAAGTAAAATGTTTCTCTCTGACATGAAGTGGGTAGAGGCATATCTCAGTTTCAGGTAAAGTAAGTTGTTAAAAATTGTACTTAAATACAGTACTTGAGCAAATGTGCTTAGTTAGATTCAGTCATTCATTCTTTCTCAAAATGACTTGTAGGCTTTACTAATTAGGATCTGTGGAAAATGATTTGTGTGTAAGTATCACAACAGCAACAACTCCATTCTTTGACAGAGGCATGAAAAAGCTTGGACTGAATTCAGTATTCCTCCTGAATGGTAGTAATTAGCATCAAGCCACTGGGAAAATAGAATGTACAAGCCAAAATTTAATCTAAGAGCTTTCTCATTTTACATCAAACAACAGAAAAACAGTCGTAAGTACATAAACATCTCCTCTCTGTGTGTTCAGATGCGGAGGAGGGAAACGTGGACACACCCGACGCAGAGGTCACAGGTCAGCGTTTCACCCGTGACGTCGAGGACCACGTCGCCGTCAACGACTATGTAAGTGGGACCCTCTGCACCGCGTCACCCGGGGACCACACCATGAGATACAGTAGAGCGACTTCAATCAGCTCCAGCTCTGCCACGACTCTTTCTGCATATAAATCGCTCACTAATTGATGTTAAAACTGACTCTGTGCACCAGAGGGCATAGCAATTGCTCTATATATCTATTTAAGTAAGGCCAGTTCATTGAAGACTCCCTTAATGTCTCTCCATTAATTGAGAGGAATATCCAGCCTTTCAAAGGCAGCAACTTGTGCCTCACAGCTCCCGTTAGTGCCTTTTTCACTTCCTTTTTTCTAAGGCAGTGGAAAGCACTGTACAAAGGCACACTCTCAAGGTCACTCATTGCTGCACAGATAAGTTACATTTATATATAATGCTATAATTATCAAAGCATATGAAATGAATGGAAAGGCCTGGTGGCATATTTTGGTGTACTGCATGTAAACCACTCAATATTGTATGATTAATTATCCCTGAGACTGAGGGAAAATCACATAAAGCAGTATATTACACGGGAGTTATGCACTCATAACCATACAGAAAAGCAGCAGTTGCACACTAAAGATACCAGGAACATGCACAGGTGCAAAGACATCCCACACACACGCACACACGCACACACACACACATTCAGCACTTACAGGTGAATAGCCACTAAAGCTAAATTCAAGGATAATGAGTCAGGCTCGGTCTGTTCCTCAGAGCTGTGACAAACGGTGGGAGACATGCAGAGAAATGAGACGTCCTATAATGTTGACATTTATCAGGCACGTCCCAGAAACACCTCCCGCTCAACTCTTCAATTTCCCCTCAGCTCCTCTGTCTTCTCCCTCATCGTCTGCGGCAGGAGATGCAGCGCAATGCAATTAAAACATACCAGGGGATGAAAAACTCGGCTCTCCTTTTGAAACGCTCTGCCTCTATCAGCTGAGTAATGCATACCACTGCAATCCATTCCAGCAGCACATCCAGGCTCTGTTTGTGGGTCCGGTGATAACAAAGGCTTTTGTGGCCAAGCAGAGGGCAGGCAGCAGCCTGTAATTGGGAGTCTGAACTCTTGCTCATGCCAGTAGGATGCCACATGTGTTAGCCAAACCTTCTTTTTTCTTTTTTGCTTCATCCAGAGCTCATGTAAATGTGCACGCAGACACAAATCATACACAGTCTGCTAATCACACTATTTCTCTGTCTGCCTACATCCTTTCATCTATCATACTCACACACACACGTAGACACATTAAAAATATGCATTCACTTCATCTGCATTTCATAAGTCTGAATTTCAGTCGCACCTTTCCATACGACGCACACATGTAAAGCAGAATACTCGCTGACAGAATAAATGCTGACAGATATATGAAGCTGACCTTTGCCACAGCTGTCGTGTCAGAGGTGGCCCTGGAAATTTTAAACTGAATAACTACCATCTGACAAGGCTGAAAGGATGGTACCACTGTCCTTGACCCATACAGCATGGATAGACTTCCAGAATGAATCGACCTCGCACACATACACATGTAAACGTGTTTGGTGTGTGCTTCTGCCTGCACACAAGTGTTTGTATTGTGTGTTAAACTTGGACCATCCTCACAAACCTCTGAGAGACATGTTCAGGGTCAGGCTAGGTGGCTGTTCATGCATAACAGAGGTGCAAAAAGCTGAAGGAATTCAAATCTTTGAACGCACGAGCTGTTGGTGCCTCCAGAGGAATCTCTACACTGAAGCTAAAGCTCCTTATCACTTTGGTAAACCAGCAGAGTTTACTGAAATACATGACTATCTCCTTATTCAATTACATCCAATTTCATTGTCATTCCAGCTCACTGCAGAGCACAGTGAGATGAAAATCTGAGATCAGGACATGCAGCAAAGCATTTCATATGTTACACTGGCCTGTGTGTCTACATGGAAAACCCCTTTTCTGAATACAAAGCAGGGTATGAAACAGAAATGTTATCGCTACTGTTTGGATGCCAGAATGAATGTGATGAGCTCTGCTATGAGATTTAATAACACATCCAGGCATGAGCTCAAGCTCATGAAAAGCGGTGATCAGCGTGTGTGAAATAACACCAACAAGTGTGGAGATTAGAGGAGTCGTGCTTTGATTCGTTACATCTTATTGAATGACTGATGCAGTTTTCTACTTTGCAGACTCATTCATATCCAGCGCCTCATATTATGCACGGAGGTGTCTGCGCGTGGGCGACTGTGTGTTTGCATGTGTATACGTGAGCCTGAGTGTGTGATGAAATCAGATGCAGCACGGGGGTAATGGCTTTTACTCTTCATTAATGCTGCTTGTTTGCGAGTGACTGCCTCAGATTTCCCAAGGTGAACCATTCTTATCACTGCAGCATCCCACTAGAGACGGCAACTCAAAGCCAGAGTGATTAATATGTACCCTCCGTTTTAAAAGGATAGCTCTGATTAATTGTCTTTAAGGTACAACGCTGCCCATTGGCTGTTTGTTTTGATAAACACGACGTCATTTGAATAAAATATTTCCTTCATTTTCCGAGCCGGAGCCCCAGATTTCGTAACATCCCAGTTTGGGCTGTGAGGAGCAGATAAGATTATCGTTGGTCCATTGACAGCTTTCGTGTTGTTTCCATAACAGATTGTTGCCTGGAAGCTGATGACCTGAAACTTGACTGAAACAATAAATCATTAGCAGCCTACCTGTGCTTGTCATAGTAATAAATCAAAACCCAGCTATCCTAGATATCATCTGTCCCACCCTTTCTATGTGTTATAAGTATGTCTCATGAGTGTGTAATTTTACTCAATTTATCATAACATCAAATGCATGGGTTACTTTTTTATAAGTCATGCTTGATGGATTAAAATAAAGTGTGTGTAAAACCACTGTAATTGACTGCACTGACTTATACAGTAGATGGAAGAAAACCCCTAATTCCCATACTAAATGTAGCAGGGGACTAGAGGGGCTCAGCCATGTGTTCCTGTGGGTCCTGTCCTTAAACAATTCCTTAAACAATTCCCGCACATTTTCTACTCCCAACAGTGGATGTGTTTTGTTCTGCACTGTTGCATGTAGCTCAGTTATTGTAAGCGCTTGCAGAGAATTATGCCAGTTTGTTCTGAATGTGAAGTCAGCGCAGGCCGTCGTCTCCTGGATCCGAGCAGTTTAACGAGACAGCGCAGGATTGTCTCCGAGGATTCATTTACTAAAAGAGATTGAAATGTGGTCAAATGCATACTGAGGGCAGTTGCTGCCTCAACTCGCGCGGTGAGTTAAGTGGCACTTCTCCGAACCCCATTTGGAGTTGCTCTTGATCAAAGGCATGGCACTCAGCCCCCGTGAGTCTACGAGGGCATGAACCAGCCAGCACAATGGAAAAATCCAAGGGCCATTAATTCTACCCAATTTACCTTTCGTTTGGGTTTCATTTGGCCCCTCTATAAATTCAGAGGCAGCCAGCAAGAGCAAATGAAAGAATCCTTGTTAGGCGATCATTACTCTGCTAATTGCTTTAGGAATGTGCCATGCACTTAAAGTCAAGGTCAGGAGGAGGGCGCCAAGACGTGGGGAGCTGTAATTTGAATGCTCTATTGGAGGAGGGGCAGCCATTTTGGTGCAGAGTGTGGGCTTCGGTCGAGGGAGTTAAGAGGTCAGAGATGAAAGAAATAGTGTAATTATGCTGGTAACTACCAACGTTAGAGTTTCTTTGATTGAAGACAGCTCTGGAGGAGAGGCTGTGAATGCTGGATTCAGAGATGGCGCACTGTGCAGCCAGCAGTCGTGCTACCTCCGGTATAATAGAAAGGTCAAGGGTATTATATCATGTTTTATGCTCCTGGAGCTTAAATCAAGCTCGCTCATTCTCAACGCTATCTTGATCTCTTTGCCACAGTCATCATGCAGGACACAACTTTGCATTTTCATCATCACTCCTGATTTTTTCACTCTTGTTTGGGTTTTACATATATTCTGCTGACCTACAGCCAAAGCAGGCTCATCAATTCACGCCGTCCGCTCCTCTTCCTCCTCCTCCTCGTCTCCTGCCCTTGCCTTGGGAGGACTGACATTTGTCATGTGTGCGATTGTAACGCCTGCCCACTCCTGTGTCCTCTGCAGAGAGACGTTGGAATTGAGCTGGATAACCGTCTGGATGACCGCGGCTACTGCTGCCAGCACTGTCGCCGTGGTTACCGCTTCTGCCGTCGCTACTTCGAGCCCCTGGGTGGCTTCAACCCGTGGCCATACTACTACCAAGGAGGCCGGGTCATCTGTCAGGTCGTCATGCCATGCAACTGGTGGATCGCCCGTATGCTGGGGAGGATCTGAGGACAGTGTGCGTCTGTCTGGGATTCAAACTGTTGATGTCGTTGTAGGTGCAAATTCTCCTTTTGATAAATATTCCAGACCCGGTGTGAGACCAAAGCAGCCAATTACACACATAATTATTATCCAATTCAGCCCATTGAGTATTAGCCATTCTAAACAGTCTAAATGGCATTTAAAGTGTTGAGATTGTTTCTTAAAAGTCACTAATCATTTACAACTGTTTAATTTTCTTTGCTTATCCACCTGTTTGGTTTTCTTGCTATTTGACCCTGTTAAATTGGTGCAATTTAGTTTGAAAGATGTCACCAGAAACTAATGTGCCCTAAGAAAAAAAAAAATACTTGAGTACTGTCTGTCCTTACTTTGTTGTGCTTCATTTATTCTACTTTATAGGTTCAAAGGAATTGTTCTTCATGTACTGTAGTGTTTTGTTTTTCTTGCTTATATAAGTATCAGACAAACCTGTCCCTATAAGTGTCACAGTGACACAATATACAAATTTGCTTAAGTCACACAGCCCTTCCTTGATGCTCACCCAAAACTAAAATAAACTACGACACCATGAGACATCAGATATGAAATATGATATTACACATACACACTAGAAGAAAGCTATATGCAACTTCAAGACAAAACCAGGAAAACAGGCAAAAAAAAACAAGACAAAGAAAAAAACAGATAATAATAGTAACTTGCTGAAGCTTGTATTATAAGAATTATTCTCAGTTTTTGGTATCATGTCAAACTAAGGAGGTACAGTATAATTAAAGATGCACAGACCTCAGCTGGCTTTTGTGATGCACTCACTGTTGTGTTATCCTCCATTGTGTTCACTGTTGTTGCAGTCCACAGAACGCTTTAAATAGTGCTCCAGTTCAAACAGACTCTCCTCTGCCGAGGCGATTTTAATCTGTAACACCACATTTCAATCTGTCGAGCTGAAACAACTCTCATCTGTAACTAACAGATAAGCAAGCGCGATAGGCATTTGTAATTGATGTTCTGTCATCAGAATAACAAGGTGCATAAATGCCCGAGAGTATTCGAGCTATGCGAGATATTCAGAAGTTAAACAGAGAGACAAAAATGGAGCGCTCCTGTCACACTTTGCTTTGAAGTCTTGTGTTTTCTTTCTCTTTCCTGATTTTTTTCCAATTAAAATTTCATTGTATGAATAATCTCAGTTGTCCTATCATACAAAACAATAACATTTCCTTGAGAGAAACTTAACGCCCCAGGGTGTTAGTGTGAAATGTTTGAATCTGACTCACGCAATGAATAGACAGATCTTCTCTATTCTCCATTAGTCCCATTGCTCATTAGCAGAAACATTTAGTATCAAATTAAAAAGAGTCTTGACAAGGAAAAGATATATAGGCTTTCATTGTTTCCATTTAATAACCTGAGGCTGTCTTAAGTATCTAATGCATAATAAATCTTTGTTTACGGTGATATGAAAGTATCATGCCTGCTATGTAAATCTGGACGTTGACTCATGTTGGCTCAGTGTGATAGTAATGTCAGTAATATCAGTAATATTTGGCAGCGAAATGGATTTTGTGAAAAAGAAGGGGAAACATATTACTGTATGTAAATGTTTTATGGATATGTTCATAAATGGAGTTCAGACTGCAACCATCTTATTTTTAAATCAATAATGTCAATGGCCTAAAGCAACATGTCAAGTAAAAAATAGTGGCATGAGTTAACAAATGCAATAATTGCAAACATACTTCAAATAAACTGACAAGTGTACTGCAAAGCCCCTGAGGCTGTTCTAAAAAGTTCATAAAATCAGAGTTTATATAATTCATTTCCCACTATTTTCCCGCTTATCGCATCAAATCATTGAGTGTTTATTAAAAAGAATGCATTCAGCTGCTGTTGTTGTTGAGCCTCCGCACTCACAACGTCGGGAAATTGTATAAAGTGTTATTTTTTCGTAAGATGCTGTTAGTTGTTAGTTGTCTATCTGGCGAAGTCTCTGCGGACTCTGAGGACTCTTGTGTAGTCGTGAGAGTAAATTGCCATGGAAGCCCTGAGAGTCGTTCTGAAAAGGGATGGCTCACCCTGACTGGAGAGGCTGATACAGATATTACAGCTGGCTCCCTGAGAGCTCCTCATGCCTGTTGGGACAGAAGTCCAATATTAACCATGAAAGTCAAACTTTAAAAGTAGAGGCGTCTCACAATTAAAAATCATCATGGAGGAGACCCAGAAAGACGCTGGATGGTGACACTGCAGCTGCACATGTGTCAGAGCAACAATAGAAATTGATCACACTCCGGTTGTTGCATGGTAAAAAAAAAAGAGCATCCACATCTTGGTATCCGGTACACAAATCTACAGGTCATTGAACGCATCTTGAGGAAACAAGTTGGGACTAATCTACAGGAAAAAAATCTACAGTTTTTGGCATACAATATTCATGGGTTTCTTTTTAAATATTCAGCATCTTCTGATGTAAATAATGTGATGTTTAGCAAATTAGCTGATTTAAAGAATCTTTAGTGTTTGAACTTAAAGGCTGCTGCAAACATGTGGAGAGGATAGGAAAACAAGACCAAGTCAGGGAATTTTTTTTTTTTCTTCTTCTGAAAATGCAAAACCCTGAACTACTCAAAAATACAGGATCTCTCATTATTGATGCATGGCTTTTTAAAACCCATACATCCACATAAGAAGAGATTCATTTGCATTCCTACCATGTATGAAGCGGTTCAATACTGTCTACATTAGATATGAAGCACATCTGAGTCTGTGACTGAGCCCCTCCCTTGTAGACAGAATGAAGGAATATATCATTTCAAATGAAGCCCTGCACAATCTTTCTCATGCATTTTACACTGTCTAGGAAACTCCCCCTCCAGCACTTGTTTGTTTATCACTGTTTTGACGATGAGAGGAAACAAGATCGACTGCTCTGCAGGATAAACAGAGATACAGAGCATCAACCAGGTTAGCGCAGTCCAAAGGATTTCGCCTACCTGGCCTGAGGAATGGCCGCTATCACTGCTCACAAGTGAATTAATTCCATTTGTTACTTAACAAAAATACAAGGAAACTTCACTCCCAGCTGCTTATTTTCATTTCAAATAATCGCTATTTCATTTAGATCCATGAGTTGCTATTCTGGGGCAGAGGAGAGTGAAAACCAATGTATGAGGAGTGTCTGTATTTAGATTAGTGACCTGAAGAAATAGTTCTCTGCAACCCAGACTGAGGCTGAGGCTCAGCTGAGGACACGTGTATTACCAGTGCCATCTTGTGTGTAGAGAGGTGTACTGCTGCAATATCAAACCAGACGTTCTTTTGTCACCATTCTTTTTACATTTTAAAACCACTCTACACCCTCTGTCCTTAAATGCATTTACTTTTGAATCTTTCAGAAAGACAGCAAATTTTAAAGTGGTCTATTTAAATGTAACCTTGGCTGCAGGTTGTCAAGTTAACATCCAGCATAAAGCTGCAATGGCCATGAGACTGCAGTTATCAACTCCCTTTTCTCTGTAATGTTGCAGTCAGTCTGGTGACCTGATGGTTAAATAAGCTCTCCCTGTACTGTTCCTGCTACAGGCTGGAGGCACAATAATGTCAGCCGTCATCCTTCAACTGCTCCCACTGTGAGAGGCAGCATGGCACAGCAGTAAACACTCGCGCTGTGTCAGTGGCTGCAGGCGACACAGAAATAGTCCTGCTCTCCCAGGACCCGGCTCCTGCTCCATCTTCAGGGTCTCTGACTCACTAACCAAAGGAATAGCACAGTCGTAACAGCTGTTAGTAGCCTTTCATTATTTTAGTAATCCATAACAACCTGCGCTTACCATATGGCAGCCGATCGATGAACCGCTGAACAGAAAAGCTAAGGGTCTGTTTAGATGTAATGGAGGATTGTGTGTTGCTGAATGAGAGGCTTGTGCAATGATTTCAGACTCAATTCAAACCATTTTCCCATCTGCAAAAGGCTCAGGAAGATATTTGCTGGAGTGAAGAAAGTTTGAGTGCTGGTTGTGGGTGCGCTTATGCCTGGTTTTTCTGTGTGTGCATGCGTGTGTGCATGCGTGCGTGCGTGTGTATGAAACCTATGGCAAGTGTGTGGTACACAGCTGTGCAGTGTGTGGGTGTAGACAGAACTAGGCACAGTAGGCAAGCCCTGCTGCCAGACAGCTTCCTCAACACCACCACCCCACTCCTTGACCCTGAACACAGAAACACACACACACACACACACACACAGTCAATCCAAGCCAGTGCACCCACCCCCAGCGCGCACACACACACACACACATCAACATAACATATGCTTTAACAGAACCAATCCAAGGGCAGCCTAACCCTTCCACTCGCCAACCGCTGCCTAAACATACGCACATACTCTTGTCTCCCAGCGAGCTGTGGCGACAAACTCGGCCGTAGTCAGTCAGTCAGTTCTGGTGGATGTCACATGTATTCATCCACCCACAGCAACTGGAGAAGCACTGCTCTTAAGTACAGTCCAATCAGTCTCTGGCCTGATAGTGGCTTCATTCCAGTTTCCTACTTTTTCTCTCTCTTCAGATGCCATGTGGTCGAATGTCTCCCAGAGCCGCAACAGCTCAACAACACGACACAATGGTTTCATTATTGCGACAGTAGAAATTAATTGACTTAATTTCTTTCTATTTAAATTGACATTTAATTTTTCCAAAATGTCTTCTATGGCATTTTGTCTGTTATCCTCACACAATTTCAAAACCACTTTATCTGCAACAAAACAACAAATAAAGAAGGTCTTCAGTGAAGATTTTGTTTTTAATTAGTACATTGACTTTTTCTTAAAAATCTATTCTATATTTAGCAATTTAGCATAAGGGAGGCCATTGACAACCCGAGACAAAAGAAGCAACAAAACATGAGCAGTGGACATACCTCAACATCTCATAGACAACAGTGATTTAAGGAAAAGGCAGGGCAGATATAAGAATGTATAAGAAAAAAAAAGCAGCAGATTCCCTCTCAAGGATTGACAGATTTCAATGCAAATGTAACCCAGTGTAATTATTGATTGTCAAAAAATAAGTATACATTCAGAGTGTCTTTGCAGAATCAGAGCCCTTTGGCTGATGTGGGGTTGTGAAGCAGCATTTAACTCCTGTCCTTCGGTGCCAGTGCAGATGGAGGTCAGTGTGTCTGAATGTCCTCACTCTGCAGCTACAGTCCGGGTGGAAAATACAACCAATTTAGCTTTGATACCACTCAGGATCAATATGGCTTCATCCCCAGCAGGGCCGAGGGGGCCAATCGGATGGCCTGGCTGGCTGGCCTGGGGTGTCCTTAACAAAATGGGACAGCAAATAAAGAAGGCACAGACTCGACTGACCCGAGAGCAGCAGAGGAGGAGGAGAGAAGAAAGGAGACAAGAACACACGAGAGAGGAGAGGAGGTACGATGAAAGGGGAGGAAACGAGACAAGAGAGGAGAGAAGAGACAAGAGCCGAGGAGATGAAGGGAGAGGTGAGGAGAGGAAGAGAAAAGATGAAATGAGAAAAGAACAGCACTCGTATGTCTTTGTACCAAATAACTAGACACTTCAGATATGATTTCAAAGACATATTGATTGATACATCTGACACTTTATGAATTAAACAGAACATCATGTTTGTAAATGCGTAGCCTCGACTGCTCGACTGTTGAAAAGGGTAAAGAGGTATGTCCGCTGACAGGGGGAAACAAAAAGCACATTCAGAACATGTTTAAATCAGAAACACAACAGAGGCTATCTACAATAAGAGAATATAACAGTGAAATAATGATGATGCATTGAGCACTGGGGTCCAAAAATCAAGAAAACAGCAAAGTTGATTATATGGAAAGCTATACAAATGATAAAAGTTGGTCTTACAAAAAAAAAACAAACAAAAAAAAACAAAAAAACAAACAAATATGCATCCTTGTATTAACGTTCATATTCTTTGTATTTTCCCTCATGTTTACACATGTAAATAGAAGACAAATGTGTCATTTTTATACAGAATTTAGAAATTCACAAAATAAATAAATTCGCTGCGGCCTTAAAATTGAATCTCAATTGTATATTATATGTATATATATATGTATATATATATTCATATATATTCCATTTCATATAAACAGGGTTTAAAAGGTTGGAGCCTCTGAAGAAGAGGCTGATAAAATCTATTTTATCCTGCGTACTCTCTCTTTCTCTCCATTTTTGCCTTTCAATCTTACTGTGCCTCCAGTCTGCAGCTCTATACAAATAGTTGATGTTGGACTGTCCTTGGTGGACAGAAAATGCCCATTTCCATAGTAACACAGTGTTTTAAGGCTAGGAGTAATAGAGAGCAAATGCATACCTTTTGTTTATATGAAAATAAATGAGTAATAAGTTCTTAAAAGTCTGACAGTCTGAAAAGCCATTTAGTCCGTTTTTCATCTTTTTCCCCCCAACGTTTCCAAGAAAGAGTCTTGAGCTGTTTGAACTTCCTGTAAGGCACTCTTCATTAAACTCTGAGGTGTGTGTTTTTTTCTCCACATTGGACACCATGACACAACATCCACCTGTCATCCATGGGAACAAAAAACACCCACAGTCACTCTGCATGCTCTCAGAAGTCTGATATCATTGCACCATTTGGCATTCAGTCCCCCGGTTTTGGTCCGTTGCATTCTCCTCTTTAAACATACAAGTCCAGTGAGATGTAAAGTAAGAAAACTACTAACTGGCACATTTGGTAGACAGAATCCCTGGTTTATCCGATGGCTGTTCTCCTGGGGAGGGAGGGGGGGGTGGTTTGTGTGAATGTGAGTGATATCCGTGTCTCTGTTTAAGTGTATCTGTATCTGTGTGTGTTGGGGTTCATGTCTACAGATTATAATCTCTAATCTGAAGTTTCTTAGAAAAAAACTCAACACTAAACTTTGATTTTTAAAATTAGGCACATGGTCACAAAATATGTGAGTAAACAATAAATCCTGAGGCTGACCTGAGCAACCTTTAAGAGCATAACGCTGCAAGATCCCTCGCTTCTGATCAGATCACTGTGGTAAGAAAAGAAAACATCAAGTCTGTGGGCAAAATGGATAGAATTGTTGTTTTTGGTTCAGCTTGTGCGCAAGAGAGTCTAGGCCTCTGCAGGCTCTGTCTTTATCTGGATAAAGTTTGCAGGCAGCTGGACAGACAGCGGCAGCTCCTGCAGGCCTTTGATTCCCTGCTCCGGCTGCAGGGACATCTCCCCACGCACTTCCAGTTCCTCCACAGGAGTCAGGCCCTCACCAGGGCTGCTACTCTGGGAGGAATGTCCATTAATTATAGTTTCACTTGCAGGCTCCTGGCCCTGACTTTGACTGGTATCAATAATCACAGTCCTATACTGCAGCTCTGCCTCCCCTACCTCCATTTCTTCCTTCTCAAACGTATGTGCCGTCAGTGATGGATCACCGTTCACCATCGACTGGAAGTAGCTGGGGTCCAGCAACTCCTCTTTGACCTGCAGCCCTGAGAGATCGCTGGATTTGAGCACGGTGGCAATTACGGTGCCGGGCTGCTGTGCCACCATGGTCTGGCCGCAGGTGGTGTTGATGGCGACCAGGCGGGGGAGACTGTTGAGGTTGGAAGCGGTGGAACTAATGACTCCTGGAGGGGAAGTGCAGGAGGAAGTGGTGGAGGAGGAGACAGTGGAGGAGCCCAGACTGGTGACCAGGAGCTGCTGCGGGAGGCCATCCTGCAGGCTATTGGCTCCACCTGCTAAAGAGGCCGTTTGGATGGTGAGCACATCTTTACCACCTGCTGTGGTGGAGGGCATGGTGTGGAGAATAACCTGGGGAGAGGGGGAGTGGTTGGAGTCCCCGTTGGCCAGAACAGTGGTGAGGGGAACAGACTGAAGAGAGCCGGAAGATGTCAGGACCATAGGAAGTGACGCAGGAGCAGTGATGGTCCTGAAAAGACAAGATTAACTAAATATGTGCTGGTGTTTCTTCGTCTTCCCTGACAGAGCTGTTGTAACTGAATATTCAGCTTGCATCTTTGTAAATATAGACAAGGATTATTTTATAATGGAACCCTGTTGAGGGAGTTACCCGGTGCACAGCTATGATCCTAAACAGCAGAACTAATGCCCTTATTAATATTACAAATGGCATTGTCAGCTGCACCGCAGAAATCATTATTCTCCTTGATTCCTAACTGCAGACAATGTTTAACTGCTCAGACAAAAAGCCAGATGACTGACAATACATTAATAATACAAGCAGTGGACAAAGCAAACAATGGAATCGAAAGCAAATCCGTACAACAACACAAACTGCAGCCTAAAAACATCTCCGACGGTTGGTGAAACAACAACGCTTTGTTATCAAAACATCCTGTGGGTTTGGAATAGAGCCTGTTGATACTGATACAGGTTCATACTGATGCACGAGAGTTAGAAAATTCAGATCACAATACATCGACTGACATGATTTTTTCTTTAGATAAAGACATAACAAACACAAATCTTTTGGGTAAGGATCCCTTACAGGAACAGTTTGATATTTTGTGAAATACAAAAGCTAATTTGCTTTCTTGCACCGAGTTAGATGAACAGACTGATACCACTCTCGTGTCTGCCCGTTCTCCAATTAGCATGTTATATTTCATTTAATTTAATCCATACAAAAACCGAAGTGTAAAAACAACATGTTGCGGTTTGATCAGGTGTAAACTCCTGGAACTATTTCTTGGCCGGGAACAGTAACTTCCTAGAGCCTTTTTGTCAATGTGAGCAGAGCCAGACTAGCCGATTCCCCCTATTTACAATCTTTATGCTAAGCTAAGCTAAGCTAACTGAAATGAAAGCATTCCTCACTTAACTTACAGACACTCTCAATATGATTTACAGTGTGGAAACAGTGGGTATTGTGTTCTTCTTACCTCATAGCTTGTGCTGGATCTTGGACACCCGACACTTGATTTGCGTGCAACACATGAACAGACTGAAGGAGATGCGCGGCGTGTCCACCATTAGCTTCCTGGTATAGACATTCATCATTAGGCTCCTTCTTCATCTGCTTCACTGAGACTTGGTGTTGACCATGAGCCCGCCCGTGCCCTTTGGAACCTCCACGGACCACAGACCTCCCATTGGTAGATCTCTGGTTACCGTAGCCGGCGTTGGCGTCTGAGCTCGTGTCTTCATCCTCAATCACAACCAGATCAGGTGGCATCTCCTTAAACTGGTACACCAGCCGCTGCCCCTCCACTTTAGCCAGGATGCCTCTTTGATAATAGTACCTAGAGGAGAAAGCAGATAAGGAGCTGTTTAACACGTTATAGACATGATCATCATTCAAATCTAACAGCCTCATAAAAATATGAACATGTCTGTGGGATCATGTCTGCAGGGTTCAGAGCTAAATGGGAGCTAATGTGCGTGACAACGGCGCTTTGGAAAATGGTGCTCATCTGTATGTTCGTCTTACCTAAGAGCTCTTCCCATGGTCTCATAGTTCATGTCAGGCTTGTTCTTGTGTTTGCCCCACAGCTTTGAAACTGCTTTGGAGTCCACTAGCTTAAAGATGCCTTTCTCCCGCTGTGTCCACTTGATGTATTTGGGACAGGTGTTTTTATCCTGCAGTAAAGCCAGAAGGAATTCCCACAGGTAGATGGTGTTGCCTGCAAATTCAGGGAGGGGGATAAATTAAGTCATGTTTTTTACATTCAAGCACATCGTACATCCATGGTGAGGCCTTAGAGCTGTGCTACAGACATCTATCTTTTCTTTTCTTTTTTTTTTTTTAGCAATTTTCAGAGTTTTACTTAAAAATATTACATGGCAGCTACAGGGTTACAGGAGAAACGACTTGTGTAACTGTTGTGTGTGTGCATGTGTGCCTTGGAAGGGAATTAATTATACCAAGCCTGGGAGTAGATTACTCTAATTTGCAAGATACTGTGGCCAGAAGTGGTTAAAAACAGCATCGCTCCCAGCAGTCACTTGAATCCCAGACACGGTGACAGGGTGATGTATATGTGTGCAGCTGAACCTGCCGTCTCCAGCCCCCTCCTCTTTGTGTCACACTGTATGGTGCAATGAGGGTTCACATCAAGCAGCACTAGTCTGCCTCTATCAGTGGAGCATCAGCGTGCCCTCCAGCCTACAATCACTTCTGTTTCCCTGTGAAACACAGCACTCTGAGAGTCCCTCATCCATTAACTCGGCCAGATTCAACCCGGCCGGACTGCAGGGGTTGAGGACTGCTGTTTGCACACTCCACAGGAGGAAACAGAGCGTACACAAGAGGGGGAGAGACCTTGATTTTTATTGGCTCATTACAGAGAAGCGGACTAGTTAGTGAGGCTTACCTTTGCCCTCTTTGCTCTTCTTCCTGAGTGGCAGGTTAGGGGTGGTGATAGGGGAGCAGGGACGCACCGCCCGCGGCTTCCGGACTATGATTCAAATTGAGGGGTGGCATGTTATAAGGTCACAGTGAAATCATCCAATTACTTACAACACTGAAACTTTATCACAGGAGATCATTGCTGTGTTGTAACAGGGAGGAGGAGCACACTGTTACCTTTGCTTTTTTTCTGAGGTTTTAATGAAGTTTTTTGGGGAATCTCATCCATGGATGAAGTGTCCTCGTCTAGGGACACGTCAAGGGCACTGTTGTCCATCTGGTCGGGCCTCAGTGGGGCATATGTCAGCTCTGACTCCAGCAGAGTGCCATAGGAGTGAACTGAACATAAATAAGACAAACAGGAACACAGACAAACCATGAATACACCACGAAGATCGAGTCGAATGCTCCAGATATGATTAATGTGGGATCAAAACTGAAATATTTTTGCACCATTTCTGAAACTGTAACAACGCAAATGAACTTACTCATACGTTTCTCATCCAAAATGTTGTTTGGAGACTCCATGTTGAGAAGAGCTGCCGCAGCCTCGTTTGTCTCCATGCTGTCCTCTGCACCTGAGACCGTTGTTTCTGTGCACCAGACAAAGACAAATTCATGAGGTCCCTGCAGGTAAATTCTTTTTTCATATATTGTGGTATTTCAGTTTGTCTGTGTCTTTATCAGATACATCAGATATATCTGAAGGAATTAATCGAATTTTAAAGGTGACATCAAGATCTATAAAAAATTAATGGTACAAAAAAAAAGGGAAATATTGTAAGTTTCCAAGAAAGAACAAAGTAATTTGATAATGATTTAGGAAAATATGAATATCTTTCAAAGAAAAGTTCCATTTAAACACAAATACTTATTCATTCTTCATTCATTTATCATCGGAAAGGTTGTCCTTCATGTATGCTGAATTGTCTGCTTTGCATTTTTATATATTCAGGTAGCCTACTGTTTACTCATTAAAGACTCTCTAGGTTATGCTAGTGATTAACTGTAATTAAATAAGTGAAGACTGTTTTTGATTCCTGATAATTAGTATCAAATTGCATTGTTCTTTCCCAGAAACGTTTTGGAAATTGTGGAGCAGGGCCCCGGTTTCTGTGATCCATCTTAAGACTAAGATGATCCAGGTCCAGGTGTATATATATGATGAGATTCACATTTGTTTCATTAACAATTAAAAAAAAGAAACAGATTTAGTTGTGAATTTAGACGTAAACTGATTTAAAAAAAAAAAAAAGGTAGATAAGATAGCAAAGTAAAATATCTTTACCTGAGAGGTCCACCCCTCCCACCAAGATGGATGACTCCTCCACCACGTGGAGGGTGGTGTCCACCATGATGCCGTTGGGCACTTCATCCGACTCCAGGCCTGAGTAGACCTGCAGCAGATCGGCTGCAGGCACCTGTTCAACAATCACCGCTGGGAATACTGATGGGTCGTCCAGCTAAATGGAAAGAGAACACACACACACACACACACACACACACAC
The DNA here is from genome assembly GCF_002260705.1 of Seriola dumerili. Lineage (NCBI taxonomy): Eukaryota > Metazoa > Chordata > Actinopteri > Carangiformes > Carangidae > Seriola > Seriola dumerili. The sequence goes on from NW_019174586.1 coordinate 8,661,514, forward strand.
ACACACACACACACACACACACACACACACAAACAAAGATACACACATAGAGAAAGGTATGAGATGTCGCAACACCGGCGCTACAACTGGGAGGCAAGGGACAGATGGTCTTTGCGAATACATACGTGTAAATCCAATAAAAACGCCATTAATTCCTCCACTACACGTCATAAATGCAATATAAATACCACAGATGACATCAGATTAATGTTATAACCCGATCTGGTCTCTTATTTTTATTGCCTTGTAAAATATTGTAGATTCATACTCAATTTCAGCTAATATGGAGGCACATAGCATGGAGGAAAGCTCATTTCTGTGGTGTTGCAGCAGCCCACAGGGACCCGCTGAAGAAGACAGGAACCAGATGTTTGATTTGGCCTACTTCTCCTGAGAAGTTAATCTTATGCTCAGAAATTATATAAGCCCAAATGAATGTTAATGGATCAATCATGAACTGCAGGCAAACGCCCCCTTCATCATGTCCTAAACGTGCTTTGGGAATTCCAACCTTGCCGTCTCATTTCAGGCACGGCACAGCCTGATGCAGAAAAGGAGCAGGGGGAGTTTGGTCCAAACCACGGAGGAACAACTAAGAGGCACAACAGACCAGAGAGCTCCTCAAACACACACGTGTCAAGAGTCCTCGCTGGGCGTTTGGTTCGTGTCAATGTGAGGGACATGGGGACTAACTCAGTCCTATGAATAAGTGGGTCATACGGTCCTCTAAAGCTCTCAGTTTGAGACTTAAGTGAGCTGTCGCTTTGTATGAAATACATTCAGCATCGGAGGCAAAGGCGGATCTGATTCAGAAATCATCAAATTAAATTAAATTTTTAATCCATAATCATGATTTTTGTTTTAAATGAAAAAGGTCACCTCAGGTTGCAGTTTGATTCAAAACCACTCAGGGTCAACTGACCACCAGGAGATGGCAGCAGACTACACTACACTACACTACACTACAAACTGTGCAGAGATCATTTCTTTTACCATGTCGGTGCCAAGCAGCTAATGAAACTGCTTTGGCTAAACCAGAGTTTTCTAAATGTGCATCAGAGTGATCAGAGAGCAACTTAATGCCACCAGCAACTTAATGCCACCAGACATAGACCTATCTGAAAAAACAAGACAATTTGCTGGACTGTTGTTTTTCATTAGAACTTGTCACAACACCCTCATGTACAAAACACTGAAACACTGAAAAGCAGAAAGAAAGAAAATGTTAACCAGCAACCTGTTTTTTCTCTTTAAATAGATGTTTGTGTTATTCAGTATTCTATCTAAATTTAAACCAACCAGACAATGTAGAAGAACAAAAGCACATTCTTACAGTGATGGTGTGATTAAAGGGAGAAATAGACAAGACAAAAAGGTGAAGTAAGAGAAACATGAATAAAGGCGTATCTGTCTCTTTGCACAAGTGTCCATTGTTGGTTTGGACCTCGAGGCATACCAGGTGTCTGGGCCTTGAGTCGTGGGGGTGAGAAGAGGGGGCAATGGAGCCAGATACACACCCATTTCAGCTACACTTTAACCAGCAGACTAACAGACTGGCTCGTTATTTGGACATTGCGTTAAACGGTTAGTCCTTCTAAGCAGCACCGGCAGTAATTAGCCAAAGCTGTTCATTAGTTGAACATATGCTCTGTACGTACTGTAGTGTAGGCGTCTGTGGGTATAGAGCAAGATTTGGAAGATCAGCAACAAACACCTTGTGTCATCTCGGCAGCGAAACCACGAGGCCTCCTGGGGCTAATAAAAACCCATGGTTTTGCTTTGACTACAGGCGCTATCAATGTCTCACTGATATACACTGAATGTTTCCCATTAATCGGAGTCTTTGGTAGACATATTATCAGATAGCTAGACGGGGAGGCTACCACATCTCCCCGCCTGAACTTAAATGATGTTTGCTGTCCTTGTGTGGCATTTTGACTGTTGGTCTGCTGAGCTCATGAAACATCGAAACGACACCTCCCCCCTCCCATGAAACGCTGAGTCCCACACAGTTTGCTGACAGAGTGAGAGACGTCTGGAGAGGCTGTCTCTACAGATCCTGTTTTTGCTGGGAACACCTTTAGACTATTCTTGTGTTGTCATGTAAACTAAGTTTTGATTTGACAATTTGAAAAGTGCTTTGCGATGCGTAAAGAACTACAGAGAAGAGAAACTTGTTGTTTAAAGGCGTCACGTTGTGAAAAAGCGGGGCTCTCAGGGAGGACCGTGAGACATGTAACACAGTCTGACAAATAATATTCAACATCATAAAGGTTTTAACAGCTTCTTCCTCTTTGTTGACTTGGATAGTGTTTCTAGTAGGGAAACAACAAGTGCGATAAGAATCAGGTCGATTTGCATTTTTGAGTTCCTCATTCTGCCTCTAAAAGCAACAGCATCTGTGCAGGTTGCCCCCCACCACCACCACCATCACCACCACCACCGCCACACCCTACTCTCTTCTGCTTTACCTGCTCAGCCACAATGGAGTCCAACTGTCTGTACACTTACAATACCCTCAGATTCACAACAGTTGACAAAGTGTATCTGCCTGCAGCGTGAGAGATGCTATTTTTTTTTTTTTACCTAAAAGCCAGATACGTTTGTTTCTGTAGCTTGAAACTTTTATTTTTTATTTCAAATTAAGAGAACAAATTGCAGAGCTACCTGTAGTTGAATCAGAGATTGTGTACAAAATAACAAAGCTAAGTATCACCCTGCAGTCAATACATGATACACCCAAGGGAGCTACTTATTGACCTAAAAACCAATACAGCAAGGCTAATCATTAAAGAACCTACTCTATGATTTCACTCAGCTCCAACAGCTTTATTGTGGCCTAAATAAATCTTTACAACAGCCAGAAGAAACAAAATGGCCACTGCGGCACTACATTAGTGCAGTGCATTACAGCGTGTTGTTCCTTTTTAGGGGTATTTTCAGGACTTGGTAAATAGGGGCATACTGCTTGCATAACAGGCTAAGTGGGTGCAGCAAGGAACAAAACCGTAGCCCTTGAACAATGCAAGACCTTTTCGTGGAATTATCCCGTGCCTTTCAAGCAGCCTGGTAACTGGTCTGTCAGGTTAGGCCTGAACCGGTGCTATTCAGGGATCCAGTGACAACTCGTCACTCTAGATACACACATACAAACACCGGTACACATAAACACACATACATCCACACTTACAATCAAGCCTGCTCCACAGGATTCAGACACGGGTGTGGGGATGAGATAACTGCACACCTGACCAGGCAATGAAAAGACACATAGGCACAGGTTCACATCGTATCCACACACAGTAACCTTTCTGTCATAAACACATTCGCGGCCAAGCCCCACCCTTTCCCTCCCACGCACCCCAGCCTCGCTGCAGGTTTTTCCTTTCCATGTCTGTGTTCCCAACAGCCCACACTCGTCCTCCCAGACCTCCTCTCTGCTCCATCCTCCCCTCCGCCTGCCTCGTTCCCCAGCATGTTCTCAGAGTTGAAGATCACAGGCCCTGAGTCACAGCTATTCCTGCCCCAGTGACCATGCTGTTTACACAAGTTTTGTTTGTCTTACATTTATCAACAAAATCACATACAGTACATCTGGTTAAAATGGCCCAAAGGTCTTTTGATCAAATAAAAAATATTGATTACAAGCCCCTCAAAAGTTTCAGTTGTGGCTTCTCCACTGTCATATATACCTGATTGATTTCGTCCATCCCATTGCTGGCGAATTCAAACACCAGCTCACTGGGCTGCACCGCAGTCGTCATGGCGGTGGAGTTCAGAGGGCAGGGAGCAGCCTGAAATATCTCGGCCGTGACTACTCCGGCTTCTGTCTCTGCACAGAGAGCGACTCAGCTTCGCCTCACAAAATGGCTTCCCTGTCGTCGTCGTCCTCCTCCTCCTGTTCTCGAACCCGCAGCGGTTAGTGCTCCGAGAGAGAGAGACCACGAACCGAGTTTCAGAGGAGTGCTGTGGCCCAGGAGGGAGCAGCCTCGTCCCTCTCTGACACGGAGGCTGGGTCCCGCTGCGCCTGGAGCATCTACACCTGGCAGAGAGAGAGAGAAAGAGAGAGAGAGAAAGAGAAAGAGAGAGAGAGAGAGAGATAGGGGCTAAGTTTATTTTCACTGAGAGACAAGAGAGGCAGGGGGAGCAGAGACAGTACGGTGTAAAGTAGTAAAGATGGCAAGTGTTTCTGAGGCCTAAACTCATCATACAAATAATAATAGAGGTTTAAGGCAGCAAACACATATGACACTGACTAATTCCTGCCTCCCTGCTTGACAAGCCCTCTAATAAACTCAAAGCAAGACCAAGGGAAAAAAACAGGTTTCCCTAATGTGTTGTAATTGTTTTAGAAAGCTATTAGAAAGATTTTTATCTTATGTTTACTATAAATACCTATTCTAATTTAAATATCAGAGATGTGATGCCGTCCTCATCCATCTGCTCATTTTAGGCTCTGAGGCCTAAAAACTGAAACTATGGACAGGGAAACAGATAGATCTTCTAAATAATCTAGGGCTGCATCAAACTCCTATTTTCATTATTGATTAATCTGTCAATGCGCTTCTTTGCCTGACAAACAATCGCAAAATCACTACTTACTATAATGTAAGACCAAGAAAAGCGGCAAAATGTCAAATCTGAGAAGCTGGAACCATCAGCTGTTTGGAATTATTTCTTGAAATGTAATTTAAATCAATTATCACAATAGTTGCCCGTTAATCTTCTGTCACTGATCAATTAATCAGTGTAGCCATAAACTAAGCACAACAACATATTGGCGCGTACGCAGCAGGATCAGGAGGAGAGCACGGTTTATTCTGATTTAATCACTAACGCCTCTCATTTCAGAGCAGACTCCCCTCAGCGCACCACCCTAGATCATGAGGAGACGGGCTGATATTATGATCACATGAAGGGGTGGCGGGGCAGAGAGGGTGTGAACAAACACTCCCTCTATACAGAACTACACACACACACACACACACACACACACAGGTGAGAGATCACTCGTTTGATGACGCTGTGGAAGCCCCTCTGTGCTGACCCTCGGGGAGTCACTGTCATCACAGGCAGCGGGGGAGAGAAAACTGGAGGTCGTGTGCTTGTTAGTTTGTGTGTGTGGAGGTGTGTCCCAACAACCTGATACCCAAAGGCAGGTTTGGGGACTAAAGGATGGGAGGGGCTGATGTTGATCAAGAGACCCCAGGGCCAAACACACACACACACACACACACACACACATACACACACCCCCCACCCCCATCTTTCCCACAGACCAAAGAGCTGGCAGGAGTAGAGAATTTAGAGATGGCAATGTTTAGTACACCCCCTCCACCACACACACACACACACACACACACACACACACACACACACACACACACACACACACACGTGCACGCACACACACAAACACACACACCATCCCTGCTTTTTCCAGTGCTGCAGGGTGGAGCTTATTTGCTTTGAAATGCCTGTGTGACTGACAAAGTTGCATACCAGGCCAAATTGTATTTAGAAGGCAGGGGGTAACAGGAGGAGAGGTAATAGAAAACGAACACACGGGCCAAACAAATGTTGCGATTTAGTTTATCTTTCTGCTAAGCATCCAGACAGAATATTAACATGCGGCCGGGGTCTGGAAAGCATCAGTTTGGGAGACAGAAAAGAGACTAGTGTTTCACTCCAGTCAGTCTCTCTTGCTGTCTCTGCTGGGCAGGGTCCATGTCCACTCCTGCCAGAGCTGGATGCTGCTGCCATCTGTCTGGAGTGCCCTGGTCCTCTTGGCATATGAGAGTGTGACAAGACATTACCAGTCTCTAGCAGAAAAGAGGGGATATACTGTATGGGGTTTCCAAATGGAGGAAGATGTATAAATCATGTAGCAAAGAAAAGACAAAAAAAAAAAAAGAAAACGTGGGTTGACATGTGTGTGCCTTATCCATTTATAATTCCCCATAGACCACACACACATATTTGAAGCAGATGCCCTCGTGTGCCCTCTGTGAAGCTGGACCAACACACCCCATGTGGGATAAGGCAAATGTGCAGCGGTCTGTATCACATGGGATCACTCTGCGATTGCCCTGCCCAGCCTCGCTGCCTCATCCCAGATCTGAGGAGATACTATCACTAAACCAACAGGCGCTCTCTGTAACTGAGCATCTTAGTTCCCCTTTTGAACTGTCAGTTTGTGTTAGAGTTACAGACATTTATGGGGCTGATGGTGTGAATGTAATGCTTGCGGGCTTGACTGTGGGTAAACGATGAAAAAAAAAACCATCAGCATTTTAATTAACGGGTTATCAGATGACATGGAGCAGACTGTTATCAAATCTTAAAATCATCATGTTGAATCAAGATAGAAGTAAACAGTATTTCTTTCACTCTCCGTTTCCCATGTCTTGTGTGTTGTCTGCTTCATACTCCAGTGTATCAGACTGTGACAGTGTTTGCATGTGTGTATTTTGTATATCCCTCCTGTCAGTGCTTCATTGATCGGGATGGCCCAGTTGGCATGGTGCTAACAGCAGACAGGGATACAAGAGAGCCAGCCATTAGTCAGACACAGTCTGCACATTATCCCCAAGCACATGACAACAGCTGCCTTGTCCCAGCACAGGGGCAGGGTTGTAACTGCACTTACTACGTCATGAAGAGGAGAAGAGGAGGAGAACAGCGAAGGGAGGGATTTCACTGGGATGTTAGTCAATGCGTAATAGTCCAAAGAGCAAATAGACTGCCTGTGACTCGCTCTGGGTGGGGCCTTCTTTTGACAGACTTCAGTATTTTAGTGTGGTTACCAGGCGGGGCATCCTGCTGAGGTCTACAGCACGAACTGTGTAACTCTGGTGTCCAGTATTTAAATCCAACCAAACACATGTGCTGCATGTCATCTCCCTTTCTCTCTCTCCCCTTGTAATTCCTGCTAGTGCCTGCTGGTAAAAACTTAATGAAGGTAAAATGCCATTAAAAAAACCTGCTGAAACAATTAGATAATTACTTAATAGACATATCATTAAATAACTATTCTAATAACACATTAATCATTTGCTTTGTTTGTTTGTTGCTTGTTTTTTTTGGGGCCCGTTGAGGGCAGAGGAACAAGCTGTACTTAAAGTTTATCACCTCGGTTGTTATGGTGAACAGTCTCCTTTTTACACATCCAGCAGACACTGAGCATCAGCATTTTGCTCCTAAATGCTCCACTATGTTCACGAGCTAGTTGTTAACTGTGTTTGTCATCTACTTGGTGGCGAGCAGGTAGTGTACAATCAGTTTTTAGAGGGAAAACAGTTTTTGGGTCGTAAAACCAAAACAATGAGCTGAAAGACGTTAAAACCTCAAACCATCTTGTGCGATGTGAGGATTTAAATATTCTTTTCTGACTCTTTATAATAAACTGAATCTATTTGACTTTTTTTTTTTTAACTTTTGATGGAAACAGTTGGTAGCTGACTCTTTGTGATGAGCATCTGTTCCTAATGTCTGACATTATGTACAGTGGCAACCACCAATTATTTTCATTATTGTTTAACAGAATAATTTAAAGATTATCATTACTACGGTCAGCTGATAGTGCGCCTCCATCCTGGCCCGTCGTCATGTGATCATGCTGATGTCTTTTTTAATCAATCTCCTCTCTTGCGGCAATTACGACTATCTGTTATATATGGCAGCCTGTTGTGCAGCAGACTGAGGAGGAGTATGAAGCAAACATTGGCCTACTCCACCCCTACAGCATGGTGACTGCCAGTCGCAATAACAACCAATTAGAGTCAGGATTCATGAACAAATGGAGCATTCCCAGAAGGCCCTACTTCCCCCGCTTTAGTCTCTTCAGCTGAGCTCATTGTTGACCATGAAAGGAGGTAATTTAAGCCAATTGAATGACTATGCAATGACTCACCCTGCATGTGGTGAGTGCAAACATTGATGCAAGAAAAGGACCAGGGCAAACTTTACTTATCAGCCATTTTCAGCTCAGGTTACAAATATGCAGATTCCCGCAGGTGACATTATTGTTCAGCAGTGTACTGGGAGGCCTGTGATTCGACAGCACAGGACATATGGATGGCTGCTGTCACAGACAAGAGAGGCTGGTATTCTTGGTATTTGAAATGTTTTTTCCCCCCACTAAAAGGTAGAGACGGTGCAGATCTGACTGGTAAAAACTGAAATGGACATGAATCAAGAGTCTTCCTGGAAGGTTTCAAAACTGACAGAAGCCGTGATTTTGTTCTGAGACACATTTCAGTAGCAACAGGAAGAAATCTCAGCCTTACATGAGTCCTACAAAGGTTTAGTTTTCCCTGTTCAGCTGTGCGGAGAAACACCAATGTGCAAGATGGCAGAAAATGTGTGGGCTTACCACTGCCATGTTATTGAATGGTTGTCAGCACAGACATGCTGTTTTTGCAGGATCCTCCTGGTTCCTGTAAAGGAAATGACTCAGTGATATGAAGCTCAAGCTCATTCCTGAAGCCCTCCGATAGCCCGTGTAAGCATCACACCATCCTGGTCATCATTTCTGGACAGCAGTTCCCATTTCAGCATGTTTTACCCAGATGTCCTTAAACTAAGCACCAGCATGTAACAATAGCATTTTTAGCATCATGGAAAATTGCTCAAACAACCATTTCAGCTGAGTAAAAACACAGCTTACTCTGTATATTCTGCATTTTGAGATAAGACAAAACATTGTAGGCAGTGTTGACTGAATTATTAGGAGTTGTATCAACACCAGACAAAACATGCACAGAGCTGGTTTTCACCACTGCTACAGCACTGTCAGCAGCACCAAAACTGTTTTGTATACAGCACTTTCTGGGCATCCTACATTTTACTCACCACCCAGCATTGCACAATACAGCATGTCTCACCATGTTTCAAACTGCAACTCAACTTTATTGAAGTGAATAAAGGACTGCTTTCAGTGCAATCCTGAGGCCTCACCATGCGTGTGGCGATAAAATGGCAGAAACAGGCACAGAGGCAGGCACAGACGCTGCTTAACAGCATGCAGCTGCAGAACACAAGGCATCAGAAACACAGACAAGAGGGCACTGCGTCCGAGCCAGCACCCACTGTGTCTGTCTTACACTAGGAGGCATTTCACTCTGCCGTGCCAGGGCCAAATGAAGACTGAAGAAGAAAAAAAAAAAAAACGTCACCTCGAGCATAGGCTTTCAGAAAGAGAATGGAATTTAATCTCATCTCCTGCAAACCTTGTACTTTTCCACTCAGGCTTCAGGCTGTGGGAGAAGGACCCGTGCCTTCCTGTGACAAAAGTTGTTTGTGCCAACCAACACTCTATTAGGTATACCATTTGGCATTATCTTGAAGATTAGACAGTAGCTTTAGTAGGATAATATGGTCTTGAGATCTCGGATGAAAGCGCACTAATGTCCCCAGAGTTACAAGTTCAGAAATGTCCTCAGAGACCAGATTCCACTTCTTTTTTGGTCAGTTTTCACTCAAATATGGAAGAGAGACATATCTGAGATGTTACAGGCTGTTTTCTGCCCTATATATATATATATATATATATATATACTCAAACATGCCCTTCATCACAATGTACTGGACTTTCTTGTACAGGAGAAAGAGAAATAATGACAGCTAGAAATAGCGGTGTGACATGTTTTAAAACTGGGTTGAAAAAACACCCACAAAATGACCTGTGAATCTTGCACTCATAGGCACAGCATCACTGAGCAGTGGCTTCTGCTGATATATATATATATATATATATACTCAAACATGCCCTTCATCACAATGTACTGGACTTTCTTGTACAGGAGAAAGAGAAATAATGACAGCTAGAAATAGCGGTGTGACATGTTTTAAAACTGGGTTGAAAAAACACCCACAAAATGACCTGTGAATCTTGCACTCATAGGCACAGCATCACTGAGCAGTGGCTTCTGCTGCTTCCTGTCTGTTAAACCACATTCAGAAGAAAATTTCTTCCTCTGTGTAAGAGCGGAAAGTTCTCAACTCCCCCTCCTTCCTTCTCAAACAACATGCTGTTACTCTCGTAGATGTGACTCTTGTGATAGAGACAGCGTTTCCTACATGAGTAGCATAGGGACTACAAATATCTCCACCGGTGACGTAAAAAGACAAAAACGTTTGGCTTTCAATTGGACGGTTCTGAGACACTGACTGAGTCTTGTACATTAACATAGAATTGTACATTAACAGTGTTTCACTTGGTACACTCACCGGAAAACATGTTTTGCATGCAAAACTCAATCTTTTTAGCACAGAGACCCATGATTATAATTAATTAGAAAAGCAAACTGATAAGGCCTTTCAGTACACTGTTAGATAGATTAAATCATAGACACCATTGTATTATCTTGGCTTCTGGCATCTTCAAGCCTGCTACACCGTTTAATGACAGTGATGGTGAAATTAGGAGGATCACAACATCACTCTCAAATCCCCACCTGCCACTTGCAGACATCTCTTCCCCACAATGCTGACACAAGGCCTGCAAACACAGACAGCATTACTAACCCACCACCATCCTTCCACTCACACACATACACACTCACAAACATCCCTAGCTTGGCCCCAAATTCTCAGAATGCACAACAAAGTTCCTGTCACACAGTGTTCACTTATAGGTCAGATCGCAGAGAAAATTATATCAGTACACAAATGAGCTGTCTGAGCAACTAGAGCACCCCGCAAACTTTTTATGAGCCACTAAGAATAACTGCCCTGAAGCACATTCATTAACTCTATAAAAGAAATTTCATCCGCTGAATTAACTTCTGCTTCTAGTTAATATGAAGAAATCATAGGCCTGGAGATGGACCCATACAAATCCAAATCACAATAAATCCTTCAAAACTAAACAAGTGTCAAGTTGGCTCCATTATTGCCGCCTTACCCGATGCATAATGAATCCAAAATTGGGTTTTGTGTCAGAGAAGCATGTTTTAACTTAACAGATGCATTAAAACTGCTGCCAGCCGCCTATTTCTATTATGTGGCAACAGGCCACATGTCACAGATAGGAAGAACCATTGAAGTTGTGAAAACAGGACAGGAAATTGCAGCAAAGTTTTAGAAAAGACATTTGCAACCTCAAACATCACAGTTTGATCTGCTGTGTGCTGTTCTGATAGCGCAAAAGCCTGCATGATTTTATTAAAGCATCTGGACATTGTCAGTAAGATGACGACTAACACTGGTCTGGCAAGGTGCATCAATGGTGGTGGAAAATGTCATGTTTGTAAAGAACTCAAGGCAACAGAATCTCAAAACAACAGTGCTGTTGAAGTTAGTCTGAAGCCAGATCTAAGCTCTAACACCAGTAATGTTTGACAGTGAGAATCCCACCACCTCAATGTTTTCTACTTTACTTATTGCCAATAAAAAAAGAAGACAGATTAAGTCAGATATGAGATTTGTTTGTTGGAGTTTGGCAAATCCAGGTATTTTCACAAAAGAAATGATCGAAATGAAAGTGATTATAATTTTTTAGCCGGGCCTGTCTATCCAAGGTCAAAGCACTGACCTAGCTGCTGAAAAAAATGACAATGTTTTCTCCAAAATGAGATGTGCGAATGCATATTTTAACATAGAAAGACGCAATGCTACATCAAGCAATGCTATTTATTGGGTTTGTGGGTTTGTGTGTGTGTCAGAACTGTTACAGGTAATACATTTGAAGAACAGTACTAAATATTTTGAGCGTCCATTTTTACTTATAGATCTAATTTGTATATTTGGTCATATTAGAACCTGCTTTTGAATGGACACTTCTCATCATAAAACATGTGGTCAATCAGCAACAATATCAGCTGCTGGCCCTCATTATGGGTACTACTTATTTATCATACAGTACCACCACCAGGACCATGTCCACTTTCCTCCTAAATGAACTAGCTTAAATGAACTAGGTTAAAAAGAATCTGAATCTGACAGGTAATAGTAGCTATTACTGCTCATTACATCCTCTGATGTCTCAGCTCAATTAGACCATTTCTTCAATTTCAAAATCACAGTAATTCTAAGTAAAAAACACAAAAGCTAAGAACAAAAAACATGCAAGTCTGTGCATGTGTGTCAGTTGCCTCAAACTGCCCTGCTGATTCCTTTATTGCAGACATATTTGAAATGCTTCATCCTGAGTCTGCTGTTGTCTCGGCTGCTGTGTGCAAGCAATTTAATGCATGACTAGACTGGAAAAGCTAAATTCTCTCCTTTTTATACAGTAACTGAGCAGCCTAAAGGCATTAGATATGTACAGAAGACAGTCTGTGAAAGACAAAATAAGAACAATTTATCTAAATTTAAACTAAAAACATAATAACCAAAGAGAAATTCAAGTCCTGAAGTGTTTCTAAAAACATCACTACTGCGCTGCACTTATTCACACGCCCATCTCTGATGTGTTTACATTCATACCAATACTAACATGTCACAGCACAGGTAAATTGCCAGCAGCAAGAGAGGACATCATACCCAGAAAAATACCAGCAGCATATTCTCAACCAAGCTGAAATAAAAACAAGGTGAAGGACAGCATTCCTAATTCTTTCTTAAACTATAAACCAGCATGACAATTTTACTGCTGATAACAGCCATCACCTTATTTAACTTCACACAACTGATTTTCTTGAAGGGAGAAATACCACCTGGAGCTTATATATGTATGAACCTTGCCAAGATACTTTCCACAGCAGCCTTGCACCATATTACTAGGTACATGTTCAGATAGAGCACTGGCATCTCAGGGCTCCAAGCCTGAGTCAAGGCTGGGAACAGGGGACCCGGCTGTTGCAGAGGAGACTGCATACCAAACAGGTCTGGACGCAAGCAGGCTGATGTGTCCACCCTTAGTCAGGTATGCAGCAATATGTAACAGACAACACGCCTTGAGAGGGAACGGAATCAAAGAGAGATGAAATAATCTAATTTTTCTCTGGCTTGTCATTCAATCTGGGATCAAGATTTTCTTAAAGGAATAGTTCAACATTTTGGGAAATGCTGCTCTGCTTTTTTCTGCAGTTAGATGAGAGGATCGATTTGATACCACTCTCACGTACGAATGGCACATTTGCAGCAAGCAGCTGTCACCTTAGCATAATGACAGGAAATAGCTCTGTTCAAAGCTAACCAAAAACGCCTCCCCCCCCCCCCCAAGCCTGGAAGCTGTCGATCTTACACTTCAGTTTTGTATAAATTAAGCAAACGAAACAGCAGAAAAAAATGCTGCCTGTAGGCAGATATATGTAGGCAGAGCCAGGGTAGCTGTTCCCAGTCTTTATGCTAAGCTAACATAAGTGTCTCCTGGCTGTAACTTCATATTTACAGTACAGGCCCTAGAGTGGTATTGATCCTCTCATCTAACTTTTCTTGGCAAGATAGCTGGAAAAGAAAAGATTATTTCCCAAAATGTCAAACTATTCCTTTAAATCCACTATCAAACACCGTTTTCTGAAACAGAAGCAAAATAGAGACAGAGAAATTGAAAATCTCTATACTTCTATTTGTTACGTATGCTAATATTCCCTCTGCTGGAAAGGTTAAAACACCATGAAACATGTTAATTTGCAGCTTTAGCAAAGCTGTTTTCAAGATTTCTGCAGATCAAGCTTCGGTTTAACAGCTAATAACAACTAAATCAGCTCTTCTCATCTGATCCCCCGTAAAGCCTCACAGACAGGACCACTCACACTGAGAAAGCTTAGCCCCTTCAAGAGAGCTTATCTGATTTCACACAATTGGATACTGGGTCAGTGTGGTATTAAGTATCACTGGCCAATGTCTCTATCTAATCTCGAAGCAAGTAAACGTGTGCCCCACTCCTGGATCTCAGGACAGAAGTGCTGAGTCATTGCGTTTCCTGATGTCAGGTGAATACTTCAAAATAAGGTGAAGGGGAAAAACTGTTTTGCTGGTTGACTAAGCTCCCACGCCTAGAATACAACTCCTTAAGTCATGACAAATGTTTGAACTGCATGCTCTAGGTATTACAACATTACTCGTGCTTCAGTCACTCGATGTTGTCATCTTGAAACGTTGTACTGTAACTATGTCTCAACTGCACAAATAATGTAAAAAGTGGGATTACTGTACTAATACCAACATATTAAACTCAGTTCATGTATTTCAGCTGCTGCTAACATCAATCAAATGTTCATTTCACCTATTTGAAGAAGTGTTTGAGCTCCGTGCAGAAAGAAAAAGGACAGCCTGTCCCGCCTGGTCAATATTTGAGGAGGCTTTATGAAATACACTCGTTTATGATAGTCAGGCGATGAGGAAGGCGCAGCAGGAGTGCAGGAGATGAGGACAATAAACTACCTGGTTATATAACTAAATAATTACACTGTCTTATTGTTTAACCATTAGAGATCGGTAATAATTATATTTGGGAAGTAGAAAATGAGCATATAAGTTTAATTAAAATGGCGCTAAGTTTATCGCTCCTTCAGGAAGATACAGACATCCATGACACAGTAACCTTTGCTTCAGCACTGCTTTGAATAAAGAGGCCTGACAATCAGCCTCCCGAGGGGCTGGCTTTATGTTGTTCTGACGAGAATCACAATGCAAAAACGCAAAGGTAAACAAGGAGTGGCTGTTGCTTAGGAACAAGCAGAGGGAGAGGGCTTGTAAAGTAGGCTCTACGGTACAAGACAGAGAGAGCAGGTGGGCCTCATTCAGCTCAGCCAAGGCCCAGTGTGTTTGCGAGGACACATGTTGAAGACCAAGCAACGACAAGCATAAACAGACGGCCTCTGACTGTGGAGTGAACTGTATGAAATCCAAGCAATTCATTGAATAAAAGTACACATGCTCATTACAGCACCGATGGTGGAATTCGGTAGTTAATCCACCCACTTTACCCCTTAGGGGAGTGTAACCTCAACTACCTACACATGGACCAATTAAAAAGCTTATAGAGAAAGAGAAAGAAATGCATGTAGGCACATCCTGCTGATCCTACAATAACGTTGGATGAATACAAGTCACTGCAATGTACAGTAATGACTTAATTTCATCTTTGACTATGCTGAGAATCACATTTTTAATCCTTTTAAATTAAAGTAAACATCTAGTTAAGACGTGACAGGATTAAAGTAAGTAGCCATGTGTTTAACCAAATACATTACGCATCTTTGTACAAGCAAGGACTCACTGACAACCTGGAAAGTGTTGCTGCCAACAGCTCCAGAAACATGAGTTCAGATTTTAAGAGTAGTGACATGATAGTACAATGAAGTTTGTCCTGATGTGAATGAAGCAGCAAAAGTTTAACATTTGCTTTCTCAAGAAGAGGTAGATGAAAAGATTGCTATCACTGTCATGTCTTTGTGGTAGCTATCTAAAAACAGCCAGGAGACATTTAGCTTATCTTAGCGTAAAGACTAGTCTGCCTATTAGCACTTCAAAAGCTCATTAATTACACATAAGCTCCCATAAAGATGCAACTCCTTTTTGTATGGATTAAATAAATAAGTTACAACATGTTAATCAAGGAGCTTAATTGTGCTTGAAGGTGGATGTTGTTACATTTTGACAGAAACAGGCTGTTTCCCTCTGTTTCCACTCTTAATGCTAAGCTATGCTAACTGGCTGCTGGCTATAGCTTTATATTTAACAAACAGATATGAGTGGTTTCAATCTTCCCATCTAAATCTCTGCAAGAAAGCAAATAAACATATTTCCAAAAATGTAAAACTATTGCATTTGGTGACAGAAATTAAATTGTCACTGTCAGTTCTGCATGTAGCTCTGTGCACTGCTGTCAAAGGCTATAAATGAAAGCGAGAATTCAGAGCTAAAACTACAAGCAAGAGATAAAGTTAAAACAGGGGCAGGGCGAGTGTTAGTGGAGTATGTTGTGCTGTTCATATGTCAAACTTGTGGTTCACCAACTTGTGTATTCACCATACAAGCCACATTTCATGACAACTTTTCATGAAAAAGGGCCCCATCGTCCTTGTAAATGTGGCACTTTGAGGCTCAATTTAAGTATTTCACAAACACGCAGGAGAAGGTGATGAAAGGAAAAAAAAAGTGACATTTGAATGATATGAAAGCAAAGCATAAAAAGGAAAAGCAGGCAAGGTTTCAAAGCAAAAATAAATAATTGAAGAAATAAATAAACTTTCTGGCCTGCACAACCAAGACCTTTCCACTGAGACAGGAGTTCAGCAGATTATTTGAATGCTGGAGTCATTATGGGCATGGCCAGTTTTCCATATGACAGCCTGCTGCTGAAGCTTCCAGACACAGACACCACTGCAGCTGGGTGTCTGGGACCAAAGCCTCTGAAAACCATGTGGGAAATCAATTTCTCTCTGTGCCTGGGTCAGAATACCTCTTTGTACCAAGTGATACTGCACTAAAGCCAACACGATGTTTAAATTAGCATGAGGGAGTGTGAAGTAGTTGGCAGGAGACACCAGCTCAAACTTATTTCACTGAGGATGTCAGTTTTACGTTCACATCCATCTCACAGTTGAGAGCTTATTTTGTGCATGATGGAACCCTCACGCAGGGTGGAACCCGTATAATTGGAAAGAAAAACATCGCTCTGTGAGTATGTTTTCAGGCCACTGCATTATATAGTGCTCACAGTTTATAGCTGTCAACTGGCAGTTAGGAAAGTCATACATGTATCATATTCCTGTATTTACACATTACACAGTCACAGATGACCGTGCTTCAAACAGAGAGCAGAGCTCAACAGAAGCAAGGAATGGAAATTCTTATGAGGCTCTGCATGCTGCTTTTATCTGGAGCGAAATACACTTGCACATCAAACCTGCCTCCACCCACACAAGCTCAGTGAGCAGCTTTTATGACAGATAAACTTTTATCAACATACATTAATTATCAACATTTCCATGGTAAAGTTATTCGCTTGAGAAAATACTTCAGTATAATAATAAACTTTAAAGTTAGTTGCATGAACTGCAGCCACAGTCTCAAAACAATGTTTGGTCATTACAATAAATCATGATTTAAGTATCTTTCACGGTTTCTTGCTGAATTTTACAGTATCCACTAACAAGCAGAGTCATTTTTATTTAGAAATTTATGGGAAGCACTTTGCATCCACTTTTAATTGTAAATCCAGTATGATCAGTGGTGGCATTAGAGCCACAGTGTAAAAATACTTGACTACACGGAAACAGGCTGCATTCAAAATGTTTCTAAAGTACTCATTCAGCAGCAGAGTAACCCTTTTCAGTGCTGTTGTATTATATATTATCTTATTATCTTATTATTACTGGTGCATTAACATTTTAATGTTGTAGCTGGTCAACATGTAGCTAATTTTGACAACTCTCAAAAGTCATTACTGTTTATCGTTTTGTATGCAAAGCCCTAATCTGAAAAATATCTGTGCAAATGTCACATACTTGTGGTGCAGCCAATATTTATATATTTATAGATCCAATATTTCCCGCTGTAATGTAGTGGGGTAGAGGTATAGAGCAGCATAAAGTGCAAAAACCTTAGTAAAGTACCTCAAAATTGTACCTAGGTACAGCGGTTGGATAAATGTTTGGTTACTTTCCACCACTGAGCCTGATACACTGTGTTGAATATGTGATAAGTGAACCTATTTGCAGCCATGTTAACAACAGACAGTATCTGCGCCCTGACCAGCATGGTACATTGCATAACCAGGAGTGTTATCAAAAGGTGTGACCTGATATTCCACATATCATCTCGCTCTCTCTCTCTCTCTCTCTCTCTCTCTCTCACACACACACACTTTCTTTCTTTCTCTCTCTCTCTCTCTCTCTGTATCTGAAAACATGACGCTCTTGGCTGTTATGACTCACATACACCGGCCCAACTCTGGAGTCTCAACCAGTACGGGCTGGGACCTCACAACTTTGACAGTTCCTGGTGGTTTTAAGGTTTGTTCATGTTATAAAATAGAATGTTAATATGCGGCAGAGTTTTTATCAAAATGAAAGATATGAAATTGTTTTAGTTACATGGTGTAGAGTGCACTCAAAGTTTTGTCACTTCACTGAACATAAAAATAAAAATCACTGACAAGACGTAAGCCATCCAGAGTTGGAACAGGGGGGTGGTTATATTGACTGAAAAGCCCTGTATTACATCACATCCTTTTCAGTTCTCAGGAAATAAATCTGAAGAAAAAGAGTCAAGAAGAAAGAAGCATGATCACTGCTTTTCTGATACAAATCAAGAAACATTTTTCAGGGATAAAATGAAAGTTGTCTGGACAGAGAAAGACTTCACACTATGTTTTTTTGGACTCAGATATGATGATCACATCACTGATTCGACATGTACTCCAGAACAACAGGCTGCCAGTCCCAGCACGCTCCGAGTATGAGACAGTTGCAACATAAGGAGACAGTTGCTCAATCTATTTAACTTTATTTATCAAGGGAGGGTTTTCCTGAGTGTACCTGCAGCATATGGACACAGATACCCAAGTGGCTTTGACCTGCTGAGTAAAGCTATGTCTTGGAGCACCTGGAGATACAGTACAGTGCGACGGTAGCCGTTAAGACGGAGGAGAGTGTTACACATTAACTTTCCCCACCCAGATTTTCCCAGCTGGTCACAGGAGCTCAGGCTTCCCGTCACAAGCGTACTTCTCCAACCTTTAAGCCTCCATCCACTCCAGAAATAGAGAGTGCTATGGAAATTAAAATGGCAAAGAAGAAATGGAGAAACTGACATGGAAACATGATGCAAATCCATCCATCCATGAGTAATATAATACAGCCAAGAAAACCATCAAAACAGGACAGAAGCTCTGACTCTGCTTTCTCATATTAATATTTTCCAGCCAGGTGTATTAAAAGATAACGACCGTGGGCAAACAAGATGTTTATCTACTTATTCACTATGAGTCAATTGGTTTCCCGCATCCCTTTCAATAAATGGGACCATTAATCAGAAATGGTGAATGATCAAGCTGATATTTCATTTGTTCACAAAAATCTGCTTAAAGAGAAAGAAATAATTCTTCCAACAAAATATCAGTTCTAACTTAAAACCAACTATTTCCCCACTTGGTTTTCATATTATGTCCAAACAGGGTGAGTTAAAGCTTGTTTATGCCACTGTCTTTCTATCAGTAAAATAGTAAGTCTGCACAAATGCACCATATTTGCCTTGTTGCTGCCAACAGAAATGTAGATATGTATAGAAAGAAAGAAATACTTTTGATCCTTTTTGTGATAATGAACAGTTTGTATCTGACCACGTGAAACTGAAGCTGCCTCCACGTTTATTCCATTCCAGTTAAAAGTGTTTTTACCTGACCACACAAAGTTGACTCTGTAATATGAAAATGAATAAATCATCCATTTTTACATATCTCAGCGCGCTGGGGCTCTAGTAATAAACTCCACCTCGCCTCCTACTCCTTCTTGTTGCAACGCCTCCGTCATCTTGCCCAAGCCTAATGATCTAATTACAGGTTAAGACTTGTTGACTTTGTATTGAAAGAGGAGCCAACCTGACACTACTGTCCAGCCCACTCGCCCGCCCCCCCACCCCCCTCTTCTCCACACCAGCCTCTGTGTTCTCTGAATGAGACACGCACAGGGCTTCAGTAAACAGAAGCTACTATATGAGTCCATCCTCTGAGGCATCGAGGCCTCATTTACAATCCAAATCAGGGTGGGCATAAAGCGTAATGAAAAAGTTTGGTCAAACCTAAACTCAACGCAACAGAGCCATTCACTCACTAAGTCATGTGCTGACGCTACAGCAGGTGTTCAATACAAATATAGAAAGACAATTAATTCGCTCTTCCAGTGCAAGGTCGATTGATCCACACCTAATTATAGTTCAGTTACTGATCAGGTTTACTGTAGAGATATCTATTTGCTATCTCTGAAATAATCTGTTCTCAGTTGCCTTCTCTTAGGCCCCAACTGAAAATTACGTCAGACATTACATCAACAAAATCAATTCTGAATGCCAAGCCGATGAAACAATCACAGGCTTAGGTATTTTGCATATAACTGCATAAAAAAGTCTGACCAAAATTGGATGAAAATGTGCAGCCTGCACTGGTTCAGGGCTTTTCTAGGATATCTAAAAAGCTCTGCGGTGTATGCTGAAGCAGCATGGGTGTGAAATGTAAATGTTGCTTAAACTATCCTCCTGTTCATTCTGTGAAACAGTATGTGCACATGTCTTCTGTGGCCAACAAAGTTCAGGGTAGATTTCTGATGAAACAGGAAGCGTGCTTTTATCTCTGCTGCACTGAGCAACTTTTAGAAACACGTACTGAACAGCACTGAGAAGAATCATTTAACCGGTTGATGGGGGGGAAAGTAGACGTTAGAGAAGGTCAGCTTACACAGGCATGAAAGAGGAAGCTAAATCCGGTGTTCAAACTTCCCAGTGAATTGAAATGAAGGCCTTCTGGGCCTCTACATTACAAGATTTCTAGTCTGAAAAGGAATCATGAATCAAAACTGACATGATGTCTATTTACTGATTACTACACCAAGAAAAATACATGTGGGCTTGGTCAAGGGGGTTGCAAAACACTGTTCCCGCCCTTGCTTTAACACACCATATAAGGCAATAATTCAATATTGCAATAAAAGAAAAGCAACAGACATCTCAGCAAAAAAACAAAATTCTGATTAAATTTTAAAATGAGAAACACAAGATCTCAAACCTATTACTTGATCTCACAAGGCATAAGCCATAAAAAGAATAAAAAAAAATAAAAAACATTTTTCTATGTGCAACTTCACATAAAAACTCCTGTAATCATATTATTATGAATACTGGCTGATTTGTTGAACATCTGATACACAAGTAGGTTTGGGAGAAGTTAGCTAGGGGAAAAGACAAATACCTGCATATCAATTGAACTTGCATGACATGTTCAAACTCCCGTAACAGAACCTCAGTATGTCAAAGAGTGCTAATGAAAATGCTTCGACTAAGCCAAAGGTGCGCATTATGTCAACTTAACTACGGAGCTGCCTGTCCACTTACAGATACAACTCCCAAATAAAAAGTACTAATTATATTGTAAAGTGTGAAGAGGAGGAAGAAAACTAGTCATCACTAACCTCAAAGACACAGGATTCGGGTGACAAGGTCCATAATAGCAACCGAACAAGTGTCGATCTTCGTAACCAATGAAAATCAAGAGAAAAATAAACAACAAAAAGGTGAAACAAAGAATAATCCAAGGATAAGGCTGTCTGAAGGTGTGGACCACTGGCCAGCCGCACACGACTTTCTCACAACGACAAAACAAAACTGAAGAGGAGGGGGGAAAAAAAGACAATGCAATGGCTGCTGTTTGAAACAGAAAAAGGAGAAGTGTAGTGAAGCAACTTGTCCTCTCCCTATGAGTCACGCAGCACTGTCGCCATTGGTAAGGGAGCCCTGAGGCAGAGTGCTTTCACCTGGCCAATCAGCAATGAGCATTGGCCCTGAATGCAAAGCCTTTCAGGTGAGTTCTACTGTGGCAGGGATTGGACAGGGCTGCAGCGGGGGAGGGGAGAACAGAGCGATCCAACCAGAGGGCCACACCTTAAACAGCATGAAAGACGATGGACGGGTTTCTCCTGCAGAGGCTGAGGAGTGCTGGAGGTGTAAGTAAACAGTTGGACAGGTATGCACTCACTTTAGACTTTGCCCACACAATATGGGCCAGGCAAGGTGATTAAAGTCTTTGTGGCAGCTCAGAAGTAAAGTTCACATCTCTTTGTGCCCCATTAAAACATTTACAATGAATTGTGAGTCTATTAGCCGTGTCGGTGAGCCAGTTAAGCTGCTGACTTGTGGGGGAGTTGTTCTCCCTGCCTCAGAAAGCCCCATAAAACAACTTCCACCGGTGGGAGGCAGAAAGAAATGAAACTATGAAGTCAAAAGTGTTTAGATATGAGCAAGTGCTTCACCACAGAAGCCCAAAAAATCTCTTTCTCTCCCCCCCCTCCATGATTCAGTGATCATGATCATGGGAAAGCTCCTGTTGAGAATAATCATCACATGCCAAGTTTAACTCAAGTAACTGAGCATTTATGTCTGAAATTTGACAATGAGGTGTTGAAAATGTGCACAGATCAGCTCAGTAGGCGACACACATCATTTTTACCTTGTTAAGTTCACTGTAGGTAGATATAGATGAGACTTGATAAGAACTTTTATCAGAAATGATACTCAAGCAAACAGGAAGTGGTGGTCTGTGGTGAGTGTTGAGCTCTCTGTCTTCACACTGTTGTCTGTGCATCAATTTATACATGTTTTCCACTGAAAACCTACATACAGAAGCAAAAGTCAAATGTTTAAATAAAATGTGTTTTAAAAGGGAATTAGGGACAATGGTACAGGACTTGCAGACTGATAATTTTAAAAAATGAACCCATTAAACTCAATTGCAACTGCAGCAGGGTCTGTTTGTCACGGTTCCCCAAATCACCCTCTCAATCTCCACTGAGGGCTCTCATCATCACATTAATTCTTCCTGGCCTTGGTTCAGTACAGTTCAGTCGAAAGCAGCTGCTTGCTTCAGAGCAAATTGATAGCCTTGCTTTGAGGGAAAGTTACACCAAACAAGCTCCATTTATCACCGCCTTTGGAAATACTGTCCACAACCCCGAAGCCTTGGTGGAAACTGTCCACTTCTTGTGATATAAACTCTTAAGGCTAATGCACTGCAGTGCTACTAAATCCAGGACAACTATGTAAACATACGAAAACACACACATGCATGTGCACAAGCAAATTTAATTCCTATGTTACTCCACTTATGTAAGCCTTACAGATCATTTGAATCTCTGAAGTATCTGAGGCCTAAAGGAGAGCTGCACAAATTTTAATATTCCCATCAACATTAGGGATGTGTTACATCAATTTAACAGATGAATGAATGAGAAGCAAAAGGCTTGTGCTGCCAAGATGTTGCTACAGTCACCGGGTGCTTTTTTTATCTTGGCCTTTAGTTTAGCCTATTTCCAGATCTTCTCGATCTTGAAATTGAAATTCCATTCACATTCTCACACAGATTATCTACTCCCAAACAAAAAAAGCAATCAAAGGAAAGGAAATGTTTGTAGTACACTGAGGAAATGTTTGAAAGCTGCAGCACTAAACTTTGACTGCATGCTTTTAAATTCCTGAAGCACAAATTCAGCATAATCTCTACAAAGTTGAAACTAAGAGAAAACTGCAATGAAATGGTGCCACGTTCCAGTGATCTATTAATTGCGGGTAATCAGCTGTGTACAAGAACTATTTAACAAACACAAAGTCTTTAAAATGGCTGGCATCCAAACAGCTCTTGACTCTTTCAATGAATACAGATCACATTTATTCCACCATGTGCTAGTATCTTCAGAGTCAGCGAGAGCATTGACTTTGTAGTTTTTTTGATTAGAGGAGCTACAAGGACAGAGCTAGAGGAACTACAGCAACATGCATACGTAGGTAACACGTCCTGTTAGCGTCTCACTGAGCAGGACAGAGATTCTCTATCTGCAGTGTGCAGATAGAGATTGCCAGCTGAATATTCATCCTAATCATACGGGTAAAATACATCCAAGTCAACACTGTGTATTACAGTATTTTAGTATCTCAGAATAAAGTCAATGTGTCAAACAAGCTTTTGCAACCATCTAAAAATACAGTATCAGTCTTCAGTCTGATGAGCTGGATACATTTCAATGGATGGCATGACTCAAAAAAAGGAATTTAATTTAATTCTGAAATGAATCTGTAAGAAATCTTATGACATTAGTTTGAGCTCTGGAAACTTGTGATGAGTGTTTGTCATTATTTCAGGCACTTCATAAACTTTCATTATCCTTTGATTAAGTAAATGTCAGATAATTAATGGTGGAAAAAGATAGATTGCAATCCTATTAACTATGTACTGTTTAAGGTCTGAAACACACAATGCTGAACCTTTTCTGTCAAAAACAGTTATCAAGTTATCTCTCAATTCAAATAAGAAGAAAAACCACAAAAAAAAATGGGGGAAGCCTCAGGTGGAGCAAGAGACGAGGGGTTCCTTTCCCAGGATCAAAAGACATGCAATAGACTCACCCAGATTTGCAAAAGAAATTACATCCACACGCATCCACGAACCAATAAAAGTGGAGATGTTTAAATTGCTGTTGCTTCAAGACATGTCAGGGGGATCAAATTAAATTCGTCCCACAGTTCAAATACACAAAAGGCCTGTGTCACACAATGCATTGTGTTCTTGCTTTATTCCTATACTTGCGGCGTATTAACTAGAGCAAAAAAAAAAAAAAAAAACGCCTTGATGTGTGATCAGTGCAGAGCCATGTGACCCTGCAGACTAACTAAAAGGACACACCTTTCCTTTGCAGGCTAAGAATAAAAAAAGGGTCACTGGTTACGTTCTTGTGCTAATTCTGCAGAACAGAAGCCAACCACGACAGATGCAGGACTCAAAGACCCCATTTTCTGTGGTATGCCCCCATTAAAGGGCAGAGCACAGCAACACTTTGCACTAAGAAGCAGGTGTGGTTGAGCCTTGTGTCGGTGAATTCCCTCCAACCCGAAGGAAGGACACTAGATCAGCATGATGTGAATGTTATTGCTTGTCTAGGCAAAAGCCAATGTCATCTTGAGCTGCTAGATTCACATATTAACACTATTATAAATCAAGATATGCACGGGTAATCTTATTCATCTGAAAATAGTTCAGTTATTCACATTACTACAGACATGATATTATCCAAGCCTGTATGCTTAGTTTAGTCAAATGTAGCCCTCAAATAAGACCTGTGCTCACCACTTTAAATACTTTGCTTTCACTTTGTTTCCCACTTCAAAGACACATTTTATCAAGGCATGCCCTACAAATTTGTACTAGCAAACCACTCCACTAAGAAATGCAAGGCCTTCAAGTTCAAATTCAGTCAGTAAAGAATTATGCTGGAGGACTGAGGACTCATAAAGTCTGAGAAACACTTTAAAACAATCCTTGACAGGATGAGATATGGGAGCCTTTGGAGGACACACAGAATTATTTGAGTTGCTCAGAGGTCATCTGATGGCTGCTGTAGCCGCTCAACTACAGAGCAGGGAACTTTCAGCTGACGCCGTCAGATGAGACTCCAGTTAAGAGGACAGAAGTGCACCCCACAGGAGACACTGACTGAGGTAAATAAGAGGGCAGCAAGGCATTTTAATTAACAGGTGTCGGGTGTGGATTGATTGTGAAAGGCTGAAGGCAGCCATGGTGATATGCAAATATAACAGTTATTTTGTTTTAAGCACATGCCAGCTGGTAGAGATCGGACTTTCTTTTGCAAGAATTTAGTTTGTTGAATAAGCTGACAGCTCATAGCGCCATGAAAACATTATCATTCTCGGACAGTGACCATCCCTGAGCTGAGCCGGGATGTAATGTGATTCACTGTGCTGACTGTGTATGACTATAGATATAACAATCCAACAAAGAGCTGTGTAGGTGTACAGCTATACAGACAATGCTTTCGGGGTGCAACAGCTCAGCCCACTCTGTGTGAGTGATTCATTGGCACCTTTGAGCAGAGAATGATGCACAGACCACAGTCCTGTAGCAGACAGTGGTCATGTGGTGTTCAGTTTACCTGACTTAACTCAAACTTATATGTGACACAAACCATGTGCAAGCAAATGACTTCCTGGAGAGATACTATAAACGAGGGATGTCACACACTGTGACGACCCCTCCCACACTGCTTGTGGCTCCTTGTGCATTTTTTTCTTCTTCCTGTTTAGGAGGCTGTCAGAAGCTGTGTCCCAATTCAGGGGCTGCACCCCACAGAGGTTGCATTTGAAGACCGATTGCATCACAGTGGCGCAACTAGGCTGTCCCATTTCCAAGGCGGCCGAGAGATGCAGCCTTCTTTTCCTGGACACAAAAGGCTCCAACGGGCGGATCCTTCATTTTTAAATGTAAGAATTGGGTTTCAGTTCAGCTTAACAGCGATGAACAACTGTCAAAAAACCAAGGGGTCTTAAAACCTCAAGTTTCTGTCAAAAAAAAAAAAAAAAAAGTTAAGTGATGTCAAGGTTGCTAAGGCGACAGGAGCTGCGCTTTGTGACGTGTCGGTAAGGGCGGGCACAGCTGGGGATGCAAAGCAGAAATCCTCCATCGGCCAGACCGTCTCATTTTGGATCGGTCTTTGCGGTCTACGACAGTCTACGAAGGCCACGTCCTCCGAAGGATACGGCCCCTGAATTGGGAAGCGGCTACAGCGGTAGAGTTATGTCAGGAGAATAGAGCCGTGAAGGCTGGAGAAATCAGTTCTCTCCCTCTCTCTTTCTCTCTCTCTCTCTTTCTCTGAATTTGAGCTGGTTCATTACAGCAAGCAAACATTTTCCTTGGGAGGCCGTTTAAAAAATTTGATAGAAATAAAACAAGAATTTTTACCTATATACGCCAAAGCTGGACAACTAAACAGTCTTTACCTCTCCTCTCCATCATTAATTTAGCAACATAACGCTGCTTGAGGCTGTATCCTTTGAGAACATTTGAGACAGGAGGCAGTAGAATTAAACTCCACAGAAAATGACCAAATCCACCTTTCATGCTCTGTGCCCCAGGTGAGCCTTTTTTTTTTGGTGACAAAGATGCATTTTAGTGTCAAGTGTCAGGTGTATCATAGCCGTTATCACAACATAGCCGTTATCAAACCTAGTGTATGAAAAGCTAACAGGCTCCTGCATCTAACTTGTTATTTAAAAGACATGATATGAAAATTGTATCAATCTTGTCATCTAACCCTCAGCTAAAAAGCAAATTGCAAAGCGTTTTTCCCAAAATGTCAAACCATTCTTTTAGTTTATAATACAACATACAGTCATTTTTGATAAGTAGGGACTAGCTGGAGTAGTAGCAATAGGTGTACTGCTGCCCAAGCTCCATACAGACTGCAACTCATTAAATATTAAATACACAGAACAGGCCAACCATCCAGATCACCCACATCACACCTCTGTGGGCTATTTTAGCTACCTGCAGTCAGATACCAGCAGGAAGGATCTCGTTGCAACATCAAATCACTGACCACATTACTGTTGTTTCTCAGGCAGACGTCTTATAATGAACAATCACTGAGGTCTTGAAATGCCAATCTGTGTCACATCAGCTAATTCAGGGCCAAAAATGAGCACGTCTGCTCCAGTAATCGCCAACAGCCAGCAGTTTTTAACCCGAGAGCCCTAGTTTATTGGTAGCTCATTATTAATAAAATGCCATGAGGCCCTTAGAGCATATTGCTCTGTCACTCAGGGCCTAGATTATAATACCCATTGGCTCCATGCAGTTAAATAATTCAGCAAGCCGGAGGGCTGCCTGTCATGTTGAAATTAACCCGTAAGAAAAAAAAAAGACAAAATGTACTGATGGTAAAGACAGACAACTGCCTGTCAGCAGATGTGATCAGCTTTCCAGAGCTCACTGCAAATTCTGTCAACTGTGTCTTTGCTTAAATTAGTCACATTTGTTTAAAGTAAAATAAGGAAAGATCACTTTGCGTCTTCTGCCAAAGCTCACTGTTTGAATCCAAGCAACACTGGCTGAGCTGCTTCATGAAAGACACTAACTACTACCTCATTAGCTCTAAGAGACATAAAAAATGACAGGGTGACATATCATTATGCACCAAAGTTGCAGACAAAGCCAGTTTCTATTTTTGTGAGGAACTATTTCGTGTGGCCAAAGTACAGTAAGAGGAACATTACAAACCAAGCCACCCCTTAATATAATTACAGATACATCAGTGCTACAGCTTACTACACTATGTGCTTACATGGACCTCAGTGGGCACCATAAAAATGTCTAAGTAATGTGGTTAACTAATCTTCTGATGTCAACATGCTGCCAGAATGAACACTAAATACTCTGATTCATCCTGGAGTACTTCTTCCTGCAGACAAATTCATATGCTGAGGCTGACTGTGTGTGTGATGCAGGCCAAATATTATACCATGATATGAGGGATTTCATCTTTTTCATGAGTATGAAATAATGTGAGGTGTTATTTAAATCTTTTGTTTAAAGAAACAGCTTGATATTTTGGTTAAACGCTCACATTTTAGCCCAGAGCTAGCTTAGCATGGCATAAAGGCTGGAAACGGGGGGGGGGGGCAGTTAGCTTGGCTCTGTCCAAATGGTAAAAAAAACAGTTTGTCAGTATCTATAAAGCTCATTTACATGTTACATGTTGATTGATTAATCCAAACACTAAAGTGTAAGCACAACAATTTGTGGATTTACAGGCAGAAATTGTTACCTTTGGACAGGCTAGCTGTTTCCCCCTGTTTCCAGTCTTTATGCTAAGCTAAGCTAAACAGCTGCTGACTGTAGCTTCATATTTAACGTACAGGGATGCGGGTGGAATCGATCTTCTTGTCTAACTCTCTACAAGAAATCAAATAAGCATTTCCCAAAAGGTTGAGCTATTCCTGTAGGTAAAACTGTGAAACTTCTATTTGAATATGGTCTATTCTTGCTTGATTATCAACACAAAGTCTTTATTATCGCCTCATTTTGTAATTTCATGATTCCTGAATAAATTAATCTTTGAAGACAGTATTACGATGATGCATCAGACTAGCAATTTTTGTTTGTTTGCATAGTTCATATCAGAGTTTACTGCCCACATCCTGAATGGACTGATTTCATAACTAACTAACTCAAGTCAAGTTGTTCTAATTTACATGCTAAACATAGTTTGACAGTTTAAACACTGGATCACATCATGACAACACACAGATTCATGGAGAACTAAGCCATAACGGCCCGTCCAAGTCACATGCTTGTGAGACAGGCAGCATGAGAGAAGAATGAGGTTACAGGTGGAATTTCCCTCATCTCGCCTTTCTCTCTGACGTCATGTCCAGTGGCAGCGGTTTACTGCCGCTGCTGCCTAGCAATCAAACATGTCTGACAAGGTGATATTCAGGTGTCGAAAGCCTGGGGTGGTGGACCAGCAGCGTACAATTAAGGAACTTTGCAAACAGCAGTTCCCCTGCAAGCCCTCAACAGAAAACAGGCCAACACTGGGTACTTTTCTACATGTAAAAAAGGGGAAGTTCAACAGTTCTATTTCTCTTTTCACAAGTCGGTTCCTGCATTTATGCAAGTCATTTCAGGTTTCAGCCATCTCATATGATTGTTTGTTTAGTCAAAGCATATGAACATTGCCATCTTGTGGTTATTTCGTCAGCACCAAATCATGTTAATTTACACCTAGGAAGAAAGGACCTTGATGTAAAGATGTCATCACACTCTTTTTAAGCTTGCAGGAGTTAGTAAGCAGGTAAACTTTACTTGTAGGTGCACGTGTGGGCACTTAACATTAAAGCTCTGGGTAAAACAACATCATATTAGCTCTGATATCGCTGTTGCAGGGATGTAAACCGCTGGATTCCCTTTCTCTTTCCAGGCCACTCTGAAAGCTTTTGTGAAACTGGAGTGCTGCTTTCTAAATAGGATAAAAGCTCAGTTCTTCTTTTTGTGTAGCCAAATCAATATTCAGCAGCCCATTAAGGCAGGCGGGTACATCTTGGACAAGAAGAAGAAGTGTCTAATGTCTGAGGAGCTCGTCATTACTAAAGGGATCACAGAACAGCTCTCCATTGTTGTTCGTGGTCATCATCACACTCCTCAGCTGCTCAGACTGGTGATAGTGACATCACTGTCACAGGATGAGAAGGCTACCGGGAACTGCTTTAGCCTCAACCACACTGTCTGCAGAGCGCACACACACACACACATGCACACGCAAGCACAATTGACCATATCACTCAAAGCCTGTGCAACATTAAAGCTATCAAAGCAGAGAGGAAAAGGGCAACAGAGAGGCTGAATGTGTGGGCAGAAGCATGGCAGGATGAGGTCTCTAAAGCAATGGCACATGCTTGAAACAAACAAGACGACTCCACACTGGAGTATATTTGGAAAGTCTTGTTCTGAATAATTGCTTTCAGTGGATTGAAGTTTCCAATTATCCACAAGCCTCTGACAGTGTTCCCACCATGGGAAGACTGAAGGGGAGGGGAGAGAGGGTGGGTGAAGGGTTGGTGGGTCCAGCTGGTCTGACAAGCTCAAAGCTCGTAACTCTCCCTTTCCCTCTGCGTCACGGCCGCCTCCTCTGAAGGGAGCTACTGCAGTCGACCAATGAGATTGTGTTTGTCTGTCCCATGATACAAGCATCTCAGACCAAAAATGTAAACATCTGGCAAACATTTAGACTTGCCACAGAATTGGTTTGATCAACAATAAAAACACTATTCTGTCAAACATGACAAACATATATTTGTAGAAATTGAGAAAAGCAGTAAACATTCATTCATATTTATTCATCAGAGAGATCCCAATGAGGATTTGAGATTCGTGCCCAAAGCAGCTCTCTTCTATTTTAGTGGATATTCTCAGTCTGAGGCTGCTTCAGTGGAGTAGGTGGATACACTGTGGAGACAGATCATCTAAGTCTGCAACTTATTTTCTCACAGTTCACAGTTTCCGAGAGCCCAAGTTTATGTATTTAAATAGTAGCTTGTTTCATTCAACCAATGACCAAAAACCAAACGATAATCCATTTTTTGGTATTTTTGCTTACCAATGATTCCATTACATTATCAAAATTGTTGCAATACATTTTCTATGGATTGATTAATGGGTTAGTAGACCAGTCATTTGAGTTTTGATACCAATTAACTCTAGTCTGAGGCAGAAGATGTACCAAAAAGAAATATATTGTTCTCAGTGGTCAGTTATACAGTACATAGACATTTTGTAAACACAATCCTGGAGCCAGTGCCACAGCTAACATCCCTGACATGGGGTCAAAACCATATTTCTGAGAATGGATGACAAAATGAAAGCTCTCTGTTCATATCAACCATTAGAGCTATAATGAATCCACTTAAACACAGCTACTTACAGAAAACTGCAATTGCATTCCTCGTATAATTGTGTCTGCTATATGATCTGTTCAAATTGTCAAGCGCGCACACCCACACACACACACACACACACACACGCCATCAGTGCAGTCACATGCCGGTTGACTGACACAAAGGGGAGTCACTATAATCTACTGAGTAGCAGGCAAAGCAAAGCCTGCGTGTATCCCAGCGGCTACGGCTAACATCATATGAGTTGAGTCATGCCTCTTAAGTTGTAGCATTAGTACTAACCTTACTTTTAACAACTAAGTGTGTCATACTGGCAAAGTGCAACGAAAGGCCTCTAGTAGGATATTCAGTATGAATGTATCATCTGCTAAAAGTCATTATTATTTCAGATAAGAAGCTAAAAAATTGTTTTTATTTTTTAGACCCTAAAATAACCACAAAAGAAATGTTAGAAATTACAAGACATAAAGATACAAGTTAAGTTATAGTTACAAGAAAGTAACAAGTATTAAAACATGCTTTTAAAAACACTCAGTTGACTTACCCTGTAAACAGTTTTCATCGGCAGAACATATTTCCTGGACTCAAACAGTCGGTAAGTGGCTGTCCTCGTGAAACACGGCGATGTTAGAAAAACATTATTATCCTCGGTGCCAGTTGGAGACAAAACGGTGCTGTAGCTACATCATCATCACCGCACAGTCGCCGGTCCGCTTCCCCCTCCCGCTGCTTTCGTGTGCTTCCTGACAACTAGGTTGCAGTTTTCTCCGACAGGGGCTGATGCGTGGGGAATTCCTAGCAGTCACATTTTCCTGGGAAATGATTGGCCCGGACCAAAGTTTGGCTGTAGCCTGGTGGTACTAAGCAAGACCAGAGGATTCAGGACAGGGTTTGGTGTTGAGCAATAAGCATGGAGGGACAATGGTGGACTAAAAGACGTTATGAAAAAAGTTGTTTAGTGTCCGCGTCATATCCCATTGCTTAAAAAGTACATACGTGAGCAGTGTAATCTACCATCAGTTGCTGAATGGATTTTGCACAGTAAATTAAAAACTGTTAAACGATCTGGGTATCTAAGCGACAGTGGGTGGCTGACGGTTAATATTTAGTAAACCGTCACGCGGTAACAGGTGTGGCTTTACCGGCAAACAAACAGCTCAACACGATCTAGTCAAATGAAGTTGCAGACAAAGAGAAGAAAAAAGAAAGTCCGTTGTGCAAGATCACGATGGAGTTTGTTGTACAACATGAGACTACGATTAGTAGGAGATTTTAATGGGAATAGGAATCTTACGGGAATGTCCAAGCCCTGGTGAGATGAGAGCAATTGAGGTTAACTCCTAGGAGGGCGGGGTCTGCAGTAGATTCCCTGGAAATTATGACTGCATGTTGGTGAAAGCTGTATCAAATAACCGACAGCTAAAACACACGGCATTTTGGCGGTAATTATGTGCTACCAGATGCGATAATATGATATATGTTTAGTGTATTGCTACATCAAAGACTAATTGTCGTTGATGTTTATAGTTTTGGACAAAAGAGGAAGTTCCCATACCGGGAGTCGAACCCGGGCCGCCTGGGTGAAAACCAGGAATCCTAACCGCTAGACCATATGGGAAGTTGCTAAAACTCTCAAAAAGTCACGTTATATCTCATTATCGTAACTATATTTGTCATCTGCATTTCCAAATTTATATCCCTTCTGATGCCCTAATGTTTGACAGGAATAAAGAAAATGTTAAGACATTAATTTTATTTTACTGTTGTTCTTCTTGTTATATAAACTCTATTTTCAGCTTATTAAGTACACCGAGCTATAACTAATGCAGTCTAATGCAGTACTCTCAAAACAAGAAAGCTTGTAAAACGTTAAATGTATGTGCTTTATTCAATATTTTATTTCATATTCTTGTTCGCTGTGATACTTTCATTGAAATGTATTATTTCTGTCTCAACCCATGGCTTTCTTGTTTATTGTTGCTATTATTTATTAATAAAATGAAAAGGGGTAAAACCGTACTTTCAAGATAGATTTAAGGTGACCATGTCATAACTGGTGTGGCATATTCATTTACTATAGGGTTGTAGGTACCATCTAGTGGTCTTTTAATGTTACTGTAAACTTGAAATCAGGATGTCAGCCATAAATACCTTGTATTACTAGCAATCACGGGTTTTACCAAAAGTAATTAACTAACTAAAGATTGGATTTATCGATAAATAGGCAAAGATAAAAATGGATTTAAGGATGAAGAAACGGATAAAACCTTGAAAACACAAAAATATTTGACGTGTACAGAAAAACTAAATATGGGTGCTAAACACATGACGTAATTTTCGCTGGAATGATACAAGTGTAGAGACCGGGTCTTGTCAACTACATAAAACATATTCTAGCTTGGTTTACATCAACGTTAAATTGGTTTACAGAAGTAAACACATATTCTTGACAAAACCACGCCCAGTGATACTGTTAGTCCGTGTTAATGTGGCTATACAGCTCACTGATTTAGAGTCACTTGACGTTAATGCCCTCCTTCTAGTGGAAGTGGTAGCACCCTTAGACTAGCAAAGGCAGCCAAATATTTGACAAACTAGCAATCGTCAGCTAGCCAGCTAGGAGTTGAAATAATACGTCGTCAAAAAACACATTTCCCTACACTTGAGCCGCTGACGTTTATGCCAAGGATTTAGGTTTGCGTGTAAACAGGATGTCAACTCCAGCAAGACGACGTTTAATGAGAGATTTTAAACGGTAAGCGAAAGGAAAACAACAGAAGTGGCTGTGGCCAACCTTACCAACCTGAGGCTAGCTTGTTAGCGTTAGCCTAAACGGCAATATAAACTACAGCACAATCAAAAAAAATTCACAGATATATAAACACTGGCGGATTATATTCGTGATTTTATCATCGCCGAGTTTACTTACTGCTAATTTGGGTAGTATTAACTAGCTAATGACTACTAAGCTATTGACAGGTATCGCTAATTGTTCACATTACTGGGCGCTGACACCAGCGTAAGCAAGGCAGCCTGGAATATTAACGAAACGTTGTGTAACTTATGCTCACTGCTGGCTTCTTTATGTTTATAACTGTTTATTATATCTAACATAATCACTTCTGCCGGGGCATTCCACGAAACAGCTAATGGCTGTGCTCATGTATGATTTCTGTGGGATGTATGTGTAAGTGGCGATTAAAGATGTAGCTTAAGTCATTGGCCAGATGGCCTTTCACAGCCAGATGAAACGTTTCGGTAGATGTTAGCTTTCCAAATACACCCTGATCCAGGGATCTCCTATCCCCGGACCTTGATATATCACTGTCTAAGCCTGAGGATAAGCAGCCATCTGCCATGCAGTCACTCAAAACTTGCAGATACTCAGCAAAGTCAACTGTGGCACATGGTTTCTTATCCCTGATCCACACTATGTTCGAGCTCACCAGTGCTGGTGGTCACAGAGTCCATAACCTAATCCTTGGCGGCTCACTGTCAAACTCAACCATCATAGTATTTTTTAGCAATGTTACTAATGGACAAAACTTTGCTAAACAATCATTAGGAATGGAGTTATAATGACCACGCAGATAAAGGCATCGTTCATTTTCACTAAATTAGACAATGCTAATTATTTTACCACTTTACAATATTGCTTCAGTATGATTGATCTGTGATTACAAAAACAAATAGTCCAGGTGGATATCCAAGATCTATCTATTTAATAACGTGTACAGGATATTTGCATGTCTTGGAAAGTCTTAAAGAGTATTTAAAAGTAAAAAGCATCAGAAAATATACAAAACTAGTCTTAAATTTCATTGATCTTAAATATTTTGCCCGCCTAAAGTTTAAATATAGGTTTTTGTCTGTGATTTTAGCAAAACTTGATTTAATAGCTTATTAATTGCTTATTACTTATGTGTTTTTTGACTGTTAATTGAGGTTGTGTTTTATGATTTAATTGATACATTTTTAAGAGTTAAATGTATATGTAGCTGGGAAGTACTGACCAAAAAGGTGATAATAAATGTCAGCAAAATAATAAACAAAACTATTATAGTCCTTGTTATCCCCACTGGTTTTTATTTACATCTTCATACCTTCACATGACTATGAAAACATGTATTAAATTACATTCTGTATGGTATGAAAAGGTCTTATAAAGTCTGCAAGATAAGCTGTAGCTGTAAGTCCTGATAGAGTGTTTGTCATTCAAAAATATCTAATGTTAAATATGCAATATGCTTAGACATACAACTTAGGGTTTGCATTCCTGTTTAATAATCAACAGGCTTTTGCTGTTTGCTCATGTGTACAAGCTTTACTCCTACTTTTTGATATTATTGATTACCTACTCTGTTGACCACATAACAGGGGAATGACACTGTGTCTAGTAGTGTAATGGGTTTAATTTCTATACTTAATGCTCTGTTTGT
This sequence comes from Seriola dumerili, assembly GCF_002260705.1. Taxonomy (NCBI): domain Eukaryota; kingdom Metazoa; phylum Chordata; class Actinopteri; order Carangiformes; family Carangidae; genus Seriola; species Seriola dumerili. The sequence continues at coordinate 8,696,853 of NW_019174586.1, forward strand.
GATACCACTCTGCTTTTACTGGATCTGTTAGACTGCAAGAGGATCCTCCAGCTGGAGTTAGTGGGGCCCCATCAGAAAATAATATCATGGTATGGAACGCTGTCATTTTTGGGTAAGTTAAGTGGATTTGTTAAACACTGACAGATGGGTGTAGATATTTTAATAAATAACTGATTTGTATTTACAGTATGTAATTTGCAAAAGTATTCACTGCTTGTCTTTGGACAGTCTAGTTTATGTCAACAGGTTCTCAGAGTATTTTAAAGTATATGAAAAGTTCATATGAGCTTTTTGCTAGTCGATCTAAGACCTGTCTATTTCCTGTCTTTTAGACCGGAGGGAACACCTTTTGAGGATGGTAAGTCCTCTCTATAGCACTTTACATCCAAATATGTATCCTCCAGCAATATATGTCTTTCAAACCCTGCTCTCACATTAATCCATCAAATATTAATGATTCAAAGCATTTGCTTTTGGAAGTTGCATTGTAGCAATGGATCTGGTTGAATAGACTTTAGCTGGTGCTTTGTATCAGAATGTATCAGGTGAGAGTTTTTCACTTGATTTCACCTGATTCAACTACTGACCAGGTCTCCTACATGGATCAGATGGAATCTGTGCTTTTGAACAAATTCAATAGAGGAACATAAGATTTAAATTGCTTGTGTGATATTAGCTTAAGAACATTGTGGGTGTCTACCTTTGTGACTTGGATGAGGATCAGATCACATTTTATGACCAATTAATGCAGTAAACCAGGTCATTCCAAAGGGTTGACACACTCTTTCTCACCACTGAAAACATCACCAAAACAACCAGATAGACAAACTGATACAGGCATTTTCTATTTGGCTTTATTACTGTAATGCAGTGTTATGTATTTCAATTCATACAATACCATTACTTCTCCCTTTTAGGAACCTTCAAACTTACCATTGAATTCACAGAGGAATATCCAAATAAACCTCCAACAGTGCGATTTGTCTCTAAAATGTTTCATCCAAATGGTATGTACTTCATTGCCTGGGGTGGATAATTGCTCTAACAACATTAATTACAGCAATTAAAAATGATAAATGTGGATATGTACTTGTTTTCTGTATCACCTGTCTAAAAAAAGGTTTATATTCTGTATGCTCTTTCAGTGTATGCAGATGGCAGCATATGCTTAGATATACTTCAGAACCGTTGGAGTCCAACCTATGATGTGTCTTCAATCTTAACTTCAATACAGGTAATTTAATACTCCTTTATGCAGATAAACACGTCATGTACAAATGCAAATTAAGAAGTGTCCGTTTTGTAGTGACAAAGAAAAACATCCACAACCAAGTAATCTATACATGTGATGATTGTCCAGTTCTGAAATGTCTGTATTATGTACTAAAACTACTAGAAACTGACCCCACCGACATTCTCTGTTGTATATTTAAAGTCTTTACTGGATGAGCCAAACCCAAACAGTCCAGCTAATAGCCAAGCAGCCCAGCTGTACCAGGAAAACAAGCGGGAATACGAGAAGAGGGTTTCTGCTATTGTTGAACAGAGTTGGCGTGACTGTTGACCCCTGTTAAAGTTCAAGTATGAACAGTGTCCAGCCCAGAATCAAGAAACCACCGATCAAGAAAACAACTGATCTCACAGAAATAAAGATACACATCTTAAAATCCTTCTCAGTATATTTGTCCCATAATTGTTGCTAAGTTTGTATGCTGTTGTGTTGTGGCATTCACTCCTGCCGGATGCTATTGTTGGGCAATAGCGTATGTTTGTTAAAAGTTAATGTACCTTGTTATATCTGGGTTACTTGCTACATGCCCCAAGTCTTTCCTTTTTTTTTTAAAAAATAAAAAAAAAAAGGCAATGGCCGGTCTCTCAGTTGTCACTTTTCTACCTGTTTTTTTAAACTGGCTGGATGATTTGGTGACAGTTAATTAGATGTGCTTGCTGCGTGGTTTGCTGTGTAGATACAACAGTTAATATTTACAACAAAAAAAAACAAAAAAACAAAGCTGTTCATGGGTGTTTTCCTCCTGTTTCAGTGGGCTCACTCCTTTTGGTTTTATTTCTTTCTGCCTTTTGAAAGCCTTTCAGTGGGATTGAAAATAAACCTGGCATTGGCATCCATCCCTCTAACAAGTTGTCAACTCAACAGATGCCTTTCTCTCAACTGTACTTGTAAACCCATGCCTTGTATTTCAAAAATGTTCTAGATATTGGTGAACATGTACGTCCCTCTTCAACACTGAAACAAGACATTAAGTACCCTTTCTGGGCACTTAACTTTGTTTCATGCACAGAGTTTCATAATGCTGACATTTAAAGGCTGTGTGAGAACATTTTTATGCTATTTTACAATCTTACAAACCAGCTCTCATAATGAGCTGATTGTACTGTTTAAACAGGATGGTGTCTCTTTTCAGATTATAAAACTTTGCACTGGTAACCCATGTAACAAACTGTACATTTTCTTGTAAATAAAATAAATATACATCATTTGTCTTTGTTTCTTTTTTAAACTTGCAGTACAAAAATATCCATCTGAACCAAGTTCAGCCTGTTGATCAGTTTTAATTTATTCAGATTTTACAGCTGTGAAAACAAGCAGACAAGTTAACTGTACTCACACAAACCAACACATCTGACATTTAACAAAGATCACAGCTTACAGTTTCCATGTGAAGGTTTTCACGTCATGGATGCAGCTTGTACTTGTAGAATGATCCCAGGTGTTGAAAGAGCAAACAACATTGCAGGTATTTCTGAATAGAGATGTATCACTACAGTGAGACTGGTATGAGCACCTAGCTACAGTTTGATAAAAATGCCTCTAATCCTTGTCTTTCATGAGTCAACTGTCTACAGTGTTCACTCACGAGCAGTGAAAAGCTGCATGTTCTGCCTGGTTCCTTAAATAGCCACGAAACAAAAAAATAATTTTGGTGACAAAAACATTGTTAAGTCATTTTTTCAATTCATGAAATAACTGGAGCATCATCTGGACATGATACCACAAAGCACAGAACACAAGCTTGTGCAAATGTGAAACAAATAGGACGTGGAATGGCAGGAGACAAAAAAAAGACATTAAATTATTTATCCTACAGCTCCTGCTAAAGCTAAAGTACATTTCATGGCAAAGGAATGCAGAAACCACAGGTGATACCTGAAAGATTCTCATTTGTTAACGTGTGTTGTAAATTTGTCACACACAAGTATAAACAGGAGTTACACTTGAATGTGATTTGCTCTGAAGTCCAAGCCAATGACATTTTTTTGCCTTTCTGTCCCATTTTGCTTTGCATGCAAATTAGTGAGAAGCCTGAGGTTTCACGAGCTCATATCGTCCCACCTGTCCTTCCTGCAAAAGCTGACCGATGAGCTGGTCTTTGTGTACTTTGCGACTGACAACAAGGAACCGTTGCCGTCCTTGTCCGTATGACTTGCTTCGCAGACCGTATTTCTGAGATATCTGATGGATCTGTTTGCGTTCATCGTTGGTGAGGTCAGTGGAGAAGCGAAGGTCATCCTGACGGTCTGAACTGGCGTAGTTACGAATGATGTCCTCAATATCACGCTTGCTGAGCTGATTTCCAGGTTTGTCCGTGTCCATACCCAATCCTTCTCTAGAAAACTGCTCCTTCACTCTGATTGGTTCTGCAATGCCTTCACCGTCTCGGCCCAGACCGCCGCCCTTCCAGCCCATCTTGCGGAGCAGCTGGTTTCCGATATTGTCTTCCTTTATCTCCTGTCTTGTGGCCTCCTCACCTGAGCGAGCCAGGATCTGGGACCGGGATATGGCATCGCTGTGACCCTCCTTTCTGAGGTTGGATTTGACCACAGCCTGCGTCTGTCTCAAGGTGGCCAGAGCCTCCATTGCTGCAATGTGCTTCACTATTTTCTTGGGCCCAATTCCTGCAGCCACATACTGTCCTTCTAAGTAAACTTCACACCTCCAGCGATGATCAGGCAGAACGGTGAACTTGTAATCCGCTGTCACTTTATTAAATTGTGCCGTGTCATTAATGATACAGATAGCATTGTCAGAGTTTTCCAAGATAACCAACTCGCTCAAATGCTTCTTTTTGCCACTCTGTTGCCCAAAGCGTCCACCAGAATCTGACTGGTTATTTCCTCTGGAGTATTGTGACTGTTGATATTGCTGCTGCTGCTGCTGCTGCTGTTGCTGCTGCTGCTGTTGTCGTTGTGCCTGGTTCATGCGAAGTTTTCTCACCGCCTCTTCAGCCGCCGCATGCTTTGAGCTCTTTTTAGTGCCTGTTGACTGCGCCACCAACTCATCCTGCAGAAAGACGCTGCACAACCAAGCACTGTTGTTGGGGAGAAGGTCAAACTTGTAGTCTATCTTCATGCGATTAAAAGCCGCAGAGTTGTTGAGTATGCAGATGGCGTCATGAGCATTGTCCATAACCACAAACTCTGTCCAGTGCTTCCGTTTGTCAGGCTCGTATTGGCCCTTAGAGCTGGGCGTCGGTTTATCCTCTGGGTTGCGGAGCGCAGGTAAAAAAGCCGGGGTTGGGCTGTGCATCTGGCACACAACCATGTCATTGACTATTGAGTGTCTGTATTTGCGCTGCACGACACGAACTTCGACTGGTTTCAGGAAGAGTTTTACAGCCTGCTCAGAGGCTCTGTCCCTTGCTCCATTTTTACTGCCAGAGTATCCGGTAGCAAGATACACACCCTGACATCTCAGTTCACAGGCATAACCATCTGTCGGTACTTTCCTGTTCTTCGGTAGGTCAGCTTGAGGAATATCCTTCAGGTTGACGTAAATATACTCAGGGTTGGTCTTGCAGGCCTGAATGCTGCGGCTCAACATGAAATTATAGTTTGGCGAGTCACTTCCAGTCATAAACATAGGGTCCCTAAAAGCAACAGCCAATGCAGATGCTACATTGGCAATCAGCCTTTGCTTATCATCTAATGTTGACTGAGATATTGGAAGAGGCTGCGATGTAGAGCTCGACTGAGTCGTGGTAGGACTGCTCCTGCCCGGGCTGTTGTAGACTCTGCTGAACGGCCTGCTTGATGATGGCCGGTCCTGATAACCGTACCCCAAACCCTGACGTCCTGAATCCCAGCCTCCTGATCTGCTCGCTCCCCCATATCCATTGTACCTATGAGGCTGAGAATAAGAGTCTGAACTTCGAGAGGTGTGGCCTTCATACTTGACTGTGTAGTCCTGCTGTGTTTTTGCCATGAAGTTTGAAGTGGAGCCACGTCCTCCATAACCTAAGCCACTAGTACTACCCGAAGAAAACTCTCTGTCTCTGTCCCGGTCTCTATCTCTATGAGAACCCCAAGAGTCAGAACTGTACGATGGCACTCTGTCAAAAGCGGGCCTCAGGGAGGAGGAGCCCTGTGCTCTGCTGGTGCTGCTGTAGGAGGAGTGTTCAGAGTCCCACTGTCTCACACCGTACGACTCGCTCCTCCTGCGCTCCTTATCGTTCTCCTTCTCATCAGTGCCGGTTCCTCCACTGCTTCCACCACTGACAAAGTGAACAGGCTCAAACCGAGGTCTGGAACCAAATTTTGACACAGGCATTTTCCTCATGGGCTCGTCTTCTACAAGGAAATCACAAAGGTAAACCGTTAGAAAACCTGAAAGGATGTTTGATTTGACTTATGGCACTTAAAGATTAGTCAATTGACAATGTGATAGAAGTTCCATGAAACTTGTTTCAGAGTGGGATTTCAGTCATTTCTTCAAACAGGATGTTATGATATAAGTTAATGGCCTTGTTTCTTAAGTAGGCAGGCACATCAAAGACTGTAAAGTGGGCACTGATAGACTAAAAAGCACTTGCCTCCTCAGTCATCCCCAATTATAGAGGAAGCGAATGTACATTTATATCCCATCCTGTCAGGTGATACATATCTGAGCCTATGAAGGATAGTGATCTGGTGATAGTCTGTATTGTATTGTCATATTGCTGTGTGTTATAGACCTGCACTGTTGTCCAAAAGCTACTAGAGACACAAAAACAAGCCACACGGATATACTCGGTGACTTGTTCCTTCATTATGATCAACATTAGCACTGTAGTTCAATTTAAGTCATTCCCACATAAAACCTTCTGCTGCTGTAAATACTCAGTAGAGCACCAAATCTGCAGCTAAAATTTCTCCTCTCTTGCAAAAAACAACAGTGCCCCATTATTCAAGGACATTATATAACATCAAAATCAAAGTTTGTATTTGTGGCCCATTTTTAGAGATTTATATCTTCAGTATGTATGAGAGCCACAGACAGGATGAAGGAGTCGGGAGGTATGAAGAGACAAACAAACACTTGTGATTTTGTTTCTTCTTCTTGGGATTTCTTGACAATAACAAAAATATACAATATTGCCAACCTTACCTTTATTTATGGTCATTATTTATTTTATTTGATCATTTTAAAATGTTCTATTCCCTCTCATCATATTTGATCTGATTTTATTTTATTATATTTAAATGATCATTATTATTTTTTGAAACTTTTTATGTGGTTTTATTGTTACTTTTCATCATTTTCATTTCCAATGTGCATTAGTCTCAAATTGACTTACTATTTACATTTATCTGGGAATATTTCTGTCTTGTCTGTTGTAAGAGCTGCAAAATTCCAATCAACGGTGTTGACATGGCAATAAAGTAATATACATTTGAATTGTCTTGTCTTGTGATTTGCACTAAACCACACAATGTGCTACACAAATTATACTGGAGAAAACTGTTGACTAAACCTCTCAACTCATATTACTGCTGCTGCTGCTGCTGCTTGTGAGCCTGGCAAACCTTCACGTTTAAGCAGATTCAGAAATGTGACATAAAATATTTCTGGGCATATTTGGATATAAAGATGTAGAGAGATCAGATCAACACTCACTGCCATCAGAAGAAGTAGGTCTCTTTTTTGCTTCAGAACTAGGACTTGGGTCAAAGGAGGGCATTTCGACAGTGTCAGTCCCTTCTGCCATCACCAGCACCGTCCAAATCAAATCCAGGCCATACCTGTTATTGAGGCCAAAGATATAAATCAGGTATTAAGTGAATGGATGAAATATACAAGCACGAACATCCGGACATAATAAGTTCACACTCCTTACTGCCTATAGAGGCTAAAACATTTCATAGAAAACAAACACCCCCTGCCAGCAGCATGCTGTGACTGAAATACAAACTATGTATCTGGACTATGTGTATTACACTACTAGACATTTACTAAATATCATGTTAACAGCTGGGGAAACAGCTGCATTTTGTGCCAACACAAAGCCTGGACAGAGTGACGCAGTAGGCCGACGGGGTCCATCTCTCATAGGCGAACACGTTTATAAAGATAAACATTACAATTGTCAACATGTCTCCTTACTTAGCTGTGCCATATTCTTACCTTCGGGTGTAGCCTTTGGTCCAACTTATATCGCTGTCTTTTAGCTGAGCAAGAGACAGTGCATTTATTTTTATGAGTATTATTATTATTGTGCTAGCCCGGTGCCTGCTAGCATTAGCCAGCTAGCCTCTAGCTAACTTCAGCAGCCACAGCCGCTCATACAGTTTTCTATCAGACTGAGCTTCTTACACAAAATTTACATTCAGATTCGTGTCTTTTTAGGAGACTTTCCGAGGCCGCTAGTTCAAATCTCCTGAGTGATAGAGATGCTTATTCAGCTAAGAAGCAGGAAGCATCCATTTTCTGGTCCGGCTATAGTAAAGTCATGGCGGCTGCCACCGCACTGACCCAGAATGCTTTGCCGCCGGACAGTTCAGGCTGAGCGGGCTGCTGTCAGTGCACTTCACGCGTGTAATGTTCCCATGTGGTTTACAAACGAAACTGCTCATACAGCACACGTCTTACTGCAGCAATATGCAAAATATTGTCCTACGACAGTCGAGCTACAGTACGTATCACCAGTGTCAATAAAACGGAAAGCAACCATCACAATAAGAGCAGCACAAAGTTATGATATTAAGTACTATTTATTACAGCCAGTATGTATATCTGCGTATAGTGATTCTGTATTATTTATTTTTTGCTCCATTTCCAAGAAGTGTTCAGATGCTTTACCTGAGTACTGTGTAAAAATAGTTTTAGTTGTTGTGTAGAATGAGGATGCATTCAAATAATTTTTATTAATCAATCAACTTCATACAAAGTGCAATATACTTATTATCTGGTTTTTAAAGAGCACCAATTCTCCTGTACATTTGCAGTTTTGCAAAATACTTGGTAGGTAGGTTGTTCCAAGCATCTTGGAGAACTTGTTCTTCTCTCTCAGTGTCTTCTGACATATGATCACAGACTGACTCCATGTTGTTGAGATCAGGGCCGTGTGTGGGCCAGACCATCTGTTGCAGGACTCCTCGTTTTTCTTGTCTCTGAAGATTGTTCTTTGTGACTCTGGCTGTGTGTTTGGGGTTGCTGTCATACATTTAAGTGTAAGCCACATTTTAATGTAAGTGGTCCAATACTTATACTGTTTGGTGGCTTAATCAATAACTATACAGTGATACTATACAGCATGATGTAGGTCAAGAGAAAATTAACACCCCCTAAAAAAAAAAAGTCATAAAACCATGTTATAATTCTCAAATAGTTTGGTGAAATCACATAATTTAAAATAAACTTAAAATGTAAATTCTCATTAATATCAGGGATTCAAACACATCATTCAAAAATGTTTCCTGTTTATTATAGTCAGCTTTCTCTCTTTTATTCCTCTAAGGTCGTATTCGAGGTGCCATTTTGGCCAGAAATAATGCATCTCGAGATTTCCTGTCTGTTCCTGATTTACTTTCACAGATTAAATAAATACTTTACAATACAGGAACTGCTGAACTGACTGAACATTAAAACTGCCAAAAAGAAGGTAATGACGAAGAATTACGAGAAGGGTCAACCACCGGCTTTCTACACTGTGAACGAAAGACAAAGGCTTAACATGTTTGGATCACATTTTTTATTGAAAATGTACATCAATGGAATCAAACTAAAGTAAGATACTGAATAATTTGTAGTGTGGGCGAGTTTTTGACTACAAGAGGTGATGACTGATACTAGAAAAATGTATGGCATTTTCTGACACCAAAATGTTACTTCACACTCAGTCACGTCCAAAGATCAAAGGTAATAAACAACAAGTCTCCACTTCAATACACAAAATATATCCTTATAAATTATATAAATGCATGAGTATTTTTTTTTAATACTCCTATCTGGGATTCAGTTCAACTCCACCTTATTCTAATATTTGGCAAAATGGGAGCTGAGATCATAGGACAGAGCAAATATACATTAATAATATGCACCATTTTGAAGAAAACAGAATTGAAGTTGAAATAGACTGCAAAACTGAGTTAATAGGGGATAAAAACAAGCAGGTCAAAGGTCACAGCAGCAATGAAATAAAAAGATGCATGCAAAATATAGAATAGGTTTGTGAATATTAAAGCACAGTGTGTAATAAAAGGCCATGACATGTGACCTCCATGGTATTCAACAGTGACATGTAAACATGGGCACCATAAAATGAAATGCTATGTATAAATATTGCTTTGGCTTTTGCATGATTATGACTCTAATTTAATTGTTTAATTTCGATATTCAGAAAACCTGAAAGCAGGAGATTTTAATATCTAACTGAGCTAGATTCAAGAAAGCAACATGTCTACTCATTATACTTAAAACGCATTACACACAGTGCATTAAGTGCTTCTGTCCATGAGTTTTTGTTTAATCAACAAGCCTTGATGTTTTAGTAGCGATTTATTCTAATGTGCGCTTTGTATTAAGAATCCTATTGAAAAGATGAGTGCATAGTGCAGATCATTGCAATTTCATTTCAAGTAGAGATCAAATAACGATGTCAACCTATGAGTCCTGGAAATGTGTAAACCCCCACTGATGACTTCTATGAACTACAAGAGTCGCTTTATATACATTAAGACATAATAGCAGATCTAAACTGTGCCCGGTTCCCAACCTGCCAAACTGGTTTAGAGCTTCATTAGGTGGTCAGAAATACCATGCGAGTCCACATAAGGCCATATTCAACAAAAGGAGATGCGATGGGGGCGGGGGGGATATAAAAGGTTCATACAGCGAGAAAAACAGGAAGAGGTAAAGGGTGCTTAGTTCTTGCTGAAGTTGCAATCCCCTCTTCAGGTGGTCAAGACAGATTAAAAGAAGCTGAAGAGACAAAGAGAAAGAAAGCCAGCAGTTAGAGGAGTTGGCAAAGCAGAAACGCTCATAAAAACTTAAGGGCCAGAGTCAAAGAATTAGAAGTGCATCTGATATCAGAGAGAAAATTGATCATAAATACAAAAACAAGTAGTAAAATCCCTATGGTTCTACAGTCATTCAAACAATACATCAAGCATTAATAATGAGAAGATATTGTGCCCACTGACAATGCTGTGTGAATTTTTATAAGAGTGAATAAATCTGGTAGGATATGCTTTGAGTCTATGACTGTCTACTTGTCCGTGGTTCATCTAAAAGTAAATGTGCCATTCAATTATTACAACAAAAGAACAAGTGTGCATGTAAATCTCCATCACAACTGGAAAAGGATGTTAGTCACAGCACAAAACAATACACACATAAGCATAAGCAGAGGCAATAAAGCAAGAATTAGATTGCTCAAGGTGAGGTTAGAGCAGCAGTGAAACAATGAATACACATTAACCCATATTACTGAGCAGGTAATGATTAAGAAACCCTGGTGGATGGTGTCCACAAAGTCTCTGGTCACATTTGAGGTACTCAGTACCCACAATGGCCGGTCCCTTAGCAAAGCTTGAGGGTTGAGGACCTACTCAGTGCAGAGCCAGGGATTACTGCAAAGGAAAGTGAAACCACACAGACCAGTGAGCTGAGCATTAGGAGGAGGGAACGGCTCTACTCTAGATGCATTTTGACCCTGATGTCATGTGGAAGCCGTGTTTTTGACGCAGATGGCTTCAATCCAAGATAACCTTCTCTTTCACAACACAATAAAAGCGACCTTGAACCTCGAAATGGTTAAAAGGCAAGGAATAACTGAGGTGACAGATGCCCCGTGATTCCGAGCAAAAGGAAATAAACATACCTGAAGATTTTGAACTCATAGGATCGAGAGCAACAAAAAATTTTGACTTTGAAACGTTAACCAAAGCTGTGAAAAAAGGGGACATCATCAAAGTAAAGCTTATTGGTATCAACATTCATTCACTGTACACCCACTTTACACATTGAGGTTCACTAAATTTTCTTTTAACCTCCTAATTTACAACAATATGTGTCATACACAATGATTATGGCCACAGTTGTAACATTTGGTGTAAAATTGGCCTTTATTTTCCTTTGAAATATATATATTTTTTTTTTTATGCGTAACACTGATACAACAACTCTGGTCCCTGCAGGACAATGGACATCATGATGAATGATTTTAAATGTGCCTTCATAATAAGTAAAATAAAAGGAAAGTTACAATTGCACTGACAACATTAATATATACTTAAAAAAAAACATCACATTTGTGTGTAAAAAAAAAAAGTGCAAATGTGAAAGCTAATACAAATATGCACATAACACATGACAATGAATGAGGTATGGGAGAAGTGGCAAAGAGATTAGGCTCACATCTACTCATGCGTCAGGCTAAAGTAAAACAACATCAGCAAAGGGACATAAATACCAAAACAGAAAACTAGATCTCCAATTCAGTCTTTACTTTAAGTCCAAAACCTGGCCGTGGTAATAACTAGTGGAACCTTTAATGTTATAATTCATAAAACTTTTCACCAGTTCAACCAAGAATAAAATCTTAAGGATTATAACTTTAATCTAGCTCAACCTCAAGCCAATGACTAATTATAAACTCATTACTAACTACTAACAAATGTCGATAATTGTTTGCAGTCTCAAGGTATACAGTTATTGCAGAGACAGCTGTTGCATTGAGTTAACATCAGCTTAATCCATCCTTGCATCAGTCTCAATTGTCTTAATTCTTTCTTCACTGAACTCTACGGCAGGTCTTTGACCACATATTGGCTACACCTCTCAGGTCCCAGTGTCTGATGCATGTTCCTCTTTAGACTCAATACATTTTTGCTCATCACAACAGTAGTCATGTATGTTAATATTAAAAAAGCTCACTCCATCATGCAATGAATCACTGAATATAAAACAAATATGGAATGCATTTTTTTTTGTCAATTTGTATAAAAAGACAAGCTGAATAATCGCTTGTACAAACCAAATAATACACAAGCATCATTCAGCAAAAACAAGTGATGTAAAACTAATAGCAATGCCCAGCGTCTTCCACAGAGCAAGGGAGAGGGGCACATGGAGGGTTGAATTATGGGGGTTGGGTGAGGGTGGGGAAGGGGTACAGTAAAAGGATGATGGGGTGGAAACTCATTCACAGCAGGATGGCCACAAGGGAGCACTTTTTCTACAGGGATCCTAAGCTGGAAATGAGAGAGAAGGGCTGTTATTGCTTTCTTTGAGTTAAAACATCATCACGACACACACTATTTCACATGGGTGACATCACATCAACATTAGTGACAACAGATGGTATTTAGAGGACATCATGCTTTCAAGGCAGCTCAAAAGGTTCGAGTTTACAGAGGTGAGGGTGCAAACACAATCATCTCCTTCTATGAATCAGACTAATAAATGATTTTTTTTCTTGCTCCTGAGTCCCCAAGCTTTAAACAATGAGTCCGATTGTCTTCCTCATTGCTCAGTATCATCAAACAGCAGCTTGTTTTCATCTGTTGTAACAGTCTTGAGCTGCTTGAGGAGTTTACAGATTGCGAGACAGATGTCTTCCTTCACTTCTACCCTCCCCACTGGTCGGGCCTCAACAGCATCTCTCTCTGTGGATTTCGCTTTTGTATCCACTCAAGAGGGAGAGGTGGCTGAGGGGGGGGGTCGTCATATGGCTGTGAGATCAACAAAACATGTCATGTCTATAAACAGAGATGGGCCCTGAGGCTGTTTGCTCCTCTGGTGTGACCCGTTAGTCCCAGTTCAGCCTTGAATGGCTCTTTGTGTGAGAGCAGGAACGGGTGGGGAAGGACCCGGGAGGGCCACAAAAAGGAGACTGTTGTGGATTTAGGGAGGCAGATGGGGAAGTACATCAAATGCTTGTGTGGGGATATAATAAAGTGGTTGATTTAGAAGCTGGCACAGGGACAGTAAACACTGCCAGCAAGAGGATATGATGGATGCGGATGTTACCAATGATACAATGTAGGCCTGCAACACCGCACGCATTTCTCAGACCGTATTACATTTAAACAACTCTAATGGGAAAATCAACTGCATGTGAATTTAGATTATATTTTAAATCAAACGTTTTCAATTGTTGTTTGAAAAAATAATTAATCAAATATCAAAATCATTGCAGATTAATTTTCTTTTGATGGACTAATTGCTGCAACTCTAAATTTGAGAGCATCCATATAATGGATTAGATATTGAGGGTTGAAATGCTGCCTTTGGAGCTTTATTTCAGCATGTAAATTAATTATAATCATCTTATTCTAGCTAGCATTTAAAAATATTTCTTTATTCATTCATAGATTTCTGTCTAACCAATCAGTGATACCTCATTTATATTTTTCATAGCCGTTTTCGTGGTGGTGTAACTCAAGAAGGGAGTCTTACCAGGAAAGGTGCCTCATGCAGCATGCATCAAGTGTAGGAGGAGTTAACTGGAAAACATTATGGATGCAACATAGGTGACACATGCACTCACAACACAGATTCACATCTACACAACAGGCAGTAATCAATAACTGTGTCTGCTGGGGACTGAAGAAAACACTAACTGTAACCTGACACATGAACATCATTATTATTCAGTTAACATTTCAAGTGCAAGACCTCTGTAGTATGTTTTAATCAGTGACCCACAGACAAAGTTAAAGTTGAACAGTTGCCACTTTTAGAAGAGAAATTTTCCAGGCAGAGCTCATACAGAGAAGAAGTTGGCTGTGAAGAGAATAAATTAACAGGGAAGAAAAATAAAGCAACAAGAACCTTCTCAGTGCAAGTGTCTTCTTCCTTTTCTAACAGGCACGGAGTCACATCAGCTTTAACACAGAACCAGGAGTTCATTACCAACATGAAGGCACCAACAATGTCAGCAGCACATTGCAACCATACTGGAACACACCTGGCTGCACACACTGCCTCCTGTACAGTCATGATTTCATTAAAACATATAAACATCAACTGTTAGAGGGAACAGGAGAATCAACGTCAGGAATACCAAGAAATGGAGAGATTATATAGACACATGAACACCAGGGTATTGGCCATTGAGACTACTAACTGATGAAATTTCAATGACGCAACCGAAACAGTTACGAACTGTGATCTGGAAAAAAATTGACTTAATTTATCAGCTCCTTTTCTAATGCAACTATGGATTAATTAGTAACAAATTGCAATAAAATTGTTTACACACATCTCTTTTTAGTATCTAATTTCACGACCTGCTTTGCTTGAGCCATCAGCAACATTTAATTGCAGAGTGATGATTTCTGGTTGGAATTCATTCACCAACCTCTTCGACAGCTGGCTTTTTAACTATTTAGATGAGGACTGCATGTAATTATCCCCAGACTCCCCCCTCTCTGCCCCTCTTAATTTTCCAAATTGGTAATGGATTTTAAGTTCTGGTCAGCTTGCCAACTGTATTCTCTGTTATTATAGCCTAAACTAGAGCATTCATCTGCCTTTCGGATATAAAGGGCAGACTGAGAATCTGAGAGAATTTCTAGACTTAGCCAGGGGCTCTATCTGCTGTATTTAGAAATTATAAAAGTCTCAGGTGGTTTATAAATGAGTGGTGACAGAGAAACAAGAGGTACTGATGATATTAATGGCACAGACCAAAATAAACCTCCCTCAGCAGCAGATGTGCATAGTGTGGACTGAAAGCTCCAGGAGTTTACATATTTGTCAGGACACAGCTACACATTTTGCTGGCAAGGAACAAAGTATGATGTATAAAATATGAACCCCAACGGCTTGGAAACAATTTATATGTGTCTGTGTAGTAATGTAAGGCCTTGTTCCACCCAGGTTCATAGCATGCTGACTTTTCTGATTCTCATACAAGCAAAAGTGGTCTCCTGCATCTGTGGTGTAAGGATAGAGACACAGGGGGAAGAGAGCAATACTTACTTTTTCCTCTCTTTGTCCCTCTTGAGTGTGGTGGAGCCCCCTGCCTGTTGAGCTTGGTTCTGCAAGAGCTCTGCCGCAGTCTTTTTCTGTTTGAACGTGTTAAGCTCGTCGTCCAGGGACTTCTTCTTCTCCTCCAGTTTCTTTTTCTCGTCCTGGTGGAGCTTCTTCAGACGGTCAAACTTCTCATGCAGCTACATGGCAGGGACAGAGGAAACGTAATTTTTGTATTAATGAAGACGGGAGCAGAGACCTTAAACAAAGATTAGTGCATGGTTTCATGATAGGGTAAGGTTCAAGTGAAATAATGATACCTCTTTTTCTGCTTCTTTAAGCTCCGCCTCCTTCTCTTTGACTCTTTGGACAAACATTTGCCTCATTTCTTCTTCTTTCTTCTGCAGCTCACCCATGAACTCGTTCCTCTTAGCTTCATACGTCTCCTGCAGACTGGCAGAGGAAAAGAAATAAAAATGAATAAGAAAAACACTACACTGAACTTTGCAACATGAACTAAGCAGACAAAAACTCAAACTGGTGCAATCAAGCCAAAGAATAAAAAGTTACAATGATAAATGGAAGCAGAGAAATACAATATCAAACAGCAAACAAAATAGAAACAAGCTGATGTGGGTAGAAAGCAAGAAGATAAAAGAAAATCCAAGTCAACCTGAAGGGCTTGCTGTCAGGGTCTGTGTCCTTAAAGCCCATCTCCTCCAGTTTGCAGCGCCGGTAGAGCTCATAATGGCGTGTGTGAGTCTGCTCTCGCAGGTCCTCCATGTTCACCCTGATCAGCATTTCTCGCAGTTTGACGAAGTCACAGTGATTCTCATTTTCCACTGTGATAGACACATCATAGTGACACATGACACATTTTACATAACACATCAGATGGTATCTTGTTCATTATGGGTTAAATATACTGCAGAAAGAGCACAGCAGCAGAATCAGAAACACTTGCATCTATTAAGGTTCATATTGTGTCACAGCTAATAATCTAATTTAATGTAGAAGCATTCACAGGCCCATTCATACCAGCAGCACCAACACAAAACAGAGTAGTGCTCATTTCCTGTGGCTTATCTATTGATTTTGTTACTTGACTGAGTTGAGCACCACACTCCCACAGACCGTGTGACATCATGTGAGTACACATGTATGCACGCAGTCAGTCTGTGGTAAACAGACCCAATGTCAGATAAAGCCTACGCCCAGAAATATTATACAGTGCAGTCCGTAAGCATTAGGACAGTGATATGGTTTTCATTGTTTCGGCTGTAATGCAGCACAATGAATTTCAAATGAAACAATGACTGTGAGGTCAAAGTGCTAACTTAGCTTTAGGGTTGTTTGAAGGTGTTCATATCCACACTGGGTAAACAGCTTAGAAATCACAGCCCTGTTTCCCCTGTGCTGGTGCTACAGTTTCTACACTGATCATTTGAAGTGGATGCAAACAAGCGAAAACAAATGACAGTCACCACTTCAACCTCAGAGACAACAATACATTTTAAATCCAATTTCCTAGAGTACAAAATTAGAACTGAAACTGTTAATCAAGTAGTCAGTCAGCATAAAATTAACTATTTTGAGAGTTGATTAATCATTAAAGTCATCAGGCAAAAAAGCCAACCATACTGTGGATCCAGCATTTTTCTGTTTTATATCATTAAGAACTAAATATCTTTGGGTTCTGGACTTTTAAAAGATGTCACCTTGAGCTCTGGGATATTTTGATCAGCATTTTTATATTATTTTGTGACCTTTTATAGACTAATCAACTAATCAAGAAAGTGATCGGCAGATCAATCGCATATGAAAATAAAGTTGCAGCCCTATACACAACCAAAACCAATACTGTCGACATCATTATGGACTGCATTGCATTTAAGCTCTATGTGCTGGATAAGCCCTGTCCTGGCAAACCACCCAAAACACCATACATGCGTAAAGACACAGACACAGACACAGACACAGACACAGACACACACACACACACACACACACACATTTAAAAGCTGCGCAGTATGAGGCTGAAAATCAAATCAAATAGCTAAAAATCAGTGTAACTTGAGTTATATTCCCACACATTTCAGATCCTCTATGAGCCAACAGAAGTATTGACACTGCTGTCTACTGGCAATACATTACATACAGTCCATTATGGATTGATCAGGTAGGTCAATAAGAAATCAATTGAAACGTCATCAGTGACATAAAATCACTAAATCTGCAAGAGCTTTAAGCAAGGATCTGCTGGTGCACTAACACTCAGTGTAATGTCAGAGAGGGTGCTCCAGTTAAATGAGATTATATAACTGGTTATCAACTAGTTTGCAGCAGCTGATGTAGCTGAGGAGAAATATAAGGGGAGGGAGTAGCGGTAGCAGCTCTGACAAGAGGGAGCACACTCATTTCCTGCACAGGATGTGACCCAGGCTTACCCTGCACGGTCCCCCAGGGGTACTGCCGGGCCTTCACCATCTTGTTCCCAATCTTCACTTCCTCTGTGCTCCCCACCACAGCGAACGGCAAATGGCTCTGTGAGGCAGACGGAAAATCAATATCGGTATACTGTCAAACCTGAAACACCTGAGTGGGTTCACCTAAAATTCTCTCTACGAGCCACCATCTGTCCCTAACAAAACTGCACATGTACTCGCTGCAGCTCTACTAACATTTCATTAACTCAAAAAATACTAAGTATTACTACAACTATCTCATTTACACATCAGGACAAAGCCTACACACAGCTGATGATTAATTCCTAAGAAGTTGTAACGTCACTGAGAAAAATGTGTTATTGTATTTACATGAGCTGTTTTTTCACAGACACCAAGATACAGCTCTGAAAGGAAAACGTATGACAAGGTCAGACTGTACAACAAGAGCCGAGAGGCAACAGTCTAACACAATCAGTTAGGGAGAGTTAAGGCATTTCCACTGATGAGACGTCATGAACAGCTAAGTTAGCCTTGGTTCATCCGTCAGTGAATACAGGCCCTTTCCCACACTGCAGGCTTCCTGCAGAGTGAGCGGGCTGATTGTGCTGCTCTAAACACGCTCCTCCCCGTGTGGGGCAGCTTCCTGACAGCCTGAGCAGACACAGACGATGACTGTCCTGATTCTGCATCACATGTTGTTTATGCCGGTACCACATAACAGAATTTACGTTGAACTTAGAAACTAGGAATAATGTGTGCCGCTGTATTTCCTAAAGATTAAAAAGAGGATTCAGTCTTACCAACATGATATGACTTCATGCCACCACCATGACACCATATTCTGTGTAAATGCATGTAATGCAGATAGAGAACCAGTTGTGAGCCTTACGTTCATGGTGGAGTTGATCTCTGCCACAGACTCGTCATCAGTGGGGAACTGGTAGATCTGCACTCCATTGCTGACCAGCTCACTGGTGATTTTGATTTTGAACTTGGCCAGCTCGCTCTTGGAGATGGCATCTGACTTGGCAATGATTGGGATTATATTGACCTGCAAGTTGAAAAATGATGAGATTTAATGTAGGCTGACACAATGACAAGGTGTAGACAGCACCTTCAGATATGCAGCTAAATATAGAGTGGCTTCTAACTGTCTGTCTTTTTCTCACCTCCATTTCTGTAGTCCAAATTTGGAAAAGAGTTGGTGTATTTTTAAAAAGGTCCAAATGGTGAAACACATTACAAATGAAATAATTCTGGTCTTTCAGGTTAAGTAACAGAATAAAATATACCTCTAATTATTTCTTTTACCACTTCCAATCACTGCTTGCCCATGACTGTAGCACTAATTTGAATAACCAGTGCCCTTTTCACCAGGATCTCTGTAAATCAGGCTTTTGTGTAATGCAGACAATTACACATTCTTAAGCACATGGATAAAAATAGTACAAGCAGCAAAGGGAGCACCAGACTCCCATCTCCTGCTCTATAGCACATAAAAGCTCTCCAAACATGGTGTTACGACTCAGACTCAAATGATTTCAACAACATTTATGCTATCCATGTAATCTAAACAGAAAAGGAAACACACAGAGATAGGGAGGAGGGAAAATAACAGGCAGGGTCATTCTCATATATGCACTAACAACTGGCTGATGAAAAATGAGGCTCTCACTCCCACACAACTATTTTGGCAGTGCCATGTCACCTACACAATCCCACATTATTTGCTCTCCAAATGTGGGCCCCTTTAATTGATAGCAAGGGATGCTGAGGGTCATGTGAACAAAAATATTTTACTGGATCTCCGAGTCTGGCGAGGATCTTGCTCAAAGACACTTCAGCAGAGTATTGTTTGAACGCCCCCCCTAGGTGAATGTGTAAACAGAGGAGGCTCTGCTCTGGATCACGCTGTTGTGAGCGCTTGCTGGAGGGCACAGCTGCTCTGGCAAACACTGAGCTGGCTCTTTGTACAAAAGCCAGGAGGTCCATGCAAATAAGCTACTGTGGAAAGGACCTCACAAAAACGAGGCAGCAGTCACTGAACTGACTACATTTCACAGCTGACCTACACCGATGCAGTAACAAGACCAGAGCCAATTTACATGCAGGCAGAAGCCCTGAAAAAGGTTTATGACCCATGACTAGAGTGGATAGATCAAATGCTGCAAACAGCAATGCAGTGCCAAGGGATTTACCTACTCTATCTCTGACGTGCTACAGCAAGCTAATCCATGTTCACAGGCTTTGTAACTGTTAATTTATCATTTTATTTTAACATCATTCTGCTGCAGAGCAACTGTCCTTCTCACTTAATGCTAAAATTAACAATTCAGGCACCATGGCTAATAAACTTGTAAATCTTACACAACTGCAAATGAACTGTATAATGCTTTTACATCATTTTCAAACCCCAACACGAGCTGGGATTGATCTGGAACTGATGGATAACACCAAGAATTCATATCCCCAAGCTTCCACATCAAACAACAACAAATTCTGCTGCTAACTTAAAGATATAAACATGGCTTCTGGCTGATGATAATAGCTTGATAAAGTGAAGTGAATCTCACCTTGCTATCAAGTTTTTTCATGGTCACCAAGTCCAGGGATTTGAGCGAGTGTCCTGTGGGAGCGATGAAGTATAGGCATGCGTGGATGCGGGTGTCATGGTAGCTGTGTAGCGTGCGCTTGATTTTCAGTTCCTCCTGTAGATATGCTTCAAACTGGGCATCAATAAACTCCACAATGGACTTGTAGCTGTCAGTAAAGGGAACACAGAAACATGGACAATTTTAAGCATTTCTTCACTCATATTCTGTGTATTAGAACATGTCCTGTTCTGCTACTAAACGATAGTGTTTTTAGAGTCATCTGAATCTGTGCAAAGCATTACAGTTACAGCATATCAGAAGTGCAGCTACACTGATTAGATGAAGGCACAATGTGCCCTTTAATGGTTCCTCTTTATGTAGGAATCTGATACCTACTCGTATAGTGGAGTGTGAAACCTGGAAACAACCGCAGCCTTCCCATTATAAAGAGCTTACAGGTGGTTCACATGATATTATTCTCTCCCTAAATTTGCCTCAGGAGCAGAGTTGGCAATTACATCTTGGAGGGCAAGCTTGGTAACAAAATCTAGCGGAACCAGTGCTGTGATATACCATTCAAACCAGGAAAGAAAGCCATCTACATCCAATTTATGCTTTTAAACTTGACTTGATACTATGAAATTACTTCAGATGGAGACCTGATTCCACATCCTAAGGGTATGTTTGCAGGATCAAGACTGAATGAAACGTGAGCTCTGAGAAGGCTTGAAGCTCTCACAAGAGTCTCTGTATGTCAGGAACGCTGTGTGCACAGTCAACTTTGGATTTCTGACTACAAGTTGCAATACAGCTCACAAAGACAAAATATAAAATAACCCAGAGAGCACAGATCAGACCTTTCCCTCTCTCAGAGATGTGACAGTTGTCCAGACTTCTTTACCTGTCTTCTTTATTGATCTGGTCTCCGAAGCCCACGGTGTTAACAACAGTGAGTTTGAGGCGCACGTTACTCTCCTGGAGTTCATAGGTGTTGGACTTGAGTGTGACTCCCGGTTGGTTGTGCTGGGTGGGCTCCCCCTCAAACTTGGTGTTGAACAACGTGTCCATCAGAGTGGACTTCCCCAGACCCGTCTCACCTAGGTTACACAGAAAAAGTGTTTCTGTTACTGGGATCCTACAAATCTTGATCTTGTGCCCAGTCATCGGTTGCTCTTTTTACTACGTGATTAAAATCAGTGAAGTGGTTTCCTTCACACTTAGCTGGAAATGTAAATCATTTGAGCCTGCATACTTCTAAACAAGTTTATCAGCTTACGGATAGTAAGATGCTTTTATTGAACATCTATTCAATAAAACAAATAAAACAGAAAGACTACAGTTGTGTTTAATAGAGCGAGCGTAGATTCAATATGACGTTCTAAAGATGCCTCAAACAAAATATATCATTTTCAAATGTTTGGATGCACAAAAATAACAGAAGTTAATGTATTCTGACATCAATTCGCTGTCAGACGACTCAGATTCAGCCCTGCCTCTGTAAGAAAAGCTATTTTTATTCATCACGGCCTGACCTACACTCTCAGCATGTTAAGCCATTTTTTGTAGGATATCTTGCAGTGTTTCCAATCTTTCCTTCAGAATTAAAGAAGTATGTGTTGCAGCAAGTCTTCTTTGCTGTTTCTAAACTCAGTTTAAGTCACTGTGGAGATCTCTCTCATGCTGAAGGCAATTTGGTATCTTATATGGAGCAGCTCCAGGCCCATGTTGGAAATTACAATATAAACTAATGTCTAACATTTCCAAACATTTTTTATGAAATCACAAATAACAAAAAAGGTCTGTGTAAATGTAGATTTTTTGAGCCCAGTGGAACAATAAATATTAACATTTTTGATTCACTCCATAATTTTAGACTACAACCAAATTATAAATCCCAAAGACCACATTTCTTTGCCTCAAGCAATGTGTGTACTACTTAAAAAAGACAACAAAAGCTGTTAGTCTCCTGCATCATCTTTTCTTCCATATTCTTTAATGGATTGTACTAATGTTTGTCTAGGTTGTTAAGAAAATCAGATTGTGGGCAACATAATAAGGTAGCTATGATGTAAGTTTGTTTAAATTATGAAAAAACACAAGTGTTAGCCTTTTCCACTTTTCACTGCAACACAAATAAAAATGGCCTCAGTTTATCCACAAAATAACAGAGATGTTTTTAGCTTGGAGGGGGATCAAAACCATGCCACTAAAAATGGCCACCAGGAATTTCCTACCATCAAAATCTTTAAAAATATAAACACAGATTGTGTTAATGTTACTAGTGCTCTAAATAACATGTCACAGAAATAAATAGCATACAAGGTCTTAAAGAAACAGAAATGGTGAACACTGTCTACTGCTCTCTAACCAGTAGTAAAGACTAAAAATAAAATCAGTAAAGTTGATCTACAAACTATAAATCAAGAGTGCAGAAAGTGCTACAACAATTTGCTTTCTGCAAGTCTGTATATTATAAAACAAATGAAAAAGAAATAAAACATTACCAAACAAAAGGCAGATGAAGTAGAACACTAGATATCAACTGGTTACACAAATTCTAATTTACAGATATTAAGCTGTCCCGTCTTTTCTTGTAAAACGGCCGTTGTAATCGGTAACACCATCTGTGTAACGTAATGTTCTTAAACAGCATCAGAAGCTACAGCCTCCAAAATGACCATAACATTGAATCAATATCCCTCTAAAACAGCTTCCACACAAACCTAACATTACCTCCTTCAAAAAGCTATGGTTTATTGCAGGACTGTTGTATTACATTGCATTAGTTTTAACTGGGTGCACCTAATAAACTGGCAGCTCAGTGTATGTGAGTGAATAATTCTAGCACATAATGAAGCTGAAGTGACTCGTTTGTCAATATAGAGGCAAACATTCATCTTGCAAGAGGCTTATATTCTGCATAGGATACTCAAATATACAGTATAAATAAGGTTGCTGCTAGTACTGCTGATGAATAATGTCATACTAAAATCAAATGACTGCCTGTAGACACTTCTGAATTTCCTATCTGAATGAGAACATCATACTTATCACAGTAACCAACATTGAGGAATCTCAGCAGCTCAAATATTGAGGAAACTGCTTTGCATCTTGTGATAAAGCCTGACTTTCATTAAGTCATCTTTTAGCCTGAGGAGGAAGAGGAAAAGCATTTTCTCGCATGATACACTCACCAACACAGAGGATGTTAAAGCAGAATCCGTGGTTGACAGACTTGTTGACCAGCTGGTCAGGCATGCTGTCAAAGCCGACATGGCCTGCCAGAGGGACAGCACGAGCCCCTTCACCCTAAAAACAAATGAAATCAACATGTAACATCAGTTAAATACTTAGCAATAACTTAACAGCTTAAGAATTGATATGCCTTGTTAAGAAACCATGCTCTCACACTTTAAAACATGTACAAGACACCCTTTAACACTCTGTAATTTCATTTTACATCTTGGTGATTGTTGTTCTTTGAAAAAGTAACATTTTATAACTGAATAACACACAAACTAGACACAATTTCCACCATATGTGACCATGTTAGACTGATTTCAGGTGCAACTGACTTCCTGTTTCCTGAGCTGCGACTTTCTTTCCACCGTCGAGACAGTTAGTCGAGACAAAAACCACAATGTACTTATAAGGAAAAGTGTCACTGTTGATATCAAGATAATTGTAAAAACAACAAACAGCTTTGAGAGTAAATATATAATTTAAAATCTAGTAATGTGAAATTATAAAAATGACGAAATAAGAGCCATAGCTCTTAACATAGACAGCATTGTGTAGTCCTGTGGCGTCACTCTGATTTGAACCCTAAAACTATCCATTTTTGGCCAGTTGCACTTCCATTCACTCTACCATTATTGTGCAGACCATCTCTGGACTAGAGTGACACTAAACACCAGAGTGTAAAAGCACTGTTGTTACATGTGTGTGTGGGCGTGTGGCTGGCAGCGAACACCTCCATCTCTGTGAATCTCATTTCTGCAGCCTACGTCTACATTATGAGGTGCAGGAAAGCAAAAGAATTTAGATTATATGGCATAAGCAAGAGCTCTCAACCAGCTAAACCTCAGCCAACCTGCCATTATGTGGCTTAACATAACACAGTGTTGCTTTCCACTGTGGTGAAGGATTGTAGATAAAAACGTTCCATTAGAGGGTCAGTTTAAAACAACTGGACACCCTGATGGTGTTAAACAGTTGTGGATTATTTGGATAGTTGAAATTGGGTTTAAACAGCTGAGTATTTGGGGTAATGTTACTTGACAAACAGCCTATACTCTTCAGCTGCAAGTGCAACATTCCTGAAACCATTCCTGCTTTTCAAGACACTCACAGCCAAGTTACACACTGCGGGTTTTCATTCACAGAGCCGCAGAGGGACATCAAATTGCAAAAACCTTGCTATTCTGAGCACTCTTTATGGGTATAGTGGCTTCCTCTTTTTGTTTTAACCCAAAACAAAAACCAAGCAAACTTTACACATGCTTTTCAAATTGTAGGTCTAAATGCCTATAAGCAGCTAGAGTCTGTTTTAGCAACATTTCCTATGTACACCAGACAACGCCCGACTCAAAGTTAACGGGACTTACATGAAACAACACAACGGAAATGAGCACCGTAGCTGTACTGAAATGGGGGCGTTCAGAATGAATGGCCTACCGATGGCACTAATACGTTATCGTTTTAACGTGAGATTGTACTACACAGTTTTAAAAAATTTCACCTCACAGAACAAAATTTCGTTTGAAAGGCAATTTTAGCTAACGATACCAGCATAGGAAATTTGCAGGCATTAGCTTATATAATTGAAAATATTAGATTGAAAATGTGTTAACAGAGAGCTACGACGAGCAACACTGGGCCTTACTTTAAAATTGGCTGTTTTAGAATATGTAGAAATGCATAATAGGGTTTGTAATAGCTACCAGCGACTATAACTGGTCTAATTTAGCTACGCTACACTGAATTTTGGATGGAATAAAGGCAGGAAAACGGTTTGTGACCAGCTAATTCTCCACATTGCACTCACTGAAGGAACGCGATAAAATATATTTTTTCAACATATGCTGAGATTAGCTAAGATATTTCATGAGATGTGTGATGACAGTGAGAACGGCATCCTGATAAAACGGGCTACTCACCGCTTGCCTTGCTATCTCAGTTGACGCCATGGCTGTGGCCGTTAGCTGGAGGACGAAACCTTTGCTGCTCTTTAGCAAAGGAAGCCTAGTGGGAATGTACCACTGTTCAACAGGCTATTTTACATATTATTAAGTATGATATTTTGATACCGTTCCTAATGCTGAATGTTGTTAAACAAAGACAAATGTAAATTAAAAATACGCCAGATTCACACCCGTTCATATTTTGAAATGATAATGTTTAATGAGCACTAGCCACTGAGCTCCCCCACAGGATGCCTGCATGGTCTCTTCCTGTGACAAAGGCAGTGAACCGCAGTCAATGAACTAATGATTATTTAGAAGCGAGTAGCTAAACCAAAAAATGTGCTTTGGACTAGTTGGATTTCTCTACATTCAATCAAAATTTAAGATTAATTCAATAGAAATTTGATTTGTTTTTGATTTAGTTGATGGCCTCGTTATGTTTATCATCCCTACATTGCATACAGCACTGATCCCATATTGTATTTGTATGTATGTTACACAGTGGAGAAAAATATTCATGTAAGATAAGACAGAACTTTGTTAATCCAAGAGTAAAGACATTTCTAAGTCAAATCGTAATACTATGTAAAATAAAATAAACAACACCCCTCCTATGAACTGTAACAACACCCAGACCAACTCAATCCTCCCCATGGGCAATACAGGCCTGCATCCACTACATGCACAGTAATGACTGTACACATTACTTCAACTCTCTGTGTCTTACAATCCAGTGCACTGTTTGGAAGAAGCAACCCTCATTTGTTCACAGTAATGTCCGCAACAAACATCTTGTTCACATTTTTACACATTTTTACAGATGAGCATCTGCTAATGAGCCAAGTTGTTGCTGTTAATTTGTAGTGTCTGTGTATGGTAATGTACAGTTTTTGTTTTTTTGCACCTATTTAGTGTTTAGTGCTTGTCCTTAATGTTGTGTTATTGTCCATAAGGCATTTGTTTTCCTATATACGTGTCATACATATGTGTGAAAATGAGCTGATGAATTGAGGAATTACATTGAATTTACCTCTAATTTCAAGTTTTCTAATTACATTACTAATTATATTAAACCCCAATTCCAAAATCTAAGCAAGTTCACTCAAAAACTGTTACAGGAATAGGATATATACCTTAGGGGAATTCCTTTAGCAGCGATAGAGTCAACAGATCATTTGTTTTATGACTGTAATCTATAAAACATTTTGGGTTGATGTTCATTACTGGTTGTTTTCTAGGGTACTTGAGCTGACTGATTTTACAAGGGAAGATGTCATTTTTATATTATCTTGTATAGGCAAGGACATGAACTAGTCCTAAACATTATTATCATACTTGCTAAATTATATGTGCATATATCAAGATTTGGGAAAACTAAATCACCCTTTCTTACCGTTCATAGAGAATTTTTGTCACTTCCTTACATCCTTAAACTTCATGGAGAGAAAAAAATAGCAAAAGACTGCAAAATATGACCACTGACTTTGATCGATCTTAAAACCTCTGGTAAATTAAAATATTACATAGTGTCATGGTAACTCTTTTCTTAACTGGACTTTTATTTCGCTCTGTCTGATGCCTTTAAACACTTGTTATTTTTACGTTGTCAATAAAGTTTTTTTTTTAAAAAAAGAGTAGAAAGGTCTTTATTGATCGATGAGGAGGAATATGTTTTCAAATAGACATTATTTATTTACCTATGTTTTGGTTATATAAAGTGTAAATTATCGGGGATATTGATATATCATTGTATATTATTTATAATAAAATGGCAACACAGTTTGAGAAACGCCCATCGAAGTCATTGTGGTGTTACAGCGACCAATAGGACGACGACAACGAATTTAAAAAGGAAACGCGGTCGCTGGTCAACATCACAGCTTCATATGAAAACAACTCTCTGATCTCTCAACAAGGAGCAACCAGCATCGCTCAGCACAGCTACGGTAAACTTAACAGCGGTGTATCAGAGTTATTGTTGCATTTCTCAGCACTTTTACTTCATACCAGTAAGTTTTAGTAACCAGCGAATACGCCACACGACTAACGTTAACTAGCTAACTGATATTCGGCTTGATTACGCAAATCAACGGTTGATTAACTCGACCGAGTTAAATTGACTTTGAGCCAATCGAAGTTAACCTCAATAAAGTCTTAAATGGCAGCGGATTGGTTATGTTTACGGTTGGCTTTTTAAAACTAGTTAAAACTCCTCTTCTAAACTGCTTGTAACAGTATGGTGCTGGCTAGCCACAAATGTTACGCTATGTTTGCAAAAATCACACAGATTTTGTATCACGTTTCTTTAGTCGCTGTCATGTCAAAACATGTAACTGTGCTAAAGGCAGGACATGCAGCAAGACAGTAGAGTGAAGTTAAATGGAAAAACCTGGATAAAGACGAGACAACAAGCTTGTATCTCAGCAGATTGGAAGCTAATTACTAATGTTAGCCAGCAACAACTATTACCTGCCTGTAACGCTGCCAGATTGGCCATTAGTGTCAGTGCTCTTTACTGTTATTTGAATGTTGGGGGTGAGATGCTAATATCAGCTTGTGTTTTCAGATACAATGGCCAACATAATCTTTGCAGAGCAGGAAAATGCACATCTCCACGCACCTACACTTAAGATGCGACAGCGACTTCAGTCTGCCCCAGGTATGAAAATGCCAATGTTGTGCTCAGATCTTTTTTTTTTTTTTTTTTTCTTAAAGCAGTAATATTGGTCTGTGCATAAATATGCAATATCCTGTGTTCTTTGTCCTACCAGAGAAACTTTTGAAATCTCCTATGATTGCCAAAACCTTAAACACCCCTCTGCCATCTGGTCGTAAGGCTTTTGGTACTGTCAACAAAAAAAACCTAACCCCGGCTGTCAACGTACAAGAGAAGAAACTACTAAAGCCACAGGTCGGAATAGCCCATCATCTATTAATTTAATATTTATTATTGATTTATTATTTAAAACTAATGGCAGGCTGTGAAGTAACCCATTTGCTCTATACCTCAAACTATAGATGCACTAACACTATATTTTGTTCCACAGGAAACCCAAGTCAATAATGCTGCTCAAACCAAAGTGGAGGAATATCCAGAAATTGAGAAGTTCATCCCTTATGACCCACTAGGTAAAGGTCACCTTCACTAGTAACAGTTTCACAGTTGAGCTCGTTTTCCTTTTTGATTCTACCAAAGGTCATATTTTACAGTAATACAAGTTTATAGATGAGCATTAGATGAAAAATGCTCCTTAATCAGAAATTACATAATGTGTAAATCCCAACTGCAGTATGACATTAGCTTTGTCCATTAATGGTTTATTCCCTCAGGACTCAGCCCATTGATGCTAATCTGTGGTGGCTGTACAAGAGAACTTGCACATGCCAAATGCAATTTGTTAATGACGACATGTATA
The DNA here is from genome assembly GCF_002260705.1 of Seriola dumerili. NCBI lineage: Eukaryota > Metazoa > Chordata > Actinopteri > Carangiformes > Carangidae > Seriola > Seriola dumerili. The sequence goes on from NW_019174586.1 coordinate 8,725,689, forward strand.
AGCCTCATTCACTCTTGGTGTGGCTTTTTTCCTCTCTTTGGACTCTTACTTTAAACCATTGGTTTTGCTAATGTGTTTTTTCCCCCCTGTAGAGTTTGTGAAGTACAGCATACCCGAAGACCTGGTTTGTGTCAGTGGCTTTGCTCTTCCTGGACTGGCCTGTTTCCCACAGGCTCCACATCTGTGTGAGGAGGACCTGGAAAAGTTTGCTCCTCTCCCAGACCTGTCACCTGTAAAGATGCCAAAACATTCAGGTATCAAAGTCCTATTAAAGCTACATTCATACTTATTTGTTTGGGGCTTGGGGGATATATATATATATATATATATATATATATATATATCTATCTATCTATCTATCTATCTATCTATCTATCTCTATCTATCTCTATCTATCTATCTCTATCTATCTATCTATCTATCTATCTCTATCTATATATCTATCTATATATATATATATATATATCTATCTATCTATATATATCTATCTATCTATCTAGTATGTTTAATGCAATGATAGGTGGTATGGATTAAAATCCTCTATACAGTATATGCAACTTTATATCGCAACATTTATAGGTTGTGGTGGTTGTTTCTGGAACAATGAAATTATAATTTTATGCACAAATTAAACACTTGACAAATCAAGGTACTTCAGTGAACTAATATAAAAAAAATAAATTAAAAAAATCCAGTTTTGCCACAAAGCAGTTCTCATTGATTTTCAACACTACAATGATCAAATGCCATCAGCTTTTAAAGGTATAGTAGAATCTGACGTGCAAACTTATTGTTTGTATTTCATGTTACTCAACCCTAGTAAAGCAGAGTTATAGGTTGGTTCATCCATTTTACAATCATTTTGGAGTTGAATGGTGTTGCTTAACTGCATTAAAAAATAACCAGCAAATTTCCTCAATGATCCTGGTTACTGTGGATAATCCAGGTCCATGTCTGGTCCCATGCATGATTGTTAAACCAACAAAATTGTGTTTACTCTATTCTATCTTCAAACACTGTACCTCAAAACTGGGGAAAATAGCAGAAACTATTATGTGGCGTAATAGTTCAAAACAGTGAAATGTTATCCTGCTATGAATGAAGGCCAAATTTACAAATAAGAGCCACATTTGGAAAAACAATTTGCAGCACTCTTTAATATGCGGCTACTGTCAACTGGCAACTGTGGTTTAAGTATGGAGCACAGGTTGGAAACTACAATTATCATTAACTACAGTTATCATTAACCTACTGTATCATTAACTTCTCTTCCAGATTATTGCTCAGAGCTGGATGCCTTTCTTCAAACACTTGATGAGCTGACTATTGAGCTTCCCCCAGAATCCATTACTGACTGAATGTGAATGCATGTGTTTTTTTGTTGTTGTTTTGACTACATTTTTATTTTCACTGAAATAAAGTTGTTTTTATGTATCCCTGCTGTCTACTTTATTTGCATTGATCCAGTCTGTAGCTCAGCTTTTTAGTGACAGGCTGTAAAAGTAGCAAGAAAATATTCAGTGCATTACTTCCTGCTTTTTTGAAGTCCATCAGTGGTCACATGTGAGGGATTCTCGTCATTGGTTTTTCCAGAGATTAGAATGAACTTTGTCTCAGTTCCTCTTGTTAACGAAAGGAGAATTTCGCATTGAATCTGTGCCTCACTATTTGGGATAACTAATTAAAATAACAATTCTTATACTTATCAGTTTGCATATAATGCTAACGGGGACTGAAACGCTGACTGGCTGATACAGTTCGGGTGTATGTGTGTGCTTTTATAAGCGAGTCGGTATGCGCCTTGGCCAGAGAACAGGTGAGTAACATTGAACTGGCAGCAGTCTGAAACGGGCGACTGGGTGCAACAAATGTAAACTGTCAAAATTTAAAATGTTATGGGATTAAAAGGAATAAAATGAACGTATCTTACTGGCAAAATGAGGAACTTCCTCTATCTGCATTTAAGACGCTTAAAATAGTGTTTATGCATTAATGAAATGTTTTAGACGTGTGTGTGTATATATATATACTTTAAAAATAAACTTTATCTCCCATGGTGCAGGGAGTGAATCCAGTGGAGTGGAGGGAAACCGTCCAAGGGCTATAATTTGACTGATATCTTCAGGGTGTTGTCTAAATAAAAGGAAGTAGCTTTGAACTCCTCGTGCACAGAGAGCCAAGCAGTATGTATGAGAGCAGATCGGATGATGCTGGATGTGACTCAACTGGATCTGAACCAGCTGTCAGCGATGCCGACGCCCACGGCAGCAGGACACTCACACAGCGCTCTGTTGTGGAGCGACTGTCGAGAAATGGCATGCAGGTCATGCCCAGTGCTTTCGAGCGTAGGTCGAGGCTGCAGAGGCAGCAAGAAGTCGCTGACGGCTCCACACCGGGAGGTCTGCAGAGAGATGCTTCGGAGAGAGGGTCGCTCACACCCGCTATGCGCAAGAAATACCTCAAAGAGTTGCTTTTGAGCAACCCATCACACAGCGGGTTTAGCAGCGTACTGTCCTCACAAAGTCAGAGCGTGTCCTCCGAGCAGGACGCACGCTGGGCTTTGTATCCGATGGAGCACGCATGGATGCTGTGTGCGGTGGAGGGAAACTATGAGACAATCCTGGAGTTCATCTCTGAGGACCCCCATTTGTTAACCAGGAAGGATCCCATCAGCGGGTACTCAGTCCTGCACTGGTTGGCCAAGAGAGGACAGGACGAGACCCTGCTCAAACTTTTGCGTTACTCTGAGAGTGCGGGGATCCCTGTGAATGTGAACCTGCGGGGAAGCGGCGGCCTCACCCCGCTGCACGTCGCCAGTATGCAAGGACAGTACATGATCATCAAACTGTTGGTCGGAGCTTTCGGTGCCAACGTCGATGCGATGGACTACAACGGGAAAAGAGCCTGGCAGTATCTGCGGGCAGACGCCCCGCCGGAGATGAAGGAGCTGCTTGGGGCCTGGGATGATGAGCACAGCTGCGGATGTGCGCAAAATGTCAACAGAAACGTCAACAACAACAGCAGCAGCAGCAGCAGCTCTGGCGCAATGAACTTGACCGCACATGATGAGGTCGATGCTGGACAGACAGATGAAGTGAACTTCTTTGACCGGACTAAGAGAGGCAGCTGGGGATTAGGGTCTTTAAGGAAGATGCTGCACACATTTCTTGGAAACAAAAGCTGATATATTCAATAATCTGCATTATTCCCCATTTAATTTACAAGCTTGTGGTTGCCAACCTGGGTCGAGGGGTCACAATCTCCTTACCAAGTCATTTTTTACTTGCAGCTTGAGTCCTTAAAAATGAATATTCCTTTTCTTCGTGTGTAAATATTTCCTGTATCTTCGAAAATCAAGTTTTTGTTCATTCCAGAGCAGCAACCTGTCTTTTTTTTTTTAATATATAAAGACAGAGAAACTCATTTCTGCTAAACTTTCTATTGGAATCAGAAATTTCTACTGTACTTGGAGATGTTAATCATAGACTTGATAAAATGGAGATTAAGTAACAAATACCCGATACTGTCACCTGTAAAAATCGAACAATGTAAGAAGGAAAACTGAGCATAACTCATGTTCACACTGAAGCCATAACTGATGAGGGGTCACTAAGTACACAACTATCTGGAGACATCTCAAGCTAAAGTTTGGGAACCACTGCACTGCTTCTCCAGGATAATCCAGTTTGAATACTGCTTTCCAGAGAATCTAAAAATACTCATAACCCTATAAATAAGGAACCTTTATTTTGCATCTAATAAAAAACAAACAAAAAAAAAACCCCACTGAACCTAACTTTAATGAAATACAATATATTTTGAATTTTTTATTTTATTTTATTTTGTGCTGCTGCCCCAGTTCTGTCCGTTAACAGTTAATATCAGTAGTTGCTGATGTGGCCATGTTTTTCTCCAGTTTGAGCACTTTCAGTAAACAGTTTGTCTTGCTACTACACTAGGCTTCTTGAATAGCAGAGCTGTCAGCATTACACCCCCCATGTGATGTTTGGTTTGACTCAACGAAAAAAACAAACAAAAAAAAAAAAAAACCTGCCTGTAAATGGATAGTTCAGGGGGAAGAGACCAGACAACAGCTACATTTCAAGTTTGATCAAAGATCTTTTATTATCAAACATGACGAGATAACATGGCTCCCTCCCTGCGGTCGGGCCCAGCAGCTGGAGGTCCTGGCAGATGTTGGGATGGAGGGACACTGGGATCCAAGGATCCTCATGTTTACAGGCCGAGCTTGGTCCTCCTCCAGTGTCTTCTCTTGGAGTTGTACCTGAAATGAAACAATGTAAAAGACAAAACTTGTCAAGAACATTTGGATTTTCACAAAGGCAAAAAACAAAAACTAAGCTAACTGACGACTTTAATTTTATACACCAAAAACCCCACCTCTGTCCAATACGACTAACCCCCCCTTCCCAGTAAGAAAAAAGTAAAAATAACTGCGCTGCCCATATTTTTATGCAAGTTAATTTTATCATGTCAGCAATTCATTTTCCAGCCAGCAACTATTTATGGAGACACCAAAGGAAATGCTCAAATGCAATAAAGTTTTCACAAAAATAACAGGGAAAATTTTAAATTCACCATTCACCTCAGGAGGAATCAATTTATTCTGACCTGGTGGCTACTACATACAAACAACTGTTAATCTGAGATGAAGGGTGAAAAATTAAGCTTGTCATATATTTGAAGTGATTAAACACAGTTCTGCATCATGAGCTGTATGATAAGACAACGAAGCAGACATAGCAACTTGTTGCAATCACCTCTGAAGTCTGTTGGTTGTGCAATTCTTGCCATTAAGCTTTATTTCATCGGTGAATACTAAACTGAAGGATAAAATGCCAAAGAACCACAAATAAATCCACCTTAATCATTACCCCCAAAATGTGAAGACTGAATAGTACAAAACTACCAAGCACATCCAGATAAGGAGATTGTAAAATTAAGGTCAGGTTCAGTTGAAACCATGCAAATTCTGTTGATGCTGCTCTAGTTTCAGAGGCCACAAACCAACCACATCATCATACTGTGTAATAAGTATTTAGTCACTGCAAAGATTGATGATTCTTTAGTGAATGAAAAATGCTTAAAAATCTACTTGTAGATCCCTTTTGAAGAAACAGTTACAACTACAACTGACTGTCCACTGTCACTAAATCACAGCAGCAATTACGAGAATAGTTCCCGACCATAGTAATTACAGATACAAGCTGATACCAGGGAAATGCTTCAGGATGGCAATTAAGTGGGCAAATCAGATGTTTGAGCAAACAGTGCAATGTTCAGCTACAGAGCTTCCTCATCACCAACACAGTGAGGAGTAGTAAGAGCTCCACAGCAGAAAGATGCTCTCAGCAGGGTTAATGACAGCACTCTACTGCAATGAAGTGCTGCAATTGCAGACCTGCTTTACATGACATGGACTTCCTGTATTAGTCACTGAGCCATTCATATTTGCACTTAATGATAATGTATAGACAATTTAGCAATACTGAAGTGCATTTTAAAAAAAAAACAAAAAAACAAAAACATTATAACAGCCACCAAACTCTCAGAAGATTTCACCTCCACACTCCCTACAGCTTTTTCAATGCATGTTAAAATCTTACTGCTGAAATTTATTCATGGAGTGAGTGTTAATTGCAAGTAAATATAGCAGTGCAAGTTTAAAAGGTCTACCAAGCTTAACTATTGCATGCAGTCTAACACAGCTGTGCAATAAATCCTACCGTGATGGTGGTTAAACTGTGAATGTTCAATTTATGGCTATTTTGAAAGTCTGACTGCTGAATAATGCCTCCTTAAATTAACATTAAGTTTACCACACACACCTCTTAAACTGTTTCAAGAAAAACTGACTTAAATCCTTAATGAGGGTAGGGTTTACTGCAGTGCTGATTTACCAGAATGCATTAACATAAGCTAAGTGTTCCTCAGAAACAATACAAGTGTAGTAATGTGAATGTAAGTGGATGAATACATTTAGAACATATGCAGGAGAAGTGACTTGTTTAATCAATATAAAAACAGGGAAAAAAAGTTTTAAATTTTGCACAAGGTTTGTATTCTGCATACAGGAGTTAAATGAATATTGGTATTAAAGTAGGATGGAAAACCAAAAGGGCCAATGCATTCTACAGTTATCACATTTTTTCAGTACTTCCCAGCAGGACATACCAATAACTCCTAATAAAGTTAGTGATTCATCAATAGCTTAACCAGTTAAAAAATTCAAGTAAGGCAACACGAGTTTTCTCCAAACCAACACTTTTCCATAAGTGGACAAGCTTCCTGGCTACTGCAGATAGATGAGTGTTTGCTACAGGTCTGATGATTTTGACTAAAACTCCACAAAAAAGGATGAAGCAGCCTTCTGCAGCACTATCTCAACAATCCTACTTTTAGTTTTTAGGTCTGCAGATAAAAAGACATTTATAACTAACTTCAGAACTGAATTCTGCAGAGTCTGGAGTTGACCCATAGATGTTTGACTCAGTGAAAAGGCCACTGCTTACTTTCCATGCATAGCAGCTACTTTTCATCTGGCACACAGTACAACAAATACAGAAGAAAAGAAAAAAAAACACACACACACAGTAAACTCACCTGATCTTGTTGCCAGTTTTCATTCTGATCCACTGAGGAATCGGCCTGTTCTGTTTCTGCTTCTTAGCGAGGAAACGCTTGATCCTGAAAGTCTTGTGGGACGACTAAGAACAACAAAGAGCTCCATTAACACAATGTCAACACATTAACAACTTTTCAACCCAAAGCCACATCTTTAAGTTTTCAAACTGACGTATTTACATCATTTGCAGAGAGAAACTGAACCTAACATGCGTAGCACGGCATAGAAGCTAACAGCTAACATCAATTAACCGTTTTAACACGCTCATACGCTCACTTCAGACAAACATACACACTTATAAGGCACCACTGAGATATTTATTAAACACTTGAGGTATCAGTGGTGGTTTACAGGGGTTTCAGACATGGATGTTTAAAGATTTTGTATTTACCATTTTGTCCACTGTCCTTTCCCCACTATGGCAGTGGTCGAAGAGAAAGAAGGAAGTGACGCGGGCGCTTTTATCCAATAAGCGCCCAGAGAACGGACTGTGCAGTCTGCAGACAGCGACACCTACTGGAGGCTTCTTTACATTCAGCTCAGCAGCTGAGGCGTCACCTGCTGCATGTCTCGCCTCAAGCTCCCGGATCCCTCATTTGTTAAAGAAATTAATCTGGTGAGCGTGATGGAAGAAGAATTCAATGTTTTACTTAAGCAGAAATACTAATACCACGCTGTAATAATACTCCATTACAAGTAAAAGTCCTGCATTGAAAATGTGATTGAAGTCAAAGTACACACGGAAATATAGTCAGGAAAATGAGAAATATCCCGTGAGTGTTACTAGGGGTGCAAGCAGCGGATGCGGCCATGCAGGCATGGCGATGGGTGCTGTATTTTATACACTGTGACGATGATGAAGATGCATTGTAAATAGACCACATTTCATACCCCTCCAACCTGTAGTGAGATAACTAGTGTCATTTGTTTTAGTATTGAGTTTATTTTAATCATTCAGTTCATTTGTGGATAAACAATGGATTCAGCACCTGTGCATTAGAGTTTCATTCCTACAAAATGGAGACCGCTTTAGAACAGACTGTGATATTGGGTGTGTAATGCTTTATTGTGATGTAATTTCCTAGGAAGTTTCCTGGACATGTGTAACTATAAATTTGGAAAACAGACTGAATTACAACTTGCAGAAAATATAACAGAACACCTAACAATGAACATAAATAGTTTAGTTTGTTCATCTGAACAGCTAATTCCTTGGATTGAAGATTGAAGTTTAGTTTCAGCAGTTCATCAGGCTTGCCTAAAGCATCTGATTGGTGAAAGAGGTGAACAATGAAGTGCTGAAACGTTTTCAAATAAAATCTCACCACCCTTGAGTTTTCTTGTATTTTAAACCTGAGCAACTCCCCACCAAAGAGTAAAAAAAGACACGCAAGCTTAAGCAAAGACCTCTTTTATTTCCAGTCAAAAGTGGCTACTGTATGTTAGCATCACCAGCTATGATATGTTTTCATGCTGATATGTTTTCATGTTCAGTTTAGTGCATCACAGATGAATTTTTCAATGGAGTTTCAGATTAGAAAAGGGGGAAGGCCACAGGTTGATCACTCTGATTGAAGTGTTCATGCAGGCATGGCTGTCACATGGCAGTCTAGTCAGAAATGGCTATTTCTCCTGTCTCTTCAGCATATATTGTTCCTGTGAGACTATTATAAGTTTATAGACCATGGAACGTTTTAATAACAGTTCTGCACATACACATACATAAGATGTCTATGTGTGCATTTCAAACTGAAAATGGCAATGATACAACAGAAATCTCTTTCAAGACAGTGTGGAAACAATATTGATGAGCTTGGCAAAGTTGACATGTTGAGTGATTGGGAAGTTAAAGACCTGCAAGGTTATTTTATACCTCCAGACTGTGATTTGGATTAACAAGTTAAAAGCTGATATTTGCAGTGTGAACAATTTCCACCAGAGAAACAATACTGAAATAAGGTCACTTTGAGTTCACATGGTCCAAGAAAGCTTTGGCTTCACCTAATGTTCCCTACAGCCAAACTCTTTCCAAAGGTTACTGTTACCTTTCCTAACAAACAAAACTAATAGAGGGTCACATTCAGGCACAAGGAGGCTCCACCATCACACTCTGCCTCTGAGACTGGGAGAGCCAGATGTAGCCCTGCTTCAACTGCAGTGCACGTTGCCCTGAGGCACCACATCGCTGCTCTGAGCCTCACAGGCCTGTCTACCCTCTCCTCACCAAACTTAAAATGCCATAAGTAGAAATCTGCTCAGTCATCTCCTTTGTCAGCCACTTTCTTGGTCTCAGTGTCTGGCTTCCTGTCGGCAGAGTTGGATTCAGCTCCTCCTCCTGTAGTACGATTGCGGCTTCTGGCCCCTGGCTGGTACAGCTGAATAGCAGGCCGATCCTGATGCACAGACAGACAACACTATTAGAAATACTAAAAAGGAAGAAATGATGTGAAATTACTTGATAATTTGAAAGACTAGAATAGTCACCTTATTTCGTAGCCGCTCTCTTTTGCCACCGTCATCCTTCTTGTTGTCTTTGGCAAGCTTCTCCGGCCTCTCAAAGTGAGTGGATTCTCCAACATTTTCACCCTTTTTCTTCTCCAAGGCACGGTCTTTTTCTTTTTTCACCTCCTCCTCCCGCTTCCGGCACGAGTTTTCTCCATCGTGCTGTTCTCTCCTTCTCCGCCGCTCTTCATCCTGACGCCTGATGCGCTCCTTCTCTTTCTGCCGCCGCTCCTTCTCTCGATCGCGCTCTCTGTCTCGATCTGTGTCACGCTCCCTGAACTCCTTTCGCCCGTCATCGTCCGCTCTGTGTGTAAAACACAAATGTTACAGTATTCTGCTCAAAGTGAGCAATGTGTTTTCAAATAAAATGACTGAAGCAACTAACTTCCTTCCCCGATCCTCCTTATTTTCAATGTTCTGACGCCTCTTATGATCAGCACTTCCCATGGATCTGTCCTCTTTACTTGGCTTCTCTGGTTTCTTGCTCTTTTCCTTTGGCTTCTCAGGATCAGCACCTTCACCTCTGTCTGGCTTCTTCAGGAGCTACACAGTTGAACATAAAGAGATATCAGATCATAATGAAATATTAGAAATTAAACAGTTTTAAACTGCTACACTCCATTGCAGCACACAGACCTTAATTTTTGGTTCTTCTTTAACTTGGTCCTTGTCTTTCTCCAGCGGTTTCTCAAGTCTCCTCATCTTCTCTGCCTCCTTGCGCTTCCTTCTCTCCTCCTCCCTCCACTTACGACGCTCCTCATCCCGCAGACGCTTCCGTTCAAGCTCCCTCCTCCTTCTCTCTTCTTTCTTTTCTTCCCTGATTCTCTGAATGGAAGTGTAACAGGACATGAGGTCACCCTTCATCAAGCAATTTAACATAGCTAACATAACAAAAAAACATAATAGAACACCACACTGTTGTGCACATTTACCTGTTTATTCTTCAGGAAGTCCAGCAGAGGAGTGGTTTTTTTCCCTTGAAGAAAGAGAAAAGGTATGTTTAAATTATCCTTTGGACAGTGTGTCTATTTCAACATATATACAATGATGTCTCAGGTCTATTTTTAATTGACCTACCTACAAGTTCCTTTGATTTTGCCTCAATCTCTTCCAACAGGGTCTCAGGTGTTGATGTCAACTTTTCTTCATCTCCATTATAATATTCCAGGAACCGCTTGTAATCAGGATCTTAAAGAAAATGACATACAGATACAGATACAAGATTATACACACATAAATCAACCTGTTATTCCTGACCTTTTTCCTCATTAAAAACTGGCAAATCTAACCATAAACATGCAGTACATGGAGCAAATGGTTGATGGTTATGCCACTAAAATATATATTCATTGAATCTCATTTCTTTATTACAATAAGGCAAAACATGCACATTACTTTTAAATATCAGTAAATATCTTTACCTTCAGTAATTGTTCCACATTTTGCGTCCTTTTTCTTACTTCTTTTCTTGGCAGTCTTTTGAAAGGGTGCAAACTCTACAATGGCAGGATACTCCTGTCCTGTTGCAGACAAGTGATATGTGGACAAGGGTGAAGGCTCAATTCGTTACTGATAAAATCCTTAGGTTTGTTTATTTAACTCCAATTCATTATCTTCATACCTCTGTTGTCGATGAATACATATCCATCAAATCGATCTCTGAAGAGGACTATATCATCCTGATTTTTGAAATTGATGTAAGCCCTTGCGAAGAGGTGAGGGTAAAGGCTGAAAGCACAGAAGAATCATGTCATGGCAAACTATTAGAGGCGCTGGTAGTATGTTTTAAATGATGAAAAGTATTTGCAGCAACTCACCTGGTGTCGTTGGAGAAAAACTCCAGGTAGTCCAGCTCTGGGAGAGGTTGCAGCTGCTCCTCCAGCTCCTCCTTGGTCAGACTAGGTGGTAATCGCCTAATCACGATCTGGGGAAACATTATTCACAGTTGTCGTTATTAGCACAGATGTGAGAACAATCAGACTGAAAAAAAGAGGGCAACAACTGGCTAATATTAACTTAAAGTTGGGTGAGAGTTAGTCTGGTTTTAACTGACTTTATCATTCACAAACTAGGCACTGCGTGTTAGATTTGAGACCAGTCAAAAACTTGCCGTTACTTGATGAAATCATTATAAGTATTAATAACTGACTGGTTTATAGCAACCGAAGCTAACGTAGCTAGCAAGTTTCACCTTTGTCATGGCCTCTTTCTTTTCCTTGGACTTCTCCGTCTTTTCTCCATCTTCACATTTTATTTCCACTTTTTTGTCCTTCGGTCGAGTGTTTTCCTTGTCTTCCTTCATGGCTGAAACGCTACTTTGTCGCGCGGTTGAATTTCATCTCATCCCGCAGACTTGTTTACTTTTGTAGCAAGTTAGCCGGCTAGCAGCAAGCGAACTAACCGTAACTTCCTCTCTGACGGTTGGGACTGCAATTCAGTGTTCCCACCTGAGGGGAGCGCTGTAATTTAAAACGAACGTACACCATGAACTTCTAAATATGATGATGTATTTATGTATTTATTTTTTGTCAATATTATTATTTTTATTTTTGTTATTTAACTGTAAGGCTACCTTTCGTTGTTTTCTTCTATTGAAAAAAATTAAAAGGTCAGAAAAATAAAACTTCCTTTTTATTGACTGCCCTTCAAAATAAAAGGAAGTTGAACTTTTGAGTAGGTTATTTTGTATTGGTGGAAAGTAACTATGTACATTTCCAATACTGTACTTAAATTCAATTTTGAATTACTCGTACCTTACTTGGGCATTTCTATTTAATACCACTTTATACTTCTACTCCACTACATCTCAGAGGGTTTTTTTTGCACTGTTTACTCTTTATTAACAGATATACTTTTCAAATAACAATTTTACATTTTTATGCGTCCATATCTATTATTTCTCTTTCGTTCTTGTTTTGTTACTTGTTCTGAGTTGACTTACTGTGATGTGTTGATATGTCGTCTTTCGTCAGAGCCAGAGCTGACGCTTTTCTTTTGAAAACTCCGACAGGAAGTGTTTTTTTGTTTTCTGGTAGAGGAGTTCAGGTCATCCGGGCGGTCGACATTTTGTTAGCTTCTTAGCAAAATAAACTATCGAGGTTAGTCTCGGGGCAACTTGGTTGTCCTCAAAGTTGCTCTCAGTCGCCTGACAGTTGAACTTTGTAATCATGTGGTATGAAATTCTGCCCGGCTTCGCCATCATGACCGTGTGTATGATCATTCCCGGCGTCGCCACCGCACAGATCCACAAGTTCACCAACGGAGGAAAGGTGAGAAGGATGCTGCCTGCTAATGTGGCTCTGACCGTGCTAACAACCGGAGTGTAAATGCTGCAAGTCTGTTTTTGTACTTTGAACTGCTTTATTAAAGACTCATGTGTTCTCTGTAGGAGAAGAGAATCGCTCGGGTTCCGTGGCACTGGTATCTGATGGAGAGAGATAGGCGAGTGTCGGGATCAGGACAGTACTATGAATCCAAGGTGAGAGTCCGTGTGTCAAAACCTTTCGCAAAGATGTGTATATTTTCATATGTGTTTTAAAAATACATATTTTCCCTCTAGCCAGCTCTGTGTCGACTGTCTCCCATTCATCTATGACATTAGTTGTTTTATTAAAAATATACAACAACAGAACAGACGAACCACACAGATGTGCTAATTTTCTAAAGACACATGCACAGGTGCTGGTACGTCAGCACAATAGATAAATCGACTGGCACTCGTGAGACTTGCTTTTGACAAATAATAACACCTCTTCTGCACAGCTGACACATACTGATTACGGATTTAAATAAAATTAAAATAAAGTGGTATGAATCCTATAGACCGCTTTATCAGAGTTAAACTTAATACTGTGTTGAACTGGATCACTTGGTTCAGAAATTCTATCAATTCTCATAGAAGACCACTTCTTTGTAAGAAAGTTCTCTCTAAAAGTGGGAATGGCAACTAATGTTTTCATCAGGGTAATGTTAGCGCACCACTCTTACTTGTGTAAAACAATCCACGCAAAACCAGAAAAGTATAATGACTGATATTGCAAATAAAGCACCTACTCCTGAACAATGAGATTACAACCTGTCATTTTTAGTTAGATCACTGAAAATCGATGCTAAAATCCAAAACGGTACAGAAGGCAGGCAAAAAGTAAACAAACATGGAGATTCTTGAATGGATTATTGTATTATGAAAGTATTAAAAATGTCCTGTTAATGACATGTTTTTAACTATACAATCACATGTAAACTGACAAGAAAACATGCTTAAACAAACTTAATTACCATACCACAGCATAACCTTGTAATCAAAGGCCCTGCACACCCATACAGGTGTTAAATATTTGACTGATGAGACCTCCACTCAGGTTGCAGGTGGACAGAGCTACACTAGAAATCACTTTGAAGTCACCAAGATTCATATTCTAGTACAAATGTTTAGGTATAATTTGTTCCCCCTTCTCAGGCTCTACACTGTAGTTCTGATTAATCTTTTTTTCTTTCTCAACAGGGACTTGAGAACATCCACTGATGACCAGGAACATGAAGACCCTGATGAGAAAAAAGTTCTTTGTTGTACATTAAAGGATTATATTTAACATTCAGCTGTTCATTTTTTCGGTCTTTTAAAGCGGTTGTTCCTGTTATCAATTAAACTGTTCCATACTGGAAATCTTTTGAGGCTTGGGTCATATGTTGAAGCTAAAAAACAACTGACAAGAGAGTGGGGTTCTAACTAAACTAATGCTTTACACCTGTTGTCGATCTTATACTTTACATCTGATAATCCAGTGTTGTACTAGAGGAATATATCAATGTCTGTTGTGAGACTCAACGTTGGTTATCATACATCCTAAATGTCTCTTCCTGGTCTTGAAAGCTGCAGTCAACTTTTGAAAGTCTAATCGTATTGTTCTGATTGAAATAAATAATTTATTATTGAAACTAATAATTGATAACTCTAAAAATGACAAATTAATCAATGATGAAAATAATAATTTTATTACAATCCTCTCAGTTACAAGAGCCAACCCTGTTGATATACGGCCATGTCCAAAATATCACACTATTAACAGTTAAAAACAGGATCCTCCAAGGAGTTGAAAGAAATCGGAGAGGTCATTAAATGATTAACAGACTAGGAAAGCAGAAAAAAACATATATGCTACACAAAAATATATCAAGATTTTCAGACATTTCCCTCTTAGGACATCCAGAAATTAAGCTAAAATTAAACAAAATGACACTTTAAGGAGTTCCAAAGTTGGGAACGTTCATTTAAAAGAAAACCACAAGATGACTTCATAGTGAAAATTTATTTGCCATTCTATTGGGGATGATATGCAAAAATTTACAAAAGAAAATTATAGTTGAACAGCTGTAATGAAAGACTAGTTCCAGTAGGTAAATAGGATGGAGACAAATAATACAACTAAATACTTCTCAGAGTCTCACTTCTACACATTTCTTTACAGTTAAAATCCTCCCTCCACACTGTACATTCCCCTTACGCCTCCTCCTAAAATAGACACCTGTAGTCACAGGACAAAGAGTAAAGGTGTCTGATAAAAGGTCATCTGAGAGCAAACTGTGGAAACGTGATGTTCACTTCTCCTCCTTGCCTTTGGTTTTCCTGTACACCATTTCCCTGAAGCTCGACAGGATCTTGCTCTCTCTCTTCCTCCTCTCCTCCTGGTTGAAAGACGCCAGAGCTCTCTTTTCATCTGCGCTGTAGATCTGGTTCTCCTTTCTCAGACGCACAGCCTCCATACGACGGTGTCTGCAGGGTTACGTGTGGGAATTGGTCAGTATTACATGAAGAATAGATGGATGGTTCTTTGGTCTGGTTTACATTAATTTTAACTGTGCCACAACTTCAAACGTACTATCTGAAGTTACTGGACCATTCAAAATAACTGCTAAAATATATTTATGTTCTTGGAGGCAAAATGTAAGTAAGTTCTCAGATTTCTTCACTGAGATTTGAAATGAATAAACATTTGTGAGGAGAGGCATCATGCTGATACCTGAAATACTGAATTGCTGCTGCACAAACCGTATCATGAGCAAGGTGACAGTTTTTAGTCCGACCTCTAAGCTTCACGTACCTGCTGCCGCTCATCACATAGCCAGACTTCTCAAAGTTTGCGATCTCGTCGCTGGTGAGACCGATCTCTCCTCTTCTCGGGATACGTTTTCCTGCTTTCACGTACTCTGCCATCGCAGCACCTTCACCTGGCAACAGCGCATGACCAAAACTAGAGGAAGAGAAAAATGCACATGGTGAACAAGCTGAATGCTTTTACTTAATGAATCAGAAATGTCAAAAAAAGAAAAAAAAAAGTAAAATCAAAAGCCATAATTAGTCAGGCTGCGGGATATTATATGTCCTATATGAAACAAATGTTTGAGAGTGTAGTCTCTGTGTGTATGAGATGTAAATACAGATTCTAAACTTAAACATATTGTTTGCTTTTTCTTGGCAGAGTGAAGATCAGTTCATACAGCTGCTTTTAATGTTAAGAAGCTGACTTCTAACAATTATTTGCATTATCAATAAATCTCCTGATTATTTGGTCTATAAAATGTCAGACAGTGATAAGCGCCCATCACAAGTTCCTAGAGCCCAAATGACATCTTCAAACTGTTTTGTCCAAAACCCAAAGACGTTCAGTTTACTATCACAGAAGGCTGAGAAAAGAAAACCAGCCGAAATATACATTTCAAAAGCTGGAACCAGTAAAAATGACTTCAATCATTAGAGAACTGTTGCCACTTAATTTAGTGTCAATCCTCTAATTGATTAATCAACCAATCTTTTCAGCTCAACCATTATCATGTCACCAAAAATGTATTTTGTTTTCCACTGTAACAAGTAAAGCTGAAACGAATAGTTGTTCGAAGGAAACTGGCCACAGAGTTTTGAACTATTTGTTGAACAGAACAAGACATCTGAAAGCGTCAGCAGGAAAACTATTTTCTGATCTTTTATAGACAAACCCATTAATTGCTTGATCGAGTAAATAATTGGAAGATTAATCAGGAATGAAAATAACTTACCTGTAGCCCAATATACAAATATAGAGGCTAGACCTACGGTCACTGACATATCTCGAGCTGACTTTCGAGCGTTATGAATCTTGGCTGTTTTTCTAACAGTGCTGTGTTTTTGTTGTGAACACTCTAATCACAGTGGCGTAAACTGCAAGAAGAGGAGTGGATGTCAAACAGACTCACTCCAAAGGCCTGTCGTCCTGGGACATGTGGGTGAGTGGAGCTTCAGGGCCGACCATGTGCTCGTCCATGCAGGTTTTCTCCACCCACATCACCCCATTGGGATCTTCCTCTTCCTCCTCCTCCTCCTCAGACTCCTCGCTGCTGGACTCACTGGACTCCTTACGACTCTTCTTCGCCTTCTTCTTCTTGGACTTCTTGGACCTGTTAGGAAACATGTGATGCTTGGTTAAATCACCTCCTCCCCCTCTGTTTGAGTGAAGCACGTAGTTGCATTCACACTTACTTTTTGCTCTTCTTTTTCTTTTTCTTCTTCTTTATTTCTTCTTCTGGAAGATAAAAATGTGACAGCTCAGCTTATAAATCTGATGAAACCGACTGTATTGAGCTTTAATAAATGAATGTAACTATGACTGTCTCACCATCTGACTCTGATTCCAGCTCACTGTCCTCGGAGTGCTTTTTGTTCTTTCTCTTCTTGGATTTCTTCTTCTTCTTCTTTTTCTTCTTCTTCTCTTCTGTTAATGACAGACAGGATTCCTTGTAAATTCAATCGATACACCATGTCACTTCTATTTATTAATGTTCACACACTTCACAGGCAGTACCTTCTGAGCTTGACTCTGAACTGCTGTTTTTCTCATCTTCTTCAACTGGTGTGAATTCATCAGAGCTAGTAGAAACAAAATAAGAAAAATGTGACATACAGAGGGATGATCATCAGTAAGTCTCATACTCCTCCAAAAACAATATCATACACTGAACATGTTGTTATAATGGAGAGATTATTCACTTACTCTGGTTCTTTCACTCTTGGTGAATATCCCCACACTTCAGGACAACCCAACTCACCGATCCTCTCCCTCTCTTGAAGGCGCCTGTAACATACAGACAGACAGATATAGTTATCTATCAAAACAATCTTTAAGGCAACATATCAATATCAATTCCTATATTCATTTAAAACCTAAATAATGTATCTTTTTATGGATCAGCAGTAGGGAAGTTCAGCAATTTAACATTGGCAATGTCAGACAACATCCATATTGATATTGTGATACTGATTTCAACCATACTGCCAAGTCCTAGATGGCAATTTAAGATCTGGTTTATTACACAATGTTTTAACATATCCCTTTAGGTTAAGGGGTAAATCATTGTATCATCACTGGGATTACAACTGCTACTGACTGTTTGAAAAACATTAATTTTTACCTGGCAAGGTAAATTGACCCTTTAATCGATAAAATAATATTTTGCTTTACCTGGCGATAAAGGCTTCTTGTCTCTGCCTCTGAGCGTCGTCCCGCTGCTGTTCGTAGTAGTATTCATCTCTAAAGCTGCCGTGTTTTCCTGGAGCGTCCCGCTGCTCGGACCAGTGGTTGTGACTGCTGTTGTTGTTGGAGGTGTTGTTGTGACGCTCCCTGGACCGGGACCGGGACCGGGACCGACTGCGACGAGGGCTTCCTATACGTATCCGTCTGATGTTTCTCGCCTCTCGGAATCGACGCTCCCGCTCCTCGCGTTCCCTCTCCCTGTTCCGCGGCTTCGGGAGTTTGGGCCCAAAGCTGTCCGGGGACAGGCTCCGTTCGAGGCTGTCGCTGCGATTGCGGCTGCGGGAGCGAGAGCGAGTCCGGGGTCTCCGAGCCCGAGGACTCCGAGGCCCGCCGCCGCCGTCAGAGCTCGACCTATCCGACAGAGGCATACCGACCGACTGCTTTAGATTTAAACGCCACAAACAAAAGTTTAAAAACTGTATTTAGAGGAAGGCATGTAGAAAAAAATTCACAAACTGCGATCCAGTGTTTTCCCTTTTCTTATGTACGCAAGCAAAACAAGCGTCCGTCCCCTAATAGAAACCGGGTCTTCATAACCATGCAATACACATAGTTCCGCTTCTACTGTGTTATAAAATATTTTAGTTTATCAGTAATGAAATAAATAGATACAAACAAAAATGGGTATAATCACATACTTAAAAGATTTCCTTATTATTTTATCTTATTTTAACCCTAAAGAAAATACCATTTACTTATTTATATCATGACGTTACAAATGCAACCTCGTGTCAGATGAGCATAATAAATCTACTTTTTATGTTTCGTTTAACTTTATTCTTTAACTACCGACTTTCACCTATAATTACATTGAATGTTAGTTGTGTATTTTATGTGCTTTAATGTGCTGTGAGCATGTATTTTCTCAGATTTTTAAAAATTTGTTCCTATGTCTGTAAAATACTTTTGTAAACTTTTTTTTTGCTTTGCTTGTTGAACTTTCTGTGGGACAGGCGGTGACTGTATTTACATGGGTGGTGTGAACCTTTCGGAGCATATTTGGTTCAGCACTTCATTCCTGCAACCTGAAACCAGGAAAGCATGAAACAGGTCCGAGATAACACAACAAATGTTTTGAGAAAATGAAACTATGTGATCCAACTATCAGTAGAGAGGAAGATAGTTTCCGATTAACTTCATGCAGACTTCAGCGGCAACAATTTGTCTTCAACGGGACAGATTTGGAGAAGAAGGCGTGAACCTGACCGGATAAACACAGGAAATCTATTATGTGATGTTTGAGATAGTAGGAGTCTCTACGCTTTTATTTTGAAGGTGAACCGGTAGTTATCTAAAAAGAACACAATTTTCTACTGAAATAATATTCGGACAGTTTTTCATTGTTGTCTTTTTTTCTAGCGTGAAGCCAAACTGTTGTTTATTTTATCATTATATCATTACAATGCTGTATGGTTTGAATTTTGTGTGCGTTAAAGCCACACTACGGCGACTCCTTGTGGCTGATCGGTTAGCGGGGAGCAGCAGGGGGATCCTGTCTGCCGTTAGCCATTGTTTGTAGCCTGACAAGTTACTATCTGCAGGAGTTGGTGGCTGCTCTGCTTAGTCTTGGCTGAAAACATCAAGGTTGCAGGTAAACAGGATTCATTTTAAACCCACAAGCTCGGAAATAATTATGCATCCATTGTGGTGCTGTGTGTGTAGCTAACAGGATGCTAGGCCGCGCTGTGCCCTTTCATTAAAGAGGAAGAGTGAAGGAGCTAGCGTTACCTTTTGTTAGCTGGCTAACGACTGCGTTTAAACACACCAATAACAATAATAACAGGCTCCTCAAAGTAGATAACCCCCCCTAAAGGTAAACAAACGCACTTCTCCGCTTTTGCGACGTCACGCGTGTCTAACATTTGAGCTAGTTACTACAAGTTTGGCAAACTAACGTTTAGCTAATATCAGCTAACGTAACGTTATTGTTTTTGTTTCCTGATTTACAAAACTATCATTAGTTACATCTGTTCACATTCGTGCCCTCGTCATTCCTGTTTGCATCAACATCTCATAAAACTTGGAATCATTTATTTTAGTAATAATGAATTTGTAATTATCCCTAAACAACAGTTAGGTTAAGCCAACAAAACTGCCCTGTATTAAATCACGTCTTGATTAAACCTTTTTGAGGTCTTTCTATTATTGTGTCCACCCTAGGCTAAATTGTAGAAACAAATATCAGAATAATGCAATATAATGCAAGAGCACCACAAATTGCAGCCTCCATCTACATCTGCATCAACAGCCTACATCTGTGAAGTTATTTCAGCACAAGCTAAATATTAATAATCTATTGTTATCTACATTATTGGGTGTTCATAATAAACTAACAGCTGACTGTATGTGGACTCATAAGCTATAAGAAAATGCAGCATAAGAAAGTTCACAGTCAACTAGTTTGTCCAGCAGAGGACAATGGTGTGTTTATTTAAGCCACAAATATCAACATTGGGCTCAGAAATCTAATTTATTAAACATATTTCTCAGCACCTCACACTACAGCCTAAATAACCTTGAACTTGAATCAAAAAACCTCTAAGAAAATTTCCATAATACAAACAAGCAACCTTCATGCATGTAGGGCTTGCTGCTGTGTTAGACGGCCATAGTTTTAGCTAGTTAATCAATGAAAATTGAGTGTATATGTGCAAAAGAGAACTAGGACAGAGGTGTTTGCGATTAAACTTCCTTCAGGAAACTTCCCTGATTGTTACATTTTCGACAGCTGATTGAGTTTTTATTGGCAAGACAGTTTAGAACTGGAAAAGCCAGATGTGGGAATGGCCAACTTTTAGCCAAGTCTTTAACTGAATGTTTTGTTGATCTACTAATGTAATTAACAGACTTTTGTTGTGCATTTATTAGTGTGATTCTGATTTGTTCTCTTTGATTTTTTTCTCTCTACAGACATGCCAAGTCTAAAGCTGATTTCTGCGACCGACACACAGTATTCAGCAGCTGTGCTGAAGTCAATGAATGAGCAGAGAAATCATGGATTATTTTGTGATGTCACCATCATCATACAGGACAAAAAATTCAGAGCTCACAAAACAATCCTGTCTGCCTCGAGTACATATTTCCACCAGCTCTTCAGTGTAGCTGGACAAGTGATCGAGTTAAACTTCATCAGAGCAGAAATCTTTGAGGAGATTCTCAATTACATGTACAGCTCCAAGATTGTCCGTGTGCGCTCCGACATGCTTGAGGAGCTCATAAATGCTGGACAGATACTGGGAGTGAAGTTCATTGCAAACTTGGGGTCACCATTATCACAAGTTAAGGGTCTTCCTGGTTTGTCTAAAGAGGCTGAAAGCAAAAGTGACGCATCCACAGAGATGATGCCGATCATCACGGAGTCCTTCTCAATATCTGCAGAGGAATTCAATCAGACGAGCAGACCTGCAGATAATGACGAGGACTCGGACAGTGATGTTATGTTTGTCTCACAAACAGATGCTCAAACCAGAGCAGCCAATCAGAAAACCAACTCTGGTGAGATCATTGATGTGGATGTAACTGATTCAGAAAAAAATGTAGCATCAAAGCAAAATGAAGAATCAAATCATGCAGTTCCAAAACACAAAGAAAAAGCCACAGCCACCGTGAAAACACAAGCCGCAAAGACTCCCAGTATCAGTTGTCATAACCCCAGTTTGCCAGACAGCAGCCCTCTGCGCAGTCCAGACTCCAGCTCCAATAACTCGTCTTCCCCTGCCAGAGTTTCCTCAGGAAGTGCTCCCACAACACCAGCCAGGTCAAGCAGTTTCACCCCTGAACCTTCGAGTGCCTCTCAGTCCTCTGAAAACAGTGATATAATGGGAGTCCACAAGAAACAAGTCTCTACTTCATCTCAGCAGGGGAATTTCAAATTAAGGCTCTTAGATGTTTCTGAAAGTCCAGCTAATCAGGCTAACATTCCCAAATCAGCAATAGCAGCAAAAAAGACAGTGACACTCAATACAGCCACAGAGATTGATTCCATTTCATCAGGCTGTAAAGTTTATGCCAATATTGGAGAAAATACTTATGACATTGTCCCAGTGAAGGAAGATCCAGGTGAGGGAGGCTCTAAAGCCAATAAAGGGAAGAGATCGTTAATGGCAACACCTTTGAAACCCTTTGATAAAACTTCCCCCCCACCAAAGGCTGGCCCAAACAAGAAGAGGACCAAAACTGAGCTTGAGGATCACTACGAGTTGATCATGGATGGGAAGACTTTCTACGTGTGCATCGTCTGCAAGCGCCCCTACGTGTGTCTGACGAGCCTCCGCCGTCACTTCAACACGCACTCGTGGGAAAAGAAGTACCCTTGTCGCTACTGTAACAAAGTCTTTGCCCTGGCCGAGTACAGAACTAAACACGAAATTCACCACACAGGAGAGAGGAGGTACCAGTGCTTGTTGTGCAATGACATGTTCATAAACTACCAGTTACTGTCCACCCATTGCAAGCAAGTCCACAACCAGGATCCCAGCGGGAGGAAAGAGAAAGACGACGCAGACAACAACTTATACCGCCTGCTGCCGTGTAAAACGGTGCAGATGAAGCCGTACTCATGGGCGAATGAGGGGCCGGGGGTCCCTGTCATCTCTGAGGATGGCAGCTTGCATCACATAACCACCGATGGCGAAGACGTCTCCTCTTCCACCCAGAGCAGGATGTTGAACTGGGACGACATCTTCATTGAACCCGACGCACACCTGACGCCCGACGCCCAACCCCAACCCCAACCCCAACCCCCACCCCAACCAAGGTCAACCATAAGCACTCCTCCACAAGGCGCCACAGAGTTTGACTTTGTTATACCAGAGACCTACTGAGCAACACTCGCTGCTCCATTACCTGTGCCTTTTAGGTGCCCCCGCCCTTTTTTCCTCTTTGGTTCCATGTCATCAATGTTCTTCTGTAAGTTTCAATAATGGTGTCAGCGTGAGGTCCCGTCACAGTCTTTCCATTTAACGAAGATTAGTGCTGTAATATTGTACTAAATGTGATGAAGCAGATCCACAGTTAATCAATGGTGGACTCTGAATTGTGAGTCCGTCAGAGTCAGCTGAAGATTGCACCAAAACAGGAAAGAGATGCTTGAATTTGTCTGTCGTGCCAGCTTCAACTAAATTGAAAAGGAGATGAAGCAAATAGTTGCAGTTGATGGAAGTGTAATGTGACTACCTTTTATTACTCTGCTTTTGTATTAGCTTTGAACTTTGGTATCATTGGAATAAATGATAATCAGATTAGCCACTAAACAGAGAGGTGGTTCACATGCAAGAATCAAAAACTGACCCAGAAAAATAGGAGGTCCTTAATGCAGAACTCAGTAGCTGTAATAAAAAGGCAAAAAAGGTAATGAACATTTAAATCTTCGCAGTATGAGACAAGTTATAGCTGTCGGAGGCTCAGACCAATGTTGATGCCTAATGTCTTTTTGGTGTTCAGCTACAAATTCTGTATCAGCCAGGAAATCTCAGCTGAAGGATCTGAAGCACAAAGCACTGAAATGAAACATTTAAATAGTGCTCTGACTTGTTTCAGCAATGATTTTTAACATTTAGGTCATGTTTCCGAAATCAGTTTATGACGTTAAGCAGCCCACTGAGCCCCATTTAATAAAATAGAAACGGGGTTACCTACTTAAGAGTGTGAAACCTCAGTTGACGATTATGTAAGCAGGTGACCTTTTTTTCTGGTCAGGATACATTAATGCATTTCTGATTTGTATAAAATACATGATGTCTGCCACAATGGAGTAAAACAAGGTTGTTCAAATGCATCATTAGCTGATGCATCAATCATGACTCGGCCTTTAACAGACACAAGGGTTTGCTGGAAGGATCGTTCCTGGTCTCCATTTGAGACCTAATTCTGTACAAGAGAATATGATCTGAAATATATTTTTTTTATTATGTTATTGTTGGCGATCCCACATGTGGGTATTGTGGCAGGGATGATACAATGCTTATTTAATTTTTTCAGTGGTTGGTAAACAATTATGGTTTCCTTTTTGTCCATTAAACACCTTATGTTTTATTTTGATGCACCTTCACATTTTTGTTTATCATGATTTCCATGTTGTTGTTTTTTTTATATGAAATGTTATTTTAATGCCAAAATCTGCTGGCTTCATACTGTAGGCTAGAGATTTTGCATACAAATGTGATGATAGGATTGACATAAACTGAGGATTATTTCAGTCCAAACAAATAGCACTTAGTGTTCGATCATGGAGAAGTTTTGTTTTGTAACATTTTTGTTTTTTCTTTCTTTTTTCCTTTGTGTCAGAAGGTAGTGATTGGTCAGTATGAGTAAAAAAGTAGTGCTAACGTGGGAATCAATTCTACTTCTTGTCATTCAGTAAAATCATGCCGATTTTCTTTTTTAATAAACAGATTAACATTGGTGTGTGATGTACAGTATATATTTGTTTTAACTTCTCTCTTTTTTAACTCAGATGTATTTATTAGGTTTATAGCATAGACAAAATGAAATAGATATTAAATACTCGGGTCTGTTGGTATTTACCAAAATGTCCCTTTTCTGTGAGTTAGCAATGAGGATTGTGACGGTCAATAAATTATTTTACTATTTTAACATAACTGTCTTGCAACGTGAGCCTATAAACATCTGCTATTTTATTTACTGTGTTTTGTCATTGCAGTGTTGTACTACCTCAAAATTAGGGCCACAAAACACTGATTAGCAATCACTTTGTCTCCCACAATGAAAGTGTTTTTAGTTTGTTTTTGTGGTTAAAATTAAACCAGTGTAAGTGACAGTCTTGTTATAAATCTTACCTTCATGAAGGTTATAATGTTCAGTTTTTGTTGATTGAACTTTCTGATCGTTTGAGGCTTTGAGTTGTGCTGCTGTTGGAACTATATTGCGTAATACCAGGGGAGTTTTTTCTCAAAAACTGAACATTATAACCTTCTTGAAGGAAGGATTTATTGCAGGGCTGTATTACAATTGCATTAGTTTTAGCTAGAATTCTTTAATAAACCGACACCTGAGTTTTTATGAGTAAAATAAGTCAGAAGTGATGGAAAATCCTGTTTGTACAAGAGTTGAATTCACCAATATAATGAGACATATAATTTCCTGTCCTGTCCCTTAAATATAATGTTGATTCAACCATGACGATTCCTCTTGACATAATTTAGTTAAACAAGATAAAGAGTCTCTACCCATGCTAGGAGCTCTCAGGCACAGTGGAGCTTTAAGCTAAATGCTAAATAATGTGAAAATGCTAACATGCTGATAGTTCAACATCATAAAACAAAAATGTCTCATTGTGGCACAAAAGGAAAAAGTCAACAGGATAACCAAAGTCTTAAGTGGGTTTCATCCTCTGGGAACCCTGAATGTCTGTGCACAACTTCATGGCAGCTCATCCAACAGTTGCTGAGATGTTGGAACAAAAGGGGGAGGGGGGGAAGAAACACGCAATGTGAGTTACACAAAACAGTTTTTAATGGCAAGACAAAAAAGGAACTGACACTTTATCAGCCCCTGAGAATGTGTGGTTTAAATTATAAAAAGCAGTGATTAAAGCTGACAGAGACTGGTTTCATGGACATGGAGTAAGTTTACACTTCTGCCGACCGTTCTTCATGATCTCCCATCTCATGTCAGTGAATCCAGCACTGACTGTTCACACTCAATCTTCTCAAATGAGTGACAAGGACAACACATTTCAGCTCGTAGATGTGACATTAGTACTACTTACAAAGAGAGAGACATACATATGCTTACCTGCTTTGCAGCTTTTTAGTGGAAAATACAATAAATAGAGTTCAGAGTGTAATTATTAACTGTATTTCTTCAACAACTACTTTAGGTAGAATAGCTTATTTTTTCTTCATTAACACTGCTCTGCAAAGTTCATCACACATTGATCAGGATATTCTTTAACATAAAGTGAAGAGTTGATAAATAGATACCAAGATCTGTTTGCAAACCTTAGGCCTAACTGCTAAAAGAGCTTCTGTATATCATACTGCTGTACATACATTATGAGCATGTAATACCTCCGTTACTGCTAACTTTTCCTTAGATAATGTACACTGACACTTTCAACTGCTAAAGGAACGACGGCTTGGGCCTAAAACTCTAAAGTTTTTAATTTAATTCAAGCTGATCCAGATTCGGGAAAGCTTTCATCTAACTCTGCATTAATCTGACATGAGGGTCGCAGCTGTACTAATCAGTCCAGGTCCTCACAGTGAGGATGTTATCATCAGTACCACTCGAAGCAGGAAGCATTTACACTAAAGAGAGGTGAATGTAAAGCATGAGCTGGAGGAGAGTTTGTTTTTTTTGTTGACCTTGCACAGAATACATCCAGGTGACAGAGTGCTGCAGCGCAGGAAGTCCATTTGCATTAAGGCAGATAGATGTGTAAACAGTCCTGGCTTTGAACTGGTTGTATCTCTTGATGTGTATGTGCACGCACACACACACACACACGCACACATGCACGCACGCACACACACACGCACACACACACAGTGCAGGCCAGAGTGTGAGTGGCGCCCTGGGAGACAAACACTCGCTCCCTTGTGTTGGGCTGAACTCAAAGTCCGTGTACTCTGTGGACGTCCTCCTCCTCACCACCTTCCCTTCACTGCAGTTCTGAACGATTGTGAGGAAAAGCCCAGAGGCGTTGTGCATTCAAACCACTCATTCAGCATCTAACAACAAGCTAATAGCGCTTGAGGTGTTTTCTTTGCTCGAAGCCGTCTTACGGGCTGTACGGTGGGGGCTTCTCATCAGGATGGTTGTGAGGAGGGGAGTAGCGTGGAGGGACCATAGTGGGCCACAGGTGGCTGGCTCCAGACTGGGAGTCATCTGACAGGCCGGAGGAGTCAGGGAACATGAAGGAGCCCTGCAGGAAAGATGAGATGTTTGGTTTCAGAATAATAACTGAGTGAATCAATCAATCAGTTTATTTGTCTCCAAAGGGCAATTGGATAAACACACTGCAAAACACACAATTCTACTAATAAACCAAGAAATGTCTGTCTGTCTGCTTGACTTTAAACTTGGCGGGTGTGTTGCTGAGGACCCGAGGAGGTGCAGTGTTAACTCTGAAGTTTTTTGGATGAGTGGTTGTCCAGAAAATTGAAATACAGACAGACAGAGATCCCTCCACCAGAATTTTATGGAAGTTTCTCCATCTCCACACGGGCTCTCTGGATCTCAGAGTGACCATCAGGTTCTTGGTCACCTCTCTTACCAAGACCCTTCACCCTGGGTTGCTCAGTTTGGCTGGGCGGCCAGCTCTAGGAGTCCCGGTTGTTCCAGACGTCTTCCATTTAAGGATTATGGAGGTCACTGTGCTCTTGGGAACCTTCAATATGACAGAGTTGTTTTTGTAGCCTTCCTCAGATCTGTGCCTCGACACAATCCTGTCTCCGAGCTCTGCAGTTCCTTCCTCTTCATGGCTTGGTTTTTGCTCTGATACGCATTGTCAGCTGTGAGACTTAATATTAACAGGTGTGTGCCTTTCCGCATCATGTCCAATCAGCTGATTTTATCACAGGTGGACTCTAATCAAGGTGTAGAAACATCGCAAAGATGATCAAGAGAAATGGGAGGCACCTGAGCTGAATTTCGAGTGCTGTAGCAAAGTCTGAATACGTTTGTCGATGTGATATTTCGGTTTTTCCTTCTAAATAATTTGGAAAAAATTCAAAAATTCTGTTTTCAATTTGTCATTATGGGGTATGAAGTGTGGACTGATGAGTGACGAAATGATTTTGAAATTCAGTATAAGGCTGCAACATAACAAAATGTGTTATTATTATTGCTGCGTATCGCACTCACAGTTCATATCATAGCGCCACAGTATCATCACTTCATCTTTGAGTCCAAGTGAATTTCCTCAAAGCGGTCGAGAGATATCACATTCAGGAGGCCAAAAATATGTTTTGTGCGGTCACAGTGACCTCGTCCTGGAAAAGTATCCACCACATCCTCTGTTTGAGGAAGAAAAACAAGGAGAGGTGGGAGAGGGAGACTCCCACATCTCAGCGGCTCAGCAGCTTCCACCATTAACAGCTGTATGCCACAGGGCTGCACGGTGGTCCTCCAGAGAGATAAACAAACCCTTGCCCATACTTGGGCCACATGCTTGTGTTTCTTCTGGCCCAGTATAAGGGGGAATCTGGCCCATACACAGCATGACTGTCAGATGCTACTTCCACATCTGCAATAAGAGCCGGATGAAAGTATGTGGGCAGAATCAAGCCAAGGAATGGGGCATATGTTGGGTATCTGGGCCAGTGGTTAGCACCTCACCGACAGACCTCAGGAAACCAGCTGGGTAAGAGCCCATTTCCCTGTTTGACAGTGACAGAAGAATACTAACAGATAACAGAAGATGTAAGGACTGACCACTGACTCCTTTATTAAAACACTACACTAATTCTGGGTTAAAACTGACATTATAATCCTAATATTGCCTGATTAATTTCACATTTTTGGATGAAAGCCGTCATCTGAGCTGGACGTCACTGATAAAACAAATGCCAATAATAAATGAATACTTGTTTTGATGCAGAACAAATTCTCAGTCTATGCACATCACGCAGCACTGTACCTGCAGGTCGTAGGCAGTGTATGGCGGCAGGCAGGGGGCAGTGTTGTAATAGGAGTTGAGAGAAGTGGTGGGTGGAGGAGGCTCTGAGGGGACGGGGGCTGTGATGGCCTCTGGTTCAGATGAACTCTCCGATGCAGGAGAGGGAGTCTGACAAAGAAGTATTATTTAGTATCTATCAACACACACACATAGAGCTGTGTGAATCACTTATACATCAGCTAATACTGACAAATGCATCGTTACATTTCTTAAACATAAAATAGCATCGGGCTAATTTTCACACATTTGACAAAATTTAAGCCGAGCCATCCGGTGGTGTTTATTGGTGAATATAAGTATCATTCACTTGACGTACCATGTCCTTGAAGCCTCCCAGCACTGCAGCCGTAATGATGCCCAGGAAGAGGGCCACAATGTTGAGGATGGTAGCGGACCACAGCAGGTGATAGAGGTGCACCACGTCCTGGCAGCTCCTCACATCAGTGTATTCATGGTAGCCTCCAATCACCTCTACACGGCTAGCCCAGTGGGTGGGACAGAGAGGGAAACAGCCTACGGTCAAGCCACAAACGTCACTGACAAGTTTGTTTTTTTTTAAATGCAGGTACATCAACCACCATAACAGGCTCTGAGCGTTTGGTAATGAAAGTGAAAAGGCAAAAGACAGGATTTGATATATGGTTGTAAAAGTTCAGATGGTTTCAGTCTAAGTCTGAGAGGAGAAGCTACTGAGAAGATGCTGCTACAGGCTGGGAAACACGGATGACAACATGGATGAATGTTTGGTCAGACTCAAACAGGACATGCAGAGGAAATGGCACCCTATGAACACATTTCTATTGTGGGTTATATTAAAAAACACTTTTAAAAAAATATAGAGTTGATCATGAATGGCTATTATGGGTCTAGAAAAAAGGGACCTACTTCCAAATCATGGATGATTTCCTAAACTTTTTCAAAACATCTTTATTCTGAAGTCCCATAAGAGGATGTTCTCTGAAACAAAGGTTAAAAGAAAAGAAACATTCTTGTTCTAATACGTTCAACACTGCAATGAAAGAAAAATCTCCCACAAAAATGGCACAGCAGTACACATCAAAAATCCAAACGATCAAAGCAACACAGCCAAAGCAAGTAGCCACTGATTCAGAAGCTTCGTCAGGTGCTCGAACACTCAGCATACTCACTTCCCGCAGTTGTAGAGGTCGCAGCAGTAACAGGTGTTGCTCTTCACGCGCAGGTTACAGGACGAGCGCGACATTGTCTGACACGGCACCTGAAGGTCAAAAATGAGTTTACAGTCCCTTCACTTTGGGTCTGCTGCTGGCTAAGCACCTGAACAACGTCCTGGCTAAAACTACTAATGAGTAAACACAAGGTACAGGTCGGAGATATACGCTGAGGAGGAAATGTTCTTATTTCTGTGAACTTGAAGAGAAAAAAATGTGTTTCTTACATCACGGTCAGATGCTGTCTCGCTGGAGTGATACTCACAACGGCCGGCATACAGAGGCCTGAGGTCCTGCAGTGCGATAGACATCAATTTTATATATATTTCTGACATGTGAATTTTCTTTTTTTTCTATGCTTCCTATTTCTTTTGAAGCACTCACGAGAGGTCAGAGGTCAGGTCATCCAAGTTTTATGGTTTATTGTTATATATAAAATCTTCCACTTCTTTCAAAAAATACAGTTTGGAAATATTCAACTACATTTCCTTGTCCCCACATGCTACACATTTTACAGTCAACATTTTACAAGCATTTTCTAATTTCACTCTGCAATGAGTTCAACTTCTTCACAATTTAACTACTTAATCACATTTCCCTGCTTTTCTAGAAACATGAAAGAAAGCTTCATTTTAATAAAAGTAAGTAAAAGTTGCTACAAATCTTGAAAAGTTTCGTTCCACCAGTGGGTTATCTTTGCAGAGTTCAAAATGCTCCAATAATAAGTACCTATATTTTCTCCAAAGACATTTTAACGCTCGCAAAACAGTGCAAAGTTTTCTCTTATAGTTGGTACATTAGCAAACTCAGTCACTAACTTAAGTGTTTATTGTTTATGATGTCACAGTGACGTTGACCTTTGACCATTTGGATATAAAATGTCATCACTTCATCATTTTTATCCTATTAGACATTTGTGTTAAATTGTGTCAAAATTAGTGAGTTATGGCCAAAAACATGTTTTCTGAGATCACCTTAAACTTTGACCTTTAATCACCAAATTCTAATTAGTTCGTCCTCGAGTCCAAGTGAATGTTTGTACCACATTTGAAGAAATTGCCTCGAGGCGTTACTGAGATATAGCGTTCATGAGAATGGGAAACACAACGCCTCCAGCCATCATTCGCTATAAATCTGAGAATCTGAATGACTGTTAATGTGGATATTAAGATGGTTAATTCTGTATTCATGAACATGGGTCATTAAATTTCAATTGTTGGGATGAGAAAGTTTAACAACGTGTCCTTTAAAACCCACAACCAACTTCTTTTCCTCTTTCTCTTTCATTCAACAGTCTGTCTCTGTGGAGTGCAAAAAACTGTTTGGGAGGAAAATTTCCATTTTCCATTTCACCGACACAACGGGCAAATAAAAAAAACCTGCTAATGGTGCTGATCTCCCTTTTCACCCAGCCCTAACTTATTTTGGTATAATTGTTTTAAGAGTGCATTAGCGGTTATTTATTCTTTTATGTACTTTGCGTCATGGAGAATAATCTCTACCACAAAATATGTCTGTCTCTGTGAGAAGGGTGTGGCGGCTGCTATAGGCTGCCATATGTGAGCATTGCCCTTGCAGATGGGAATACAGTTTACTATATTTGTAATGCAGACGGAGTATATTAAGCTATAATGGAAATAGCATTGATTAATAAGCTTCTAATAAATGGGAGCATAAGTGTTACCCTTATCCATAATTTATGAGTTTAGTTTAATAAGTAGAAGCTTCATTGATACTTACAATGTGCCTTGCAGCAAATACTCCATCAACAATAGCACAGCAGAAGGCAGCCACCACTCCGAAACTGATGAAGACAATAGATGCCACTAACTGTGAAAGAAAACAGAGGAGCATCAGCTTCATCACTCTTCATCATGATGTAATGATTTTATTATTGTAGGAGACTAGAAACTAAATGTAAACATGCACTATTTTATGAGTATTTTTTTACTGCTCTCTCACACCACTGTACTGGGTTACATCTGCAACACTAATGTGTATTATATGAATGGGACGAGGGCGGGGGTGTGGAGGGGGAGGGGGGGGTTGTGGGCCGGGTTAAAGGACAACAGTGACAGAGCGCGGTGGTTGTCACCTACAGTGGCTTCACCGCGGCCCGTGGCTGGCACGGTGCCCGGCTCTTTATAGGCACTGCAACCCCTTAATTCTCCTCCTTTAACTCCTCAATGAGAATCAGCATGTATTCAGTTACACATCACCCCACCCAGTCTGCAGCTACCCCAGCTCACAGGGGTGAGGCAGTGCAACAGATTCATCACTGAGCTACGGCTTTGCCAAGACTTCTGCGATCACGGTCCAGCTGGTAACATGAAAACAACCCGACCCTGGGGGTTCTCAGCAACACATGTTAAAGGTTTGACGGACATGCCAACTGTTAGTTGGGCTGGTCGATGGGGGTCGTCCATCAACAGTATCTTCTGCCACACTAAGAACAGTTTTAGTTATTTCAATTGAAAGATTTCTGTATTTCTGTCGGCTGTCCTGTTACTGGTCTGAAGTGGAAACACTTGATAAATCAGGATTTATCAACAGTTGAATTTAAGTCTGTTGTGGGGCTGCTGTCTTGGATATTTGACGTTATAGAGAAATTCTTAGGGTTTGAAACCATGTTTTCAGGGGCTTTAAACATCAAGATGTTCAAACATGACAGTGATAAACACTTAATGACCAGCAAAGTCATACGTCGCATGAAAAAAAAAAAACAATTTAGTGTGGCGTTCAGCAGTAAAGACTTGATAAAAACAGCACCTACGAGTGTCAGAAATATGTCTTCATCAGTGCACACTTTGATTGCTGGTCATGAAAAGGTGGAAATGGAAGCTCTCCTTGCAGTTTGCTGCTGATTTCTGCTGATAGGATTATCGCTTGAATCACAATAACGTTTCATGTCAATTATGATTCAGCTACTTTCATCCACTTCCAAGTATAACAATGTGCAAATTCTTCTTCTCGCTAAAAAATTGGGTTGCAACTAACAATCTTTGACAATATGAATGCATCTGCTGATTATTACCTCTGCCAAGGAGGTTATGTTTTCCCCAGTGTTTATTTGTCAGCAGGATTACACAAAATGTAGTGAACTGATTTGCACCAAACCTGGTGGAGGGATGGGGCATGAGCCAGGGAAGAGCCCATTAAATGTTGGTGCGGATGCATCTGCAGGGGCAGATCCAGGAATTTCTTTTCCCCTTAACATTGCGAGATAGGACATTTGTTGGTCAGTTTCTCAGGAAATAATGTATGGATCTTGATGTAAAACAACTAATTTAAATATATTGATGTATATTATCATATATATGGATGTAAACTGTTTACATCCATGTCTGTGCAGACATATATATGTGGTGAAGACTTTAATAAAAAGCTATTTAAGTGTATTTTATCATAACTAGCATATGAATTCTTGAGTTATGGCAAAATTGTGTTGGTCAGAGTGACCTCACACTTTATGTGTCATAGTGATCTTTGACCTTTGACCACCAGATATCACATTCATGAATGGGTATGTGGACAAGCCAAAAACAAAAACCTCTGGTCACGGTGTCGAGGCATAAAAACATCCATCACATTTTCATAGAGATCATTTGGACCAACAGTCCAAGATCTAAATACAGTTGTCTGCAAAAGATTGGGCATCCCTGGGTAAATGAATCCCTGGGCATAGAGTTTCAAAAGTACTACACAATGACATAATTACTCTAATATTTTTCTGCTTATGAGATCATGAAACAAACAGACACTGAGCATTTGTATTTGAAGAAAGACTATTTACATCAACAAAATGTGGAATTCACAAAACCTGTACATATTCACATTTAAGTGGTTGGAAGCAGTTACTAATTGATTCTCCAAATGGTTGAAGGCTGAATTAATTTTCTATTGATCAACTTATCATTTCAGCTCTCCTGAAAATGCAATGATACAAAAATCATGTGCCTCTATTACCCCAAACCACAAATAATAACAACAACACGTTCACATTTTATGGGAAACAACAAACCAGAGGTCGTCTGGTGTAACGTGCCATAGCTCACTCACTTGTGTCACACATACACCAACTGCAACTCCAGGCATCCCAACTCTGCTCCATTATGGGAAAAGGTGTCACGATACAAACTCATACTTCATTTCAGCCCCGACAGTCCCTGCCCAGCACCTCCCACCTGCTCCTCTCATCTGCAGTTTCCTTCTCGACATTCCAGTGTGGACATCCGCCCTCTTCCACTTACACCCTATTTCTATTTCTGGCTGCATCTCCCCTCAAGCCCAGGATACTTGCTCTGATACACAACGTAAACCTCCTGAGGCTTAGCGGGACTCGCAGTCTGGGTCAGTTCTGCTGCTCACATTTTCACTTTAACAACATAATCAAGCTGGAGGATGTTGAAAGGTAATTGGGACTCATGCACAGTTTAATAACAGTGTTCTGTGACTGTAGAGACAAGGAGACACCGAGCACTGAAAGTGATCTCAATGCACAGCGGTAATATAAATCCTCTTACCATCTGCCTCTTGTTCTCTATCAAATGAGCACCGATAATTCCCAGAAAAGAGCCAAAGCCCAGCTGAGGAGAGAGAAAATAGCTGTTAGGGCATTTATCTAATTTGACTGTAGAGCTTTGATTTCATAGTGCAGTTAGATAAATCAAAGATTCAAGTGTTTCTCTCGTGCTCTGGGGAAGCATTCAGCATCTTTACAATATTATTAACTATTCACTTTTATAGGAGAGTAAAATACATTGAAGATTAATTTAATGTGATTTGAGTTTGTTGTCAGTTTCTCTCAATCTTATGCAGCATTTTAATATTATTTCTTTCTATAATAATATAATATAATAATCTGAACTATTAATGTGATGAATTTAAGGTTAAAGTTGTGAGAGGCATCTTTACATTGGCTGCTTTCTCTGCAGCTCTTTATGTGAGGCAGAATGTTAAAAGCTGAGTACTGTGAAGAAACAAATTTATGGACTGAGAGATGCTTTGCCTCACTCAGCCTCTAATGACAGTGATGCTGAATAATGAATGTGGGGAAAATTCACCCCTCGGAGACCTTCAGTAATTATGTTCATCAGAGTCCAGGAGCGGGAAGAGCTCACTGGAAACACTCACACTTCACTCACACGTCACTTATAATGAAATCTGACAGGGAGCAGGCCTGCTGCTGCTGCTAACTGTAGGTGTGAATGTGCACTCACAATGACTCCTGGGTAGTAGCCGCCCACTGTGATGTTCTGCGTCCTGGTAGTTGCTGCCAGGCCAAAGATGAGGATGAGCACAGATACGATGAGCAGCATCACCGTCACTATTATGGATTTCCTCTTCCTCCTCTTAAAGGAACCTACAAGAGAGCAGATTAGAGAACATTACAGCGAGTATCACGCGGTGACATGGGCGGTAAAGTGATGTAAGACTAGAAGATGAG
This sequence comes from Seriola dumerili, assembly GCF_002260705.1. Classification (NCBI taxonomy): domain Eukaryota; kingdom Metazoa; phylum Chordata; class Actinopteri; order Carangiformes; family Carangidae; genus Seriola; species Seriola dumerili. The sequence continues at coordinate 8,760,679 of NW_019174586.1, forward strand.
CCTACAACTACAGTCCAGACCATAACTATTTAGACAAATCGGGCTCTGCGCTTCTGCACGTTCAATATTAAATAAAATAATGGATATTAGATCAAAGTGCCAAGTCTGATCTTTAATTTGAGGAGCTCTGAATCAATATTGAAGGGACTGTGTGGAAGATAAAGCCCTTTTAACACATAATGCCGAACTGCAACAGTTCATAAGTAATTGGAGACTTGGCTTCTAAATGTGCAGCTGTGTGTCGTTTCCACGTTCGTTCATACACACAAAAAGCTCACACAAGTCTCAGAGTTGACTGAGAGTTGCCATTCAGATAGAAGTGGAGTTGTCTCTCAATATGAGGAGAGAAGATCTGATCATACAAGTGAAGAAGATAATATCAGTACCTATATCAGAGGTACGTGGTTTGCCAAAATCAGGCCTGGGAGAGCGAGGAGCACAAGACTTATGGATGAGCAGAAAATCATCGCCATGGTGATGAAAAATCCCTCTATGACAGCAGGTCAAAAATTGGTGTAGGCGCCGGCGGACATGTTTCTCTTTCAACAATCAAGAGAGGACTTCATGACCAGCATGGCAAAGGATTCAAAAACAGAGGCCGGTGCAGTTCACAAAAACACACAAAAACAAGTAGAGGAACAAAGATCTATGGGGAGATTAAACAAAAATCAACCACTATTAAAATGATGGAAAGAGATATGGCTGCCAATGGAGCTGGTACACTGGCATTTATTGATGATTTCACTGCTGACGGAGGCAACAGGATGAATGCAGAGGAATACAGGCGCACTCTGCTCAGATTCAGCCTCACGCATCAAAACTCATTGGAGTATCCTCAACATACGGCTAAAGCGACCAAAGAGCTGTTCAGGGTGAAGAGGTGGAATAACCTGGACTGGCCGAGTCAACCACCTGATCTCAGTCTGACTGAGATGCACTCCACCTGGTGAAGACCAGACTAAAGGGCGGAGACCACTCAGCGAGCAAGAGCTGAAAGAGGTTGCAGTGAAGACCGGGGAGAGCATCAGGGAGTCACATGCTGCAAAGGACTTCACACAAAATATCAAACATGGTGATTTTGTTTTGACTTCATGTGTATCTGACCTTTAAACATTGGATACTATGTGCTAAAAAGGTTATACATCACATATAGTTCTTTCTATGTTGATTTAAAGCTGCTTAAACTAAAGCTGAAACTCGGCACTTTATTGTAGCAACCATTACTTTATTACTAAGTGCTGAAGCTCAGAGCCTGAAGAACTAAGACTGTGTAACCGGCTGTACTGTGGGATTCACCACAAGCTGTGATGTAACATGGGAAGTAGTTAAAGACTAATGATGGGACTGGAGTCTCTCTGGCTCTGTTCCTTTGGCCATCAGTGGCTTCATCTAAGAGTAAGGTATCAAAAGGGGAAATAACGTCCACGATCACAGCACCGCTCAAAACAAAGAGTCACATTTCTTGAGTATTTCTTATGACTAGATTGTTCTAAAAATGACAAATAGCTTATCATGTTTCTCATGATGGAAGAAAATCCTGGCTTCTCTTGTTTCAGTAAACAAAATAAAACTAATTTTTATTTTCTTCTTAAATCACACAGTTTGGTAACATGAGAAAACCCTAAAGGTCTATTTGAGTCTATAATTTACTGCCATTTCCAATGAAAATGTTTGTTTTTTTTTACCTGGAAGCATGTGAAAGAAGCAGATTTAACAGTAAAAAAATAATCATCTCTGAGCTTTAAAACACTGATCATATAATCACAATGCCCCTCATACCCAGTCAGCTTTCTGCTGTCATATCTACTATGTGCATATGTCCCACCATGATCTCCATGCCTGTATGCTCCTATAATTAGTAGTATGTCATCAGTAATTCTAACAAGAAATTAAAAAATTAGTTTTACCTCATTAATGCGCAAATTTACGCAGCAAGGCGTATTATTATTGTTGAGTTATTGTGTTCACAAGTCAGTTTCATCCTAATTAGGCCAATTAAGTCATTAATTAGCAAAGATCTTTCATACCAACATGTTTGTCTTTGCTACATATCTGGTATCAACGTGAACTTGTTAGCTCAAGTGTAAAGGACTCACAGCAATTTCTCGGGAATCAGTGTTCTCTCATTAATATGCAAATGTATGCAGCGAGGCACACCAAAGTCTAATCAGCTGACTTCCTCCATCTGGTGTACCTGTGGTGTAAGCATGACGCTTCTGCTGTGTGTTGTTCTGTTCAGAAGAACAACAGAGAGCTTTGCAATTCAGAAGTCAGATAACCTAAAAATGTTAAAAAAAATACCATAAATAATTTAATAAGACAACCATGAACTAAAAATAAAATGTACCTTGAAGAGCCAAAGGTTTACCATGTAAGAGTCGAGTAGCCTCTGGGATTGTGCTTCTTTTAAACTGCTCAGATTTAAAACAGATTTGTCTGAATCTCCTCTCAGAGGTCATTCATCTCCTCAAAGAGAGGAGCTGCTGCATGAGAGTCATCTCTAACAATATTCAGGGCCTTCTGCTGACGTCAAACTTTAAAAATTGAAGAGAGAGGCTGGCGGGAGTGGCCAGTAATTTTAGATGCAGTGTTAACTATTTTCTCTGTTGTTCCAGCAGTAGTCACTCCACTAAACCAAACTGTGATATAGAAAGTTTCACCTGCTTCTGATTGTGTGACAGAAAAGATCTCATCATAGAATGACAGATCACCTCTATGTTCTCTTTTATCAATCTGTGGGATACGTGGAGTTGGAAGCCACAGACAGACAGACTTCATTGCTGCTGACTACTGATGCTCCAACCTGGAGATCAATAAGAAACTGTCAGATAACTCAGGAGCAAAGTACTTCAGTGTCTGTCACTACACTGAGAGGATAAAACATATGGTCTCAGTCAGATTTCGTCACCACAGTGTTCACACAATGAACAACAAAGCCTGTAAGATTAATCATCTAGAAACATATGTACAATCTTACAGAGCTGGGAGTTAAATTACAACAATAATAATGTGATGAGGCTACATTTCCTCTGGGGTTGGGTTAATTTTAATACTGAAATGCAGTTTTCTTTTTTCCTGATCTCAAATGCTATATTACAGTTAAATGGAACAATGAATGATGATGGTTTGCATCAGTGAAATGAATCATGAGTGCCTCTGTTTTCATATCACATTCTTGCAGTTTTAATCTCACAGACCTCATCTTTACTAGATTAGGTCAAATATCATATGGAAATGCCAGTCATTTTCTATTTAATATATCATATGATCCTCAGTAGAGGTTTTAAGTAAAACATTCTTAATTCATTGGATTTTATCGTTATCTCCCGGCTCTACCTTGTAGGAATTTTGCAGGAAACGGGATTTGTAACTCAGAATCATGCATGGCTAGATTGTTTATTATGTGACTTCCTTTGAAAACATTACTACTGTAGGAGTCGGAAGTATACAGTCAAGTATAGGGACTGTTATTTGACTACTGCTCACGTAGAAGTCTGTTTAACATTACTCACAGTATTACTCCCTGTAACAGAGTTACATATGGCCAGGGTCACATAATCACTTAAGTATGATTACACCACTAACCACTCCCTCTCTAGTTGAATGATGCTCTGAAAACAGGGTTTCCGCAGGGTTCACTAAGTTCAATTCAATACGTTTTAAGACCTTTAAGAAATGTAATACCTGTTTCACAGCCAAAGAATAAAAGATATAAATAAAAACCAATACAGGTGATAAGGCCTTGCATTATTTAAGTGCATGAATTTACTGGCATGTCTGTCATATTTCAGTCAGTACTTCCCAGCTGTATATAACAATAATTCCCATTAAATCTGACCTGGACCTGGATAAGCAATAGAAAATCGATGAATAAAAGAATGGATGGATTACCAACTTGAAAAACAACTAATTTACATATGAATTTTACATAAATTCAGTGGTCTGTGGCAATATTATTCAGGGATTTCAAGCTAGTTTTTGCTAAAATCGCACACAAAAACATTTTGTAACTAATGTTACCGCCTATAATGAACTAGAAAACCTGTTTAAGTCATTTGTGAGTGCAATTTCAGACATTTGAATACCTCCTACAGCCTTTAATGTTTGAGAAAACTAAAATCAGTGCTTTTTTTTTTAAAAGCCTTTTCAATGCCTGAAGAGGTGACCACTTAGCTTTCTCAAACACTGCCTTACAACAAATAAGAGGTGTAGAGGTCTGGGGCAAACTAACATGGATGATCCCACTATTTGTGCCACAATAGCAAAGCTGTAGACTATGATCTTCCAGAGATAGTTGAGTTCAACAATCTACTACTATCTAGTGAAAATGACATGTTTTAGGTTACACTAATATGTACAAAAAATATTCTCCATCACATGAATGGACCATTTTTACTCCTTTAATTTTTATGGTATCAGCCGAGCATCCTGCCAGAAAATCTGTGTCAGCCAGTTACCAGAGCCAAACATCCAGGCTGCTGTGGTTACTCAACGTCGCCGCACCTGCAGTGACGCGCTGCGGCCTGGGCCAGAAAAAAACACGGTCTGGTGATGCAACGAGTGTTTTGTCTGCTTTTGTGAGGAGGAAAGGGGCTGCTCGTGTTTTCAACCAACATAAATAAGATACGTGAACGGCCAAAATATTAACCTTAGTGTGTATTAGCTATTCAAAGAAGCTTTCGGTGCTCGATAAACCCCTTGCAGTGTAGTAAAATGAGTATATTATTCAATTGATAAAAGCTGCTGCAGACACGGCGTTGACCTTGCACACACCTACCCATGCTTGTTTCTGAGAGAGTCAGTCCGCTCGATTGAAGGCTCTGAGCTGGAGGCATGCTGGCTTCAGGATGTTTAACGTAGTCCACCGGACGATCCTCTTGCAAATAAAAAAAAAAACAGTCACGACTAAATGTTATACGCTATATATTTGGAAGCTAAATGTTTACAATCAGGAGCTAATGCAGACGGTGCGTTCGTTTGCTGAGGCATTCTTTGACAGCAGCCCTCCGTCCCCGCTGAACCCGAGTCCGTCTCATTCACATCCCCGCGGCTGTTGACACGTTTCTCTGTGTCCGTCCTCACGATGTGTCGGTGTCGGACAGTTGGTCGCTGCTGCTGCTGGCTGTTTGTGCGCATGTCACAAACACACTCAAAAACCCGTTACTTTACGTTACTCGTTTTAAAGCAGTGTAACGATACTACGATACTCAGCTAATTATCAATTTCTCCCCGATGTACGTGAACGTTTCACCAATAGGTTCGTTACTTTCCGTTACAAACCTCGTAACGGTCGTTTTTGTTCACCTGCACCTACATTTACAGATCAGATGATGAACCGTCAATGTAGTTTTATTCACCCAATACTATCGTCTCCGTCGATAAAATTCAAAATACGTGTATGAATTCACCAAGAGACAAACCTTCCGCCATTTTTAGGATAATTGGCTAGTGTCGTAACTTTAACGGTTAACCTTCCAGGTTTACGTTACAAGATGAATGACTACAAGCTTCAAAAAGAAAAATGGGTTTGGGATTTTAAACAAATCCTGTAAATTTTCACTTTGTATTTATTTTATAGCAAATACAAGTAATGTTAGAAAAAATAAAATAAAAAACACGTCCCTGGTATAGGAAAGTAACGGTAATCTGTAACGGGTCCCTGGTCACCAGAAAGCTGGGACGAAAGCTTTGAGTGACAGCCTGCCTTACATCACATGGAGTCAGTTAAATCAGTTTTGATCTGTTTAATGTGTTTTATCCTGCTGTCTGTGTTTGTTACATAGATCTGGAGCTACTTATCCTGGTTTTACTCAGCTGCACTGGTTGAGGAGAAAGTAAAAGTTGTGAGCATCGAGCGCCGCCAACCGCCAACAGTACAACGGTGCGTTCACGAGCTACCGGGCATTCAGGGAGCAGCATATACATGATTCAACAAGATGACATATGCTGCCTTCAAGTACGAGACGTCAGGTTTGAAATCCTAAATACGACTTTTTATATAAAATTCTCCCTGTCCCAAAAAATAGGAACTCGTGCGATTTGTTTGGTTGCTGATATTGTACTATATATGTTTGCGGCCTTCACTTCACTTTATAATTATTATAACACGAAAAAATCCAAGGCAAAAATGAGGGTGAAAAATTCACAGCAACCACAAAATTCAAAGTGTTAAAATAAGCATACAATACATAAATAGTTATTATTGCTATTAGTTTACAACACAGGTCATGGGTATATTATGTCTCTTACTTACCTTGTAATTTAATTGCACTTGCATAGTTTCTATTTTAATTTCTATTTTAATTTTCATATTTCAATGATTTCTTTCTCTCTCTATTTATCTGTAATTATTTATGTCCTGTGCTCCTGCAACACCCAAATTTCTCCTCTGAGGATCAACCAAGATGTGTCTTAATCTCATTTAGCCACTAATATGTTGCCTAAATTATCATTTTTTAATATTTTTTTCTTTATATGTATGTGTGTGTATATATATGTTTTCTGTGAATTTTCCATCTTTGAAATAATTTAGACCTTTAAGTAGGGTACTTAAGTTATGCTTATAATAATAATAATTATATATCTTATATTTAATTAATTATATGATGTAATTCATTAAAAATACTGAATTTAGTTAACGGAATGAATAAATAAATACACAGAAAAAACATTCTGCAGGCTTTCTGAGGGGTGGTTGCAATTACAGTGTAAAACATGGGCACACCGTGACCCATTCATCTGACAGAAACATTTACCCCCATAACTGACATCATGTGTCTTTAGTTTGTAAAAGTTCAATATTAAACTCTTGTGGAACTTGCAAATGTAAAGTCTGTTCAGAACTAATAGAGGCATCTCGGTGTTTTGTGTGGGCTGCAAGTAGGGCGCATCCTGTGCATCATATACATAGAATAATAATAATATTAATGATAATAATAAACTTTGTTTATAGAGTACTTTTCATACAACAGATGATGCTCAAAGTGCTTTACAATAATAGATCCATTCTTCCCACATTGCTCCCAGGAAGGCTGCACAACTAACTGAGCAAAGCTGCAAACTGTCACAGGCCCAACTCCAAGCTTACTTTATCTGAACTCGTTTGTGAAAGCGTTGTACAGCGTTGAAATATCCATAGAGGTAAGGGCTATAAAGCATGTCTTGCCTTATAACTTGATCTTGAAAAGGGTCACTGTGTCAAAATATAGTTTGAAGACTGTCATTATAACTGTTCTGTGTTTACATGTTGCATAATCTCAAATTAATGTTTATTTGAATTACCAGACATCGAAACTGTAACCAAATTTCACATTCACAGAGAATAGGACGAATTAGTAGGGGCCCTGCAGCTCATTTCGGCCCTGGGGACCCCCAAGAGGTCATTTTGGCTATGGATCCAAAGGCCTGCCCTAAATGCTCATATAGCCCACGTGCAGGTACAAATACAGATCTTTAGCTCCAGCAAAGTTGTAAAAGTATTTGTAAATCATGATTCTGTAGGTGCATGAAATGAAAGCCTTCCACAGGAGGGGCTTTCCCTGCAAAATGTCCTGCTGAATCTCTGCTTCTCTCCAAATGTCTTTGTATCATGAGAACAATCATTGGCCTTAACTGTAAAATACACACATCAACACGCGCACACACAAACAACGTGCACGTTTTTTTGCCGCGCAAATCTCAAAGAACAGATTTTTTCCATGACGCAATTTCTCTTTTCATGTAAAAGAAGAAGAAAAAAAAAACACCCTCAGATGTTCCCCCTCTCACTTTTACATGGGGTAACAGAGCGTTACGTGACCGGAGTGCAGATAGGACCAGGATGAGGACTAGTTGAACTTCACCGGAGTAGAGCTCAGGGGTAAGTAGTTACTGTGGGGGTGCTGGCGTTGGCAGCAGGTTTAGTACGCATGCATGTGCAGGGACAATACCGAATGACTGATATTTAATTTATGATGCTTTTGTTTCGTGTTAAATGAATCGATCAATAATAATAAAGATAATAAAAGATAGAGAAAACCCCCCCTGATTGTTCTAGTGTCTGTGTGCACGTACAGTATGCAGCCAGGCAATGATTGACAACAGAGTCTTGTGTTGGGATAAGCTATAAATATTGTATTCAGGCTTTGATTCAGTCTTAGCCCAGCTTAGCAGACAATGGCTGATGGTGTGCGTGTACAGAATGCACTGCTGTGGTCCAGGCCACTGCCAAAACGACTCTGGGACCAAAAAGAAAAAAAAGCACTCTGCATCCCACCCCCAGTTTTTCTCTGTCCACCGTTCATTCACTATGATGCGCGCTTAGTTGAAGGAGGTTCTCCAAACCCGGTTCCCTCTGCACGCCTAAAACTTTCTAATGAAATCCCCAAACACTTTTTGACAAATATTATTTTTTTTCCTCTAGGGGTCAAGAGGTTTTTCGACATATTAATCATCGTTTTTTACTGAAAAGAAAACTTCAGGTATGTCAGATTATTCATTGAAATTCTATTCGTTTCAGCTACAAGAGTTATTTCTTGTGTCTGAGTCAAGTTTAAGTTACGTAGATAGCTTGGCATTGTTGTGAAAAGTATTGAGATTGTTGTCGAACTTGACAAGTGAGCAGATGTAAAGATGCGTTGCTCTAATTCAGTGGGGTATGTGTGATGGGTTTAACAAGTACCTTTTCTTTCTGTGAAGAACATGGAGCCCAGTTCCACAGAGGGAGGAGCTGAAGAGACGCTCCTTAAAAATAATCCATCCACTCCTGTAAGTGCTGACATTAAACAGAAAACATCACTTTCTAATTACTTTATTCACTGAAGCAGATTAAGACATCTTTTCCACTAGCACTGACTTTTTTTTTTTTAACAGTAACATTATCATTAACACAATAATCAAGAGGTTTAAATTTTGCACAAAACTCAAAGCTCATAATAGAATTTTAAACATTTAACAGCAGATTCTTTTAAAGGTCAAGTTTTAACAAATGAAGTGACTTTTCGGTGACACTCACAAGTGTCCTGTGGCTCCTCTGGGATCTGTGTGTCCTTGCCTGCGGATGCTGAGAGTCAGTGAGTAACATCTGGCTGTCAGAGTCACCCTCCAGCTCTGCTGTCTGCAGCTGCTGCTCCAAGCAGGAGGGTCCACTCAGAGGAGGTCAGCTCTCCCAACGAGTGCCAGAAAGGTCACCAGCGGGTTTATAATTTGCAGAAACAGGGGACAGGACCATCAGTGCGATGTTCATTAACATGCAGTGCACTCTCTGGCAGTTTATATTATCGGTCATACTCGGATCAGAAGGCATGCCATTTTTTTCCTGCAGTGATTTGAAAAGAAAATAGGCTGACTGCAGAACTTAGCAGTTGAGAATATGTGTGGTGAGGGCTTTTTCTCTTCTTCTTCTTTCCACCAGCCTCACAAAGTGATACTCAAACATGGACAAGAGCTGGAAGAAGAGCAGGAGGAGTTGGCCGAGCACCAGCCTCTAGAGCAGGAAGACCTGAACTTTGAGAGATGGAAGCGCAGGCCGATACCCAAGAGGACGCTCCACCAGAAAATAGACGACTTGAAGAAATACCTGTGGAATGCAGAGACCAACGAATTCATGGGTCGCTCTGGAAAGAGCTGGAGTGAGTTGATGAAAAAAAGAGGTTCTGTGTTGTTGGGGTATAGGGGGGAACGTTTGGATTAATGCAAAAGTACTTTATTTATTACTGCATGTGTCCTGTAATTACAGATGTAAAGTTGAGTACATTACAGTTGAATCGTCTTAAACAGGCTTAAGAGCAGACATGGTGTTTGAATTTCTTTAAAAGAAGCACTCAGGGACAGTTTAAGAAGTGAGAAATGTCTCTCCAGTCCAGTGACTCTGCTCACTGTGCTGTGAGTGTGTGTGTGTGTGTGTCCATCCTCAATGTTTACATAGGTGCATGGACAATTCAGAGTGTCCTGACAAAAACAGACTGCCTGGGGACGTGTCCCCAGCGGGAGTGCACTGTTCCGGGCCTCGCATTGGCCAGGAATCACATTCCTCTACATCTTACCATGCTCTCCACAGCCTCTTTCCCAAAGCCTTGGCGACCTCATCGCTGAACTTAACATGCTTATGGCCCCTCAGTTGCAATGAAACACGTAGAGATGCTCATGTCTTCTTTTTCCATAGAGCTCGCTGCCAAATCGAGCCTTGGAACCCTTTTGGCAGAGGTGACGGACTGGACGAGTTTGTTGAGTCAATGATGATGGAGCAGCCTCTTGGTATTCCAGGGCAGCTGTTATGTGACGCTGTTGAGCCCCCTCCCTCAGTTCCACTGTACACAATGGCAAACATGATCCAACTGAGTGTAGAGAGAATATCCAAGGAAAGTGTGATACTTGCATAAGCTGCAACGCTGGATCCCAGGCAGAGCTAAGAGCACATTTCAGCTACATAACCAGTGTGTGCACACTTGTGGAGGAGTGGGGGCCCATGTGTCTGCTGAAGAAAGGCTCTGAGTTGAAGTCTGTGCTGTGTGTCCTGTGAGACAAGTGTGTAAGAAGGGACACAATACCAGAGTGGGGTGATTGGGGCTCCTTGGAGCTGGCCGGGCCTCTATGGCTGCAAAAGACCTTCACTACGATGGCAACCGGAGGTTCACTGTGTTCCTGAGTGAAAGGACAGCTGGGAGAATTCTCACTGAGCTGAAACAGAAAGGCCTTTGTGGCTCTGGGGACGCAAGGCTGGCTGCAGCAAGTCCCCTGTGAAATTGTCTGCACAGCAAAAGCCATTTAATTTAGGACACGTTTAGCTTGATTAGTTGCTAATGGACTGTTAATTGAAAATTACAGAGCAATTCTAGTTCTCAGGGTTTATTTATTGGGGTTTTCAAAAAAGCTCAGTACAGTGGATTTTATACCAAAATTATTGAGTTACTTGCAGGGCCAGACATGAGGGGGGGGCTCTGCTTTTGTATCAGTAAACAAATCAGTGACTGTCCTGATCAAGGACAGTAGCTGGAGTCCAGACAGACCACACAGTCTGAGAAAAAAATGAATTTTTTTTTATGGCTCATTGTTTTCCTCCACTCGGATCAGAGTCATAATCTATTGAGAGACGTGTAGTCTGTTATGTAAGCCACTTTTGCACAAACACTGCATCAGAAACATTCACCCTAATAACTCTTTTTTTTTTTTTTTACCCCTCTTTCAGGCCTCATCCTTCTCTTCTACGCTGCACTTTATATGTTTCTTGCAGCCATGTTTGGTGGCTGTATTTTTTGCCTCATGTGGTCTATTAGTCCCTACCATCCGACCTTCAATGATAGAGTGATGCCACCAGGTAAATATAACCCCAAACTCAAACCTCTCCTCCGTCACTTTCCTCTCGTCTCTCTCCTCGACCATCCTTCTGTCTGTTGCTTCTACTTGAGTCTCAGCACAGTTGACTGTCTCTGGGTCTCCACTGGCAGGTATGACGATGGCCCCACACCTAGAAGGCCACGACATCGCCTTTAACGCCTCTGATCGCAAATCCTGGAAGAAGTACGCCAGGTCTATGGATGAATATCTACGACGTGAGTCAGTAGTGATTCTGTGGGATCATGTTAAAGCTGGGAGGTCTGATGGGGTTGTTGAGTTTGTACGGGTGCGCAATGAGTTAATCCTCATCTTCATTACCTTTGTCCCCTTTTTCCATTTGGATCTTGCAGGGCATGCTGGGAAGGGAAGCCTCTTTGTGGGCAGAGTGCAGCCATTCAATGCCGTTTTTTTTTCACACCCCGCTTTTGTCAAGCTTCCTTAATCAGAGGCCTGAGTCTGGCATGGCATTGCTGTTGCAAAGGTTTATTTATGCCCTCCTCTCTCATTCTTCCTCCCTCTCTGCCGCTCTCTCCCTGATCTTCATTTTCAGCATATAATGATGGCGCTCAGGAGAGGAAGAATATTCGCTGCACACAGGACAGATACTTCATGCAGGACGACTTGGAGGAGAGTGCAGAGCGGAAAGCGTGTCAGTTTAAGAGGTCCTGGTTGGGGGACTGTTCGGGGCTGCAGGACCCCCACTATGGCTATTCTCAGGGAAGGCCATGCATCCTCCTTCGAATGAACCGGGTAAGATGAGTGTCAGTCACCAAAAGCAGTAAAACAGCGCACTTTAAAGAGTACCATGATGTATACCAGCGCAAATAACAAAAGAGGGAACATCAATCAGCAGGCACACAGTGTGTTACTGTACTGCTGAAGCTCACGCTTTTCTCAGTGAGTGACATCTTGTGGCCAATCCAGGGAGAGGGTGACGAGGCATGAAGCCATTTTTGCACCGTTTTGTCTTTGTCTTTTGAATTAGTTTAGTTAGAAATTCACTTTTACATGTGATTTTAAGTATTTATATATATATATATATATAAAGAAATGATCTGCTGAAAGAGGTATTCACGTCCAACCATTGCAGAATTTAAAAAAATGAGACGTTTCAATTTACCAGGTCTTGTCAGGCAGACGTCCACTGTCATCCAGTTTGAAGACGCAACAAACACAAACACAGAAACGCAAAAGTCCTTTTTTTCGTTTCTTTTGCCTGCATGTTGACACTTGTCTCTTACTGCTCTTACTCTTCAATAGATTCTTGGTTACTTACCTGGCCATGGCAAACCAGTAAATGTGACTTGTGGAGTAAAGGTACAGAAACCATCAACACTTTTACTTTTACGTCAATAATATTCAACATATCTGAATATGTCATAATCGTGTCATACAAGCCTGAGTCTAACTTTTCCCTCTTTCAGAGAGGACCACCAGAGGCCTTGGGAGAAGTCCAGTTTTATCCTAAAAGCATTTTTGACCTGAAGTACTACCCATACTATGGGAAGCTCAGACATGTGAGCGAGAATTTCATGTGGCACATAGACACTTTTATTTAAGTCTGAAATAACACCTGTCGGGTGTTAATCTTCTGTGTCTTTTCTGTCTCAGGTAAACTACTCTTCACCGGTGGTGGCTGTGCGTTTTGCAGGGGTGCAGTATGACACTCACATCCAAATTCAATGCAAACTGAATGGAAAGGGCATCGTTAACGATTCACCCACTGACCGCTACCTGGGCAGTGTGACCTTCTCCTTGGAGGTCGGTGCGTAAAGCAAAGATATCGCTGCCAGCAGGATGCTCCTGTGACAATGAGGCTGGAAAATGTACAAGGAAAAAAAAATTATGTTGAACCATTATTTTCCATGAAATATGTAATTTCCCTCTCCTCATCTTTCACTTAAAATATCTGTGTCTTCTGCTGTGAAACAAATTCCTCAAGAAGTAGATATTTACTCTTGTGTTTCTGTTGTATCTTTGTACCCTGAGCGTGCGACTGGCACCTGCACCCACAACAAACAGTGCTGAGCACAGGACGAGTGCGTAGAGTGAGTTACAATTGAATTCCTGATATTTTGTAATGATTAGCAAGATTAATCAAACTAAATTACACTCTGCCCAATAGTTAGCATTTCTGGCTATGCAAATCCAATTATAACTTAAAACATTAATAGGCGATTAGAAATATTGTTTTGTCAGGTTAGATTATGGTTTTGTGTGCACATTTTGTGTGACAAAGTGTACTAATTTGTTTTGCATTATATTTTTCAAACATGTATATTGTAAGAATTCAAAGAAGTATCATGCAAACACTGAAAGCAGGACTTGTACTGTACTTACACAGTAAAAAAAAGACATAATAAATGACTGCAAATACACTATTAGTATATTTTTGTTGAATAGAGCAGAATTTATGAACAAGTATCACAAGCCACTTCTTGCCTTCTTTTGTAAAAACATTTGCTTTTGAAAATGAAATACTACACAAGACTGATCAATAAAGGACATACTGTACTGTGAAATAGTTTGTGAAAGGTCTGTACCGTTTTAAGTATAACTATTTTGTGGTAGTATTAATCCTGCCTGAACAGTGCTACTAAACTTGGTATCAATGTTGTATTTATTCCTATTATAGTTCTTATAATAAATACAATGTTCTGGTATGTACTGTAAGTTTTCTTCCACATGGGGCTGATAGTCTTCATCAATTGTGTATTACATATTTTCTTAAAAAGCTTTCAACACATCTCAACTCTGTAATTCTCAGTCAAACACTGACTCTTACCGATCTTATGAGAACTTTTTAACTGATGACGTTTCAGAAAGTTACACATTACTTCAGTTTTCTGTAAAACATGGTGAAATACAATGCATTTTCATATGCTCTAAATTTATCACTGGTGTTGACAGAAGTCTTTTATAGAGCACAACCCCTCTCAAACAAGTGTGTTTCTGTTTTATAACAGTTTATGTATTAGAGTCTAACAGACCTCGCCTAATAAAGAGAAAATATATTTTGTAAATGCACAGTTGATATAACTTGAAATACTGCATGTCCTTATTTGGTGTGACAGACGACTACAGCCGAGCTAGCGGCTGTGCTAATTAGCAGTAAAGACAAACTACAGTTGAGGATGATGGGAATGTCATTAATGCAGGTATGTGGTCATGAAACAAAAAGTATTGATGGTCATGACGCTGAATAAAAATGAAAGGGATCACCAAAGTTAGAACAGTTCGTTCTGAGGGGGACATGAATGTCTGTCGTTAGGGTTCATCCCCTGGGCACTATGGATACCCGAGCACACTTTCATGTCGATCCATACCATAGGTGTTGAGACATTTCATTTAGCCTTTTTCAGTGTTTCTGCACGGTTCACCAGATTTAATTTAAGACTCTTAAAGACCTTTTTGACACCACACTGAATGTAATTTAACACCTGTTTCACAATCCTACTGGCCAAAGTATGAACTTATGATGGGAAACCAGCTGGGACAATAGGGACTACAATTATTTATTATTACATCACATTTTTTATATACTGCCCAGCGGTATATAATATTATTATTATATAACAATTCTAATGATATATTTGATTCAATTAATTAATGTGACCTCGAAAAAAATTATTCTTTCTCTTTTCAGCCCCAACAACTGAAAGAAAATTAATCAGAAACTACTTTAATAATTAATCTTTTAAGTCCTTTTTTTATGCAAATATTTCCCCTTGAAATGTAAATATTTGTTGTTTTTATGGTCATATACAATAGTAAATATATGCATGTAAATGGACTGATTGATGTACATGATGTAATAATACAGGAGGTGAAAGATAATATTCAAGACTTTTGTGAATTAAAAATTAAATAAGAATTTTAATACCTTCTATGGCCTTTTTTTTTTGGAGGAAACAAAATTATAAGCTTTTAAAGACTTTTAAAGAGCTGTAGATACCCTGATTTTACAAACACAGCAATGAACAAGTCAAACCAAGACAAAAACACAACAGCTAACCGTCTGTCTTCAAACTAGTGTAGGTAAATAGTTCGGTTAGTTCAATGACCCCCGTGACCTCCGGGTCAACTTGCATATCTGCCTGCATTCCAGTAATAGCTGGAGTGAGAGTCAGACCTCTGTGCACCCTTACAGGTTATAAAAAGCACGTTGTCGACCAAAGTCGAATGGACAGTTTGAGCCGTCGCAGCAGTTCACTCAGCAGAGGGAACGTTAAGTTTACAACCGTTAATCTTTGTGTTGAGTTCTGTCACAAGACGCACTCATGCCCCTGCTCTTCAACTCCACAGTGTCTGTTCAAAGAACGACAGTGATACAAAACAAGAACGAAACTTTATTTAATTTGTTCCCCGCTTGTGTTGAACAAGCTCATCATGTCACATTCTTCATCAGATGGAGACAAGCTTCAAGCAAGCAAGTCAGAGGTGCACAACAGAAAAGGCACGAAACTGTTGGGGGGGAGGGGGGGGTGTGATCGAATGAAGAAAACTGAGGATCATATAAATGAAATGGTGTGACGTTTACTCGTCGTCTTCGTACTTGAACTGCTCATGCTGTTCATGTTCCTGCACCATCACATGGAGGGTGGTGCAGGGATCTTACTCTAACCAATGTTTAGTTGCTGAATCCAGAGCAAATGACGTTACATTCAACCAAACTTGATTCCTGGTGACTGATGTAGTTTTAAATTTAAACCAGGTCTGAGACTCACTACTCAATTGCCAAAATTTGCAATATGTTAAACTTTTAAAATGACATAAGATGATAAAGGAACAAAGCTATAATTAATTAAGCAAATACTCACATGTAAATCTTTTAGGAGAAGTGTGAAAATAAAAGTCTTAAATCTTCGAACGTGACAGAAACATAAAGACATAACCTCAAAAATTTCCAAAAAACCTGGTCCCAAAGTGTCTTGATAAGTTAGTGTCCCTTTCATCAAGCTTTAATTAAGTGACTATGTGCAACAGTTTCATTTAGTTTGTTAATACATGTTACGTGATGGTTAAAGAAATATGAAAACAGTGGCGTCTGGGATTCGGGTGACAACAGTGGATCTATTAGCTTGCTCATACATTCACGTCATCAAAAATCAATGTCATTCATTCTATACAAGAGAGTAATTTACACGTATACTATTATACAGCACGGAAAGCGAGAGGGAAAAGCCTCTCTCTCTGGAGGGGGGAGGGCTCTGAGGGGAGGAGGTGGACGGCTACTCACAGCCATAAATTTAATTTTTTAAAACATGCAGTCTATAATCAAACGATGCAATATCGATCATAAATGTCTTGGTACTTGATTCAGTAATTGCCATCAAAGCAAAACAAAGGAAACCAGTGGGGTGGTTGCTGGGATAAATTTTAAACTGGGTACGAGAAATAAGCTGAAGGTTATTTTTAGGGAGACGCTGCCTCACGGGAAACAGAAAAAAGCTCAAATTTGAGATGCTTTTGATGCACTGACCGGCAGGAAAGTGGTCAGGAAGGTGCTTTTAAGAGATGTGAGGGTTGGAAAGGTGTGAGAGGCAGAAAGCAGCTGGGTTGGATTATACAGACTGGTAGCCAGTGCGACTCTTCCTCCGGCCAATCAGGTAAGAGATAAGCACAAGGATGATTAGGAAGCTGAGCGCCACACCCACTGCAATGGGCACCAAAAAGCTCAAATCAGAGTCCAGGAAGCATTCCTCAGCTGACAGACAGAAAGAGGAGACAGAGACAGCAGGTTAGTGGTTCAGTCAGCAGAAAACACGACTCAGGAGAAGGACACAGAGGGTTAGACAGAGAGGGAAAGCGGCAAGACAGCAGATCAGAAACCTACAAAAAGTGGAATCAACAATTTAATAAGTGTCGATTAGAGAAAAGGGTTATTAAATATTCCAAAAGCACAGAAAGGAAATCACTCAAGTGGACATGACTTATTATTCTCTACGAGCAATAAAGGAACAGGCCAATATCTTGGGAAATACACAAAATCATTTTTAGCTGGGAGTAAAAAGAGAAGAGCATCATTCTCTTCGTTCACTATGAAGCTACAGCCATCGGCCAGTTAAGCTTATCTTAGCATAAAGACTGGTGACGGACAGGAAACAGCTGGCGTGGCTCCGTCCAAAGGTAACAACATCTGCCTGCCAGCACTTCTGAAGCTCACTAACATGTCGCATCTCGTTTGTTTAATCCGTACAAAAATTCAAGTGTAAAAGTGCACAGAAACACAGGTAATTAAACACTGAGATCTGACAGATATACCATGATTTAATTTGACCCTCTCGTGTCCAGTTCTGCAGTAAGACGACCTGTATAGCAGCCATTAATAGTTTTATAGCAAACAACTGTAGCTAGTGTGTGTGTCTGTCTATGTGTTTGATTTGTTAGTGCTCAAATCTCCAGGAAGCCCCGAGGACCAGCGTGAGGATCACATGATACAAACCAGCACCAAAATTAGTGTCTGTAAAACGGTGAATACATTTTTTTTGGAGCATCAAAAACAACAAATTATTCTCAATATCATCAGATTTTTATCCATTTGGTACGATAACAATTTTGAAAATCAATCTGAGTCGTTTCATTAATAAATAGTCCGGTAAAAGCTCAAACATTTAATTTTTACACAGCTGTTTTCATCTGGATTAAACAAAGAAGTGTATTTCCCAAAAGGTTGAACTCTTCCTTTACGAATACAGTCAGGCAGTCAACAGCACTGAACACTACATGGAAACATTAATACAACACATGTTGGTAACTTTTCACAATTAGTTAAAGGCAGCGAGGTAAACAGGCAGCGATTCACTGACTATCCTTTGTATAGCACAAAGATCTGAATTTAACTAGAAAGACTCGTAGCCGGTGGCCATGTTTCTCTTTCTCCCGATGAAATAGGCCAGAAGAACGATAAGAATGAGTACAAGCAGGGCAACTCCGACAGCTATGGGAACAAGGAAGCTCTCCCCATCGGCCTGGCAATCCTCAGCTAGACGAGAGTGAAGAGAGCAGAGAGGTGAATATTTTAGAAGAAGACTTCAAAACAAAAAAAAAAAAAAAAGGAGTGGTTAATGTGTAGACAGCAGGAAAAGAGAAGTAGCCTGCTAATCAAGAATTTAATGCACACACAGCAACATAGAACCATTTTGAAAAAGGAATAAACATTTACTCAAGTGTCCAGGACAGCATTGCATTTTTATTTCCATAAATCTTAAAATACTAAAAAAAAAAAGCTCCACTTCAATCTGACACACAATTTGAAACCCAATTTATTCTAGCTGACAGCGTGAGAAAATGGAGATGAAGTCCGCAGTCATTTGTATCCACATAACACACATTAACTGATCATTAAACAAGATGGTCTTGCAGCACAAATTCCCTTTGCTGAACACGTGTGTGCAATGTTCTCAACTGGACACGGGGAATAAAACAATGAGCCGAATGACACCACGTTACAAAAATGGCATCTCAACAGTGTTAGTGTGTTAATGAATGTACAAAACAGAAAGTTATCACTGAGAAAGGCACAACTGTCGCGATGAAGAACTGGTAAGAAGATTTATTGAGAACCAGGGATATTACATAACCATAAACATTTAAACTGGTGCTGCAAAACCATCTTTGTAATTAAGGCGACTGAGTTTGTACAAAGCTGAAATACACAAGACAGCAGCAGTCACAAGCAAAAGTCAGATCTCATGTTTGATTTAGAGCCATTATCCATACACACATACAATATCCTGGGAAAAGCTGATTTTATAAGCAACTTAAAAATGCACAAGTTTCTAGTCTTTTTCATCGTCAGTGGAGTTTGCTGTCTGCTTTGCTCCAGAGTCAAACAGTACGCAGCAACTCTGCTAGAATAAAGCGACAATACACAACTACTACTGTGTGTCACATTGGCTTTTTCTATCATTACAAAAATACACATGCTGGGGCTTGCCTACATCCCTGACACTGCTTCACTGAGACCTACACTGGTTCGAGAGTTCAAAAGGCCCTGAAAACCCCTATTCATCATCTTACGGTGAGTGACTGTGTCCTACATGGAAATACAATTTTCTGCCAAGAGTTTTGTAAATTTCACATGAGATTATTTCATTTATTTCGCTGCACTAATCTGGATTTTCTAATTTACAGTTGTGGGTTTTGTTTGCTTAAGCTCCCACACAGTGCTGAAGAGGCAGATCAGCTGAGATTGTGGAGGAATGGTTTCATATTTTTGGAACTGCTCTTATTTACTTTCTTCATAGAAGGATTGACACCACTCTCCTGTCAGTATACTGAACATGAAGCTACTCGTCAGCCTCGCTGTTTCCCCGTTTCTCTGATTGTTGCTTGATCGGTCACCAATATTTTCAGGGTCTTTAACGTTCCCTGATCCAGCTGCAGCCCTCAGAGCTCAGGCCAAGCCCAGGCCTATACACAGGTGAAATTATGTGACAACAGTCTCGACATAATGCAAAATATAAAGATCGTCTTAGTGCATTTATATGTAAATATCCTCGTTTCAGAAACGTCTGCACTGAAAGCGAACATCTACACAATGGTACTATCCCTTTACTAAACCTAATGCCAAAATATATTGTGGGTGGAAAAAAAAAAAAAAGAAAAAGTTGACCTTTCTTGTCAGATTTATTCTCTGGTTGGAACATGTGCAAATGTAACAGACCTTTTAAAAGGCAGACATTTTGACATGGTGTAGCAGGAAAAGCACAGGTGTAATTAAGAACATTAACAATGGCTTCATTCCATGTAGTTCTGTCAGCTCCAGGGCCTTTACACAGCCTGCATTAAGGCCATTAGAGCTACCAGGGCTTTCACTGCTTGATATATGTTCAAATGCCGCCTGTGAAAAGGGTCAATTAATGTTCAAGCATCGCAGCCTTTGATTTCACATTCTTAATATGATTGGAGCCACAAAATCAGGACAATAATTCCAATGTTTCTCCTGCTCTACAGGGGCAAACATGGGCTAAAGCATATTTCCTTTGACAACCTTCTAAATGGAGTAGACCTTCATCCTTGGTAATGAATTTCTTGGAGCAAAGCAAAGACAGCTGATTTGCCATCTTCCTTTGATTTTTTTGTGAAGGGATTGCTGTTTAAATGCTGTGAAAAAATGATCATTCGTTTATATCTCAAAGTAAATAATTATGGGAATGAAAAGTCGGACCATAAAAAAGGAAGCAAAAACTAAAATGTGCACAAAAATTAAATGATGACAAATGCAAACAAAAGGGGAATGTCTGCACAGCAAGTGCAGGATCCCACTGTAACAAACTTAAACTGTCACATACACATTGCTAAAAATGTGTGAAAAATCCAGGGACTTTTGTAAATGTAGACGTCCTACAGTACCTGTATAACTCCAAGATCTCCATATGTTGCATTCTAAACCTCACTTTTCATATGACTGTGATTACTTGAAATAAAAAAAGGGTTGTGTGGATCTTGCACTTGCTCAACAACAAAAAGAAAAAACAACAACAAAAAAAAAACACACAACAAAAAATGAAAGACAAGACATCCAGAAAACAACAAAAAGGAACACAAACATTGGGGGTAGACAAGTTTGGTCCTTGAGAATTCTACCAAACCCTCCATCTTTATATGGATTTTTACTTTCTTATTGTAGCATCATTAAAAGGTAACTGCAATTCAAAAATGTTCTGAGTGCATTTCATGTCTCATCTTGACCAATGACGTCAATACCAACAGACAGTAAAATCTATTTTTCTGACAGTTTTCCCAGCAGATATTCTATTTTAGATTTTGATTTCAATAGATTTTAAAACCCAAGGACCAGGCTTGGGAGCCCCGTGATATTTCATGAATGATTTAAAGGGTCTGGTATCCAACATAAGTCTTTCTTCGACCAATCACGTAAGCGATCACTACAATGAGAATCAAGCCAGCCAGAGCAGCGCCAACAATGATTGGGATTAAGATGCTGGTGTCATCCAATGAACATTCATGGGCTGTAGATAAAAAGAGAGTCAGTCAACAGGTGGAACAGTGATTTTCTGATTAACAACAAGAGAGAGACAAGAGTGAAGCAGCAGAACAGCAGTTCACATTATCTTTAAAGACAGCTGAGCTTTCCAACTGCCCAAATACAACATTTAACTGTCTCTACTCTGAGGCTGTCACACAGCACTGTGGTCACTGAGGAGATTCTGTTGGACGAACTTTGGATGTTTCTGAACCGATCAGGAAAACAGACTTCCTTTTCACGAAGTTGATTCAATGTGCCACAGGCACAAAAAAACAAAAACCAGATGTCACTTGTTTTTCTGCTCTGCTTGATATGTATAAGTTGATCATCATTATTATTTATGCTATTGAATTGGACATAATGATTGTCACAAGTGTAAATATTACACTTTTAACAAATGAAATAAATGTTTAGAATTTAAATAGAAAAACAAATTTAAAGCATTAAGTTTTAAACATAAACTTAAACACAATCTTAAAATGTTTTGTGTTTCTATTGGGAAAAGTAACTGCTTTGCAAAGGACTATTTATTCATATCTCGCACTGCACCGCCATTTCTATTCTCTTGTTCTGTCTTATGCTATTTTTTTCCTTCTATTTTGTTTTACTTTAGCTTTCTGTGTCTTCTGTAAAGCACTTTGAAATGCCTTGAAGTTGAATAAACTTGCCTTACAATAACTACTAATAACAGTTATGTGAGTACAGTTATTATGAAAAAATGACCTTCAAACTAACATCCTGTCTGCACCAATTTTCAAATGACACCTAAGCCTTTTAGTGGCACAAACCCTAACAACACAATCCATTTGGTAGCTTCAAGCACAACAAAAATCATCAAGCTAATTTCATCCTGTAAAGTCACGATTCAGAACAAAGCTACTTTCCCCGGACTCTTTAATATGAAACAGTTTGATCATGGCCTTGTCAACAGTGCAGGGGCTGTTTTAAGAGACGTTAAAGAATAACCTACCTGTACTGAAAACACCCTTTGCGACTCCAAAGGGCTGCACTCGTAGGTTGAAGGTGTAGAGGGTGAGCAGGCTGGTGATGGTGTAGTTCTGCTCCTTGTTACACATGTAGGAGCTGCCGAGAGCCGCCTCCCACAGACTCAGGTTGGTGTTCCCCTCAGAGAACTCCACACCTTCAAATAAAAACGCACAGATACGAACAAAAAGATAAACATTAGCTTTCTTCTGAGAGTGGTGCCTGGTCTTTGTGTGTGCGTGCGTGTGTGTGTGTGTGTAGATGTGATTCTTCTAATTACCAGAGCTCATCTTCGTGGTGAAGTTGAGAGCATGTAGGCGGAATTTTGCTGTGTCCTGTTAAAAGAAAAATACAAGTTTAGAAGCAGAAGGATTTGATCATTTTGAACAAATGAAAACCTCGCCCTGGCAGCTATCTCAGCTACCAAAGGCAAAGCTAATCACAGCATCCAGACATCCAGGATGCAAACATTTCCTTTCAACCCCTAACCCTTTTTTTGGTGATGAGTGATACTGGTAGTTTACATTTATCCTTTTTGTTGCTTCCTGTCTAATTCAGTGAAGTTATATAATGTTAGTAATTATGCTGTGGTAAGTGTTTATCCTTCTAATTCAGTGACTCCAAATCCAGGACACATGGAGAGATTGTTGTGCTCTGCAAATTTTTAAAAAATAGAACATATTTGTGTTTAGGAAGAAAATGAAGACACAAATCAGATTACAAAGTCGGTGTGAAGATGATCAACAAAAAAAGACAAGAGAGACTAACTTCAACCAGGCTTGAAAATACAATTGAAAGTTTCCACAAAACCTTCCCATCTAACAAATGGGTAGTTTAGCGGATCTGAAAGGGCAAGGTTGGGAATCACTGATCTAATTAACAAACAACTTGATAAATAACTGAAACTTTTTTTTTTGTTATCACAATCCCTGTCGGCCATGTGTATCCCAACCCATCATCCTGTTCCATGTGAAAATTTAAAGCAATTGTTCAAAATTTTGGATAAGACACCGCTTTCACATATGTACGTTAAATAGGGAGCGAGAGCCAGCAGCTGCTTCGCTTAGCTCAGGGGTAAACACTGACCTGTGTCTGTCAAAGTAATAAATGCACCTACCAACACCTCTAAAGCTCATTGATCAAAATCTTATATCTCATTTGACTCATTTATATGAAAACATGTCTCCCCATAAAATGGTGAATTGTTGTTAATTGCTAAGCGGAGAGAGTTTGGCTAGCTTTTTCATGATTCCAGTCTTAATGGTTAAGGAACCATTCTTAAGAACTACATCTTAAACATATAAACACAAATGGATATTAACAACATATTGTCAAGGACTTACATTGGTGAAGGTGAACATGACGGTCATCGTGTTTGAGGTCAGCTGCAGCTCACTGCTGTTGACTCCGCATGTTCCAGAGACTTTGGTCCCGTTGGGTTCGAGGTTCATCTCCTGATATTTCTGTGCCAGAGGGAAGAGAAGGGATTCAAATCAGCAGGGTCTGTGGAAGAACATCTGTACATCATCTGGAAAACATAAAGCTGTAAGAGGATTACAGCATTATAATTCTGTGTTTATGAACATACCTCTCCTTGCCTGAAACCAATCCGCAGGCCAAAGTTGGCTAACAGACAGGCTGTGCTGTTACCAGACTTGATGCTGTAGTTCCCAGTGATGGGTGGGGGGAGGGTGGGGGTCGGGGTGGTGGTGGGAGGCGGGGCAGTGGAAGTAGAGTTTGTGACAGGAGCTGCAGTGGTTGTACTGGTGGCGTGAGTGGTGGGGGGAACAGGGGTCGTGGGTGTATCAGCTTTACAAGAGGTGACTACACAGGGAGAAAACAGACAGAAGAGATCATCCATATAAACCAGAAGAGAAATATTACAGCCAGGATGAGGTGTGTTGCTGCATGTACACTTACTCTTTTCACTCTTGCTGCCGTTACTGACAAAAGCTTGTATGAGCACGTTCCACAGTGTCATATTAACAAAATCAGCCTGGATCACGTCTTCACTCTTGCATGAGTAGCAGGTATCCACGCCCACATTTGTAATCTGAGGTTTCACGGTCACAGATACAGTTTCTAAAAGAGATTCAAACACACATCAGCATCAGTGCAATGCCCTTCATCCATGTGCATATTTTTTTTGTTGGCACTGTGAAGTTCAGAAGGTACCATTTGATAGAGAATCAGGGAACAGAGATGAGTCGCTGAGATTGTAGGAAACTGTGATGAAGTCTGCCTGGTACATTTTTCCACTCATGCTGAAGTTCATGCTGAAGGAGTGCCCGTCTCCGAAGTCAAGCTTCAGCAATGAGCTTATGTTGTCACATTTACTTGCACTTTTTGTGACATCATTGGGAAGTTCCATCTTGACTGTTTTATTCTGAAATGAGAGCAGAGTGTAAACTTATTCAACATGTATATATAAGTTTATTGTTTAATTGTTTAAGAGCAGACTTGACAGATTACAAGGAAAAAACGTTTTGGTGCCTGTAACAGACACATTGATGCTTAGCATAATTTTAATTTGTGAAAAAAATACCTGCCTCCAAGCAAGTAACTTGTACTTCAGTATTTTAATTGTTCCCCTGTAGTGCTTGACAATAATAATTATTCTTACAGAAAGTCAGAAAATTCTCAAAATTACTAACACATCTGTGAGCTGCTTTCATCAGAACAACACAGGACATGACAATTGCAGGATATGCAACAGGAAAACACACTAACTGAAATGCTGAATAGCAAGAATCAATTTGCTTTGTCATGACACCCCTTATTTCCCCTTTGCATGATGACATTTGTTTCCACAAGAGTTGTCTGACAGTCGTGCTTGTTGAGGTGGAGGTTATAGAAGAACATCTGGTGGTCAGTGGGCCCAAGACCAGACACTCACCTCATTGCCCTTTGTTTCGTACGAGACTGAGAAGTTGACCATCAGATTAGCATAGAGGCATAACTTGTCCTGTGAGTCTGTGACATTCACCTCAACGCCATGTGACACCTGGACGGCTGAAAGACAAAGAAAAATTACATATTTTCTTTCTAAACCATATTATTACTACTAATAAAAGAAAAGAGTTAATTTGGGATTTAATAAATGGAAACTCATGGACAGTTCATATGAAGTCTGTCTGGTCCAATATGAGACTAATAACTCACATTTTTAGGTAAATGATCGGTAAAGCAGAATCACAATCCTCCAGCTGACATTGGTTCATCTTCACAACAAATGTACCAAAATACTACTTGGATCAGTCAATTTCCCATTTTCCAAATGCTACAAATGTTGGCACAAGACCTTGATTTTAGGTAACTACTGTAAATAAGTGAACAGCAGCCAATTTCACTCTGTGAAATATCCCATACAACTACTTTCAGGCTGAAGATACCCTATTTTACCTGTCATACAAGTGCATTTATGAGCCATTTCCTATATACAGACTATATATATATATATATATATATATATATATATATAAATATAAGGACTGCATGACCTCAGGTTGACTGAAGTGGACAACTTAAACAGACAAACACTATACAATGTGACAGCAAAGAGGCCAAAGTCCATTCAGATTAAGAATATGGTTTTGACAGCATGGATTGTCGTCAACTCAGCAACTGTCTGCCACAACCCCAGGTAACATAAAACATATAAAGCACATGAAATGAACTAAAACTCACATGAGTGTTTGTGACCTACGTAGCTATAAAAATACTGTATTTGTACTGACGTGCCAGGTTAGGAGACATAATGGAAGCCAAGTTACATCTCACCCAACAATATTTGGTCTACACTTTAAGTCTTTTTCATACAGTTGATCCTCAGGTCTCACAGAAAGTGATCACAGGTTCTGGTGCACTGCAACATTTTTTTTATTAACATTCTCAGTTAAAAAGAGATGTTGACATTTGCAACATTATACTTGTACAAAAAAAGAGTTTGAGCATTGATAATATCACAGTAGTAATACTTAAGATAAAGGCCAGTTTCTCCATACAGTTTATTTTGTTGACAGCTGCAGTCCAGTTGTCCTTAGTTAGAGGGTTTGGCTGCAGCCATTTTGATGTGATGGCTTTCTTGATAGCAGCCAAGAGGATTTTAAAGAGATATTCATCCTGAGCCATTAATGTTCTGGGATTTTGCAAAGGTATAATGTGACAAACTGTGACATACACAGTAGTGTAGTTTTTGGAGTTTTGTATCCTATTACACATTAGAGCTGAAACAACTATTTCTCATGATCGACTTCGAAGTAAACTATTTTGGCATTTCATTCCCAGGCTGCATGGTAAAAACATTTGCAGTGGCAACATAGCTGAAATTCCCATGATTCAGTCACAGAATATGGTGTAATATTAAGTATGTTTCCATGCACATTAGTGTCCTGGTTTTGAGTATCCTGCATTGATCATATTTGGGATATATGGACCATGAGAAACCTGGTTGTTCATATCTCTGTATACACGGTTCTAACAACATTCAGGTTTTCCTGTGTACACAAGTGTTTTCATATGTCATCATCTGAGCCACTATGTTCTGCGACAACAGAGAACATTAAGAATCATACATAAGGTATTCAATGCCACAATAACCTGTTTTTTATCCGGATACTGTGGGTAACATATCCAGGTTTTTAAATCCAAGATCGAAGCTTTTTTTAAGTTTCTAAAATCGGGACAAGTTGTTCATATGTGCAAAACTCTCGTCAGTACCAAGACCAGGATTCTCACATGCATGAGTACGCGCTCGGTGTATTTGTCTGCTAGAAGATGAACTCTCTCAGAAGAACTACCGCATTTCGAGCAAACTATAACATATATGAACAAAACTAGTTAACAACAGCGCAGCAAATAACTACATGTAACAGTAGCTTATATAAACAGAAGAATCTCCAGTTAATTCATCATTTAAAACGTTCATTTGACAAGTGATATGGTTTATAGTGAGGGCTCTTTATGGTCATAATCTAATAATCTTTATGTATTTTTTGTGCATTTAAAGTCAGTTAGGTTGGCTAATTTGCTAGATCACATAACGCAAGCTCGAACGTAATTCGTTCTAGCTGTACTGTCACGTGCTAACTTACTGTAAACCTAAAACGGCTGCCAATGCTATCTTGCTAATGCTAACTATTTCAGCCAGTTGACATAAGGCTTTTAATGATGTGAGAACGAGGTTTTAAACACGATGGGGTTTTAATCTTAAATAAAGTCTGTGTGGCTATCGTTACACGACTCAGAGAGTTTAATATTTTATCATTAACTCGAACTTAAGCTTTCAAAACAAGTGCTACTCAATCGGTTACGCTAACAGCTAAGTTAGCTAACTGACCAACACAATATGAAATTACAGCAGTTTTAACATTTAAGCTAAATTGACAGTTATTTTTAATGTATAGTGCGGTTGTCATACGGTGGTATGAAATGATAAATAGTAGTTAGATAGATGAATACGGCTTTTTGAGCTACACAAGACCGTTTGGCTGTGCCAGTTTTATTTTGTTGACGTAGGAAACAATTAGCAATCAAGCTAAGCTACATTAGCACAACATCACGACTGGACTGCTCCTCCTTTAACGAACAGCTGATGGTGCTTTTTAAGGCCTGTAAAGTAAATTCAGACACAACAGAGCTGCTTTATGCACATCAAAATTGAAGACCAGTGACTAAAATTAGATGCTCTTTAAATCTCTTTTCAGCAGCATTTAGCCTGAGCCCAGCAGCACCAGGCCCGTAGAGTCCCATAAGTTTAATCGCGTCACTTCGCAGAAACGGACTGCCATTTTTTATTTTTTAAATCACTTTTCGCAGTTGATTTGAAGATTAATTAATGTGATGATACATACCGATCCCACAGGCAAGGAACAAGACAAATGCAGCATATCGGGACATGGTCGCCGGGTAGTTTGGAGTGTCAGTTACCAGAGAGAAGGTGAAAACTGCCCGACAGGGACGCTCAGTTAGCGGTGTTTGAGCTGTAGCAGAGCCGCCGCCGACTGTACCAGGAAATGTAAGTCAGATGACAGGGACCAGTGTGTCAAAACCACGAAGAGGTGTGGACTAAAGTCTATATTTAATTCTCTCTCCCCCCTTTTACAGAGTTAATTATTGTACTGTATGCAGTTTTAATGCTGGCAAGAATGTAAATGTTTAATGGTTTCAGTAAAAAAAAAAATGCTTACTAATGGGCGGTCTTCATTCGAAGACAATGATATATTTTTTTAGAAAACAATGATTAATAAAAGAAAAATCTGATTGAAACAGTTGTTTTTAATCTGAAGCAATAAATCTAACAGACTCATACAAACAAGGGCATGTCTAATCAATCATATTTTTCCCTCATGTTTTGAGGCGATCCACTCCCACTTATCAGCAAAGGCCTGCAAGCCCCACTGGGAGACTTTAAAAAATATAGTGTATGTATGTGGTATGACACCAGTGAAGATGGGGAAATGGGCTCTGATGGCGTTGTGCTTTTAGTATACTTTCTAAGGGTTAACAAAAAACAAAAAAGCAGTCGACTGTCAGATGGGCTCATGTCACTTTTGTGAAGTATGTACAAACAAGTACAAATAAAGAACAAATGAGAAACTTAAATGCATATACTTGTACAACTGAACTGTTTTAGCAGCTTAAATACACCCTATAACAAAAGAAGTGCTCCTTTTTTGGCACAAACTGCTTTGAATGCCTTTTGTATTCATTATTCATGATCACAGCTTTGTCAAATGGCTGCATGGCCTTAAAAAATGTTAAACTCTGCCGCAGGATCACACATTTGACACAAATATAGTCCAATTGTCAATTTTCTAATATGTATGTTAGTCTGATAGTCCCACATTTGACACTGGCTGAAGAAACAAGAATCAGTTTAATTTTTTGTTGATCCTTTTTTTTCTCCAAAGTGTGGTACATTTAGAGCATTGTTAGGTGTGTCACTATTTGCTTGGGATACTGAGTGAACAAAAAGAAAAAAAAGTGACTTGATAACAAAGAGCATATTGATTCAAACTATGGACAAAGAAGAATCTAAGTTTGAAAATAAATATTTTTCCTCTCCATTAAAAAAAAAAAAAAAAAAAAAAAAAAAAAAGAAAAAAAAGAGCAAACGGAACAACATCTGAGTGTCTTCTTTGTCTGTCCACGGTAGCCCAACTCTCTCAGAGGCATTGAGAAATATGGACAATATTCTCTTTTCAATGGGCATGCAGTCCACAGGATCACAAGACCCCTGACAAAAATCCTGTGGAGCAGTATCCATTCACTTGTCGGTCGCTAGGTTGAAGATGATAATGGTTAACATCCACTGGAGCAAAATATTTTAGAGACCGATCACTCAGAGCAGCTTTCAGCCTGACTGGACTATCTGCATCTCTTTTTCTCTGTCGTTTTTTCTTTCGTTAAGCCACATAGTTGTACTGGTTGGAGTTCTCCTTGTCACGTTCCATATAGTCCCTGTCAATAAGAGACTCTATCCTCTTCTTCAAGTCAGCAGGCTGGAAGAGAAGAGGAAGCAGAAGTAAACACATGAGGTACAGGCCAACATTTTTGGTTAATTTTATTCTCTTGAGTTGTGACGTAAATCACAATGAAAAGCAGATTCATGTTAGCCATAGCACTTTCTATAAAGATCCCTTTTGTACAAGCTAGTTTTGATCTTAGCTGGCAAAAATGTCTTAAATCAACTCTTAATTTAACTCTAACAGTACTGTCAGATAATGGGACCCATAGCTTGTATGCAGGGGGGATGCTTCTGTAAAATAACACCCATGACAGCCTGTACACTTGTAGATCAAAAAGAAGCCCTAAGAGAATTAAATTAAATTAAATTTCAGATTACTTTAATTTATATATATATATAAAAAAAACCTTTATAGATGTACTTTATAAACAACGGGTGCATTTGTCGGCTGAACAAGAAGATATGTCTAAGCACATTTAGAAACAGTGTCCCCAATTCGCAGCTTGTCCACCAGGGAGCACTGAAAAGTTCATTTTTTAACTGTAAAAAGTTTGTGGTCACAAATACTGTATTTAAAAAACACAAATTTAAGAGAGACTTATCAAAAGAATATGTCTATGTTATGTGTAAAAAAAAAAAAAAAAAACATTGGCAGATAAATCACTATAGGATACCAAATATTGATATTGGTCTCTAAAATCCAGTATTTGATCCTCAGATGTTTCTTAATTTCCTATAATTTGCATGATACAAAAGTTAATTTGGCAAATGGTGCAAATTTATAACTTTTTAAACTGAAACAGCTAGTTTTCAATTAACAATAACAAATAAGCCCTGTGACCCTGCACAGGACAAAGTGGATATAGAAAAAAAGTTGAGGTTGAAACTTGAGATTTAAAACACTGGCTTCACTTCCACATAAAATCAATGCAACATTTCTCATAAATTAGGCTCAAGGATTGTGGGTTGTTCTTGTGGCCTGGGTGTTTAAGGAACAGACCACTTAATCTCTCTCTGCTCATTTGCTGTCATCCCTCTACTGTTGCTATATAATAAAAAGGCAAAAGGCAATCCCAGAAAAAGATTCAAGGGTGTGTGTATCACCTTGACGGGGAACTTGAGCTGGTTGTACACCTCAGACATCAAGAGATTATGGCTCAGAGTCTTCCTCATCTTCATGATCCGCACAATGGCAGCATCAATCTGATACTGACGATCCTGAAAGACCCTTTCTGTGGTACTGGCTTGCTCCTCCACCTGAAGGAAAAGATGCAAGTTGAAATAATTTCCAAATATTCTGACAATATTGAAATTGGGGAAACTACTGTAAGGCAACAGCTGTACCGTTTCTTTCATCTGGATCTGGTTTATTTTGATCCTGAAGAGCTTGTGTTTGAAGTCATCATTGCAGGAAAACTTGTCCCCATCCTCCACATCTTTGCTTTTTGGGATTTTAGTAAGGACTCGTGCTTTTCCACAAGCAAGTGACTGCAGCGTCCGGCGCAGTTCACTGTCCTCTGTGAACCAGCAGACGCAAATAGTGTTTTAGATCAGTGGTGCTGAATGACGAGTACTTCAGCCCTTATTACTTCATCAAAAATCAAAGTGCTATCAACCAAACTCTGATGTGATGTGTGATGACACAAACCTATTCCTGTTGCCAGTTTGATCTCCTCCAGGGTGAACTCTTCTCCTTCATTAAACATCAGTAGCACAAGTGTTTGGAAAAGTGACACCTGCAGCTCCTTCTTGCCCTTTAGGGAGAAAAATCAAAGAGAACACTTATCACTCGCTCATTCACTTAGTGAGCAAAATACAACTGAGCATTCTTAGAAATTAGTTACTCACCTCCTTAAATTCAGCTTTTAACACACAATGCCCTAGTGTTGATTGCCACTGCAGCTTCCTGCCACTGTGTTTGCCCAGGTAGAAGGTCTTGAAGATCTCTTGCAGTCGCACCATCTGGACAAAGATAACAGAGGCGTTACGAAGCACCACTCAGTACATTTATTGCATGGCAGGGTATAAAAACGGCATGCTCCGAAAATTTCAATATTTGCTCAGCACCAACCTCAGGAGGCAGGTGCACTTCCATCGGGACATAGGTTGGCCAGTAACCCATAGTGAGGATGTTGACAGTCAACTCAATGTTGCCAGGAATGTTTTGGCACTGCATATACTACAGGAACACAAATAAGTGAAGACTTATTAGACGCCAAAACACTGCAGTGGTTTATAAAACCGTATGAAAGGGTTATATCAAGTATGAAAAGTTAATAAGGGGTCAATAATTGTGACGATTGTCAGATAAACAGTAGAGTATGTGTGCTTGGAGGTAAAGCTGAAACGACTGATTAATTGATTGTGTTGACACATAGAAAAATAATTACCAACAATTTTCATAATCAATTAAATGTTAAAGTCACTCTTTCAGCAAAAATGCCAAACATTCCCTTGTTCTAACTTCTTCATTGTGATAATCTATTTTTGCACAGTTCATCTGACAAGACAAGACAACAATTAAGCAATTAATCGAGAAAATAATTAGTAGATTATTCATCTCATGCCATGTGGATATTCTTAGAGATTGAACTCACTATAGTTGTTCTTACCTGTTTGAATTGCACCATGATGTCTTTAGAAAGCTCCATATCCTTGAACATCCCCTCCAGTTTGCTGGTGAACGCTGCTCCACATTCTGAGGAAAAACCAAAAGTTCACCCGTCGATGTAGGTTCAGAGTCATGATTCCCACTTTGTTATTTATTTCACATTTCGTGTGTTTGTGTATATTGAAAAACTAACCGTGTTTCAGCTTTGACAACATCGATTTTTCAGCATCAACAGAAGCGCTTTTTCCAACCAGCAACCTCTTAGCCAGATCCTTTTTGTAAAAGGCCTCAAAAACATCTTTTCCTACAGTGACAATACACGATTACATTAACAACATCCACAGAGGGGAAAAAATAACTCAACTGAAAAAAATGTGTCAGGAAATGTTACCATAGATGAATCTAAAGATAATCATGATCTTATCCAGCATCTTCTCCAGTTCTTCATCTGTTGCCTCTTTGTTTCCTGCCCTTAACTTTGAATCCACGTGTTTTGCTGTAAGCAGAAGCAGATTTATAGTGCATGTCATTTCTTGAAGATTATGATTATATTCTCATTTTAGTTAGAAATGGGGAAAAGGCTAAAATACTAACCAATAAGCTCTGCAGGTTTATTTGGCCGTTTGTTGATGAATGTTTCGAAAGCCTCTTTCATGGCATTGACAAACTTCTCGTTCTTCATGAAGCAGATGTCGATGATGTGATCCACCTTATCTTTGAAGTCCAGCAACTCCTGCACCATTGTTTTGTCTTTTTCTGGATTGATTACGATTGTGCTTCCAAAAGCCTAGATGTTCATTTTCAAGACATTGGAAAAACAATGGAAAACGGTTATCAACGAATCGTGAGAGCTCCGCACCTTCACCCTTCATTATGTTCAGTCTTTCATCACTGTTAATGCTGTCATACCTTTATGTACTCTATCCAGTGTTGCAGGAGGACCTGAACACCACCTCGCACTCGACTGAAGAGTTGATAGAGAAGAGATAGATCCTGAATTCTGTTCTCATCCAGCAGGTGAGTCAGCCCTGGAAGTTTGCAACAACAGAAAGTCAGAGGTCAGAACCAGCTGCTTTTTTATACTTTCAAGTCCCAGTATGTAGTCAGACAGACATGATGGCTGAATATGTAACGTATCTTAGAAGACATTTATTTACTGCTGTAATGCCACACATGTATACATTTATAGAAAGTGTTTATTGTTGTGTACCTTTCTGCAGAGTTGCACTGAGATGTTCACCCAGCAACTGCTTCTCCACCGTAGCAATGAGTGGTTTTCTGAGAGGGAAAAATACTCAGGTTACAAATGAATCTCTGTCATTGTGAAATTGAAAACTGAATACTACAGTCTCACACTCACTGTGTGCTCTGGTCTAGATATGTGATGACTCTGTCAGCCTCCTCCTCCAAGCGCTTGTTGACATGATGGAGATATTCTGGTACCTACAAAAGCAGTGACATTTACACTGAGAATATACTTTTTTTCCCAATACATCTAATTAGGAGTTAACAACAATATAACAACAACAACAACAACAACAACAACAACAACATTTAGCAGGCACTTTTCCAGAGAAGAGCTCAAAGTGTTTTCCAGAGCAGAGAAATAGTATAAAAATGGATAAATGGAATCAAAAGCTCTCTAGAACAGTTGTAGAATAAACTGAACATTATAACTTTCAGGAAGGGGGATTTACTGCAGGACTGTTGTGTTAGACTGCATTAGTTTTCGCTAGGTGTACCTAATAAGCTGGCAACTGAGTG
The DNA here is from genome assembly GCF_002260705.1 of Seriola dumerili. Lineage (NCBI taxonomy): Eukaryota > Metazoa > Chordata > Actinopteri > Carangiformes > Carangidae > Seriola > Seriola dumerili. The sequence continues at coordinate 8,794,813 of NW_019174586.1, forward strand.
TGAAGGACTGGATAGGAATCAGAGGGTCTTGCAGCCTTAGCAACAACAACTGCATGGAAGACAATTATCACACTTTGAATCTAAGAATGTAACCATAGTGAATAATGTTAAAATATTATTTAAACCATCTATGATCAAATAAATTCTGTTGTAACAGTCTCGAGTGAAAATATCTGAAACTGAAAAAATGTTTTAAAAGATAGTACTGGCTCAGTCTGCTTCATTTCCTGAGATAAACTAATGTCAGGTTCAGGAGTTCAAGTGTTGTAGTTTTTACATATTAGCACTAAAACTTAATAAGACGTTTATTTGCAAACCTAAATCTTGATTGTGCCAATAGTACAATTCATACATGTAGAGAAATCCCTTAATCCACAGTATCGCAAAAATAAATAACCATTTTGCTTTCACTGCAAATAAATGTTTTTACAGCTGCAGGGAAACATCAGAGTCTGAGCTGTCCAACCTTGGATCAAAACCAGAGACATTAAAGATAAGAATGAAAATATTACTCAGTTCTGATGCATCAGCAAGTAAGCAAAGCCATAAGTCGCAAAGTGAATGTTTTTCTATAGTTATTTTTATCGGGTAAAAGGTTTTCCAACTGAGCCTTCAGTCAAAACACAATGTTTATTGTACCTGCATTGTATTTTGATCTACTGCAGCTTTCAGAAGTGGATACATTTCTGTTATTCCCTCTTCTACGAAAGATTTCTATTTGTGGTTTTATTTGTGTGGGGCTGAGCTCTGTATTTTTCAAAAATGAGCACAACATACTTCCTTTCCATTTCATTCTGAGGTACTCAGACTGAAGCCTGCTGTTACAATCCATGTTTTAGATGCCTTAATATTTGAGTGATGAAATTGTAGTGTAGCTGTGCTGGAAATATTATAAGCAGGGCTGCAACTAATGGTTATTTTTTATTGTAGATTAATTTTATGATTACTTTCTTGATTAATATATTAATTGTTTTGTCTATAAATGTCAGAAAATATTGTAAAATTCCCACTATAATTACCCAGAGCCCAGGGTGAACCACTTAGACCAGTTTGGATTGTTTTATCTGACCAACTGAAGATATTCAGTTTATAATTATATATGACAAAGGAAGGCTTCGCATCCTCAGGTTTGAGAAGCTGACACTAGAGAATAGTTGGAATTTCGATTGACGATTGATCGAGTATCAGAATAGTTGGTGATTCATTTTCTGCTGATCAACTGATCATGTAATTTACAAATTGTTTCAGCTCTAATCACCAGGTAGAATAAAATTGTCTATATTTGACCAGCTAGTCTCTGAAATGAGAAAAAATTCCACCGACAAAAAACAAACTGTGCCCTGAGTATCAGGGGCAAATAAATCACCTCTCTCTCCTGCATCAGCCTCTGTCCCTCTGCAGCGTACAGGCGATTAGTTTCCTCCAAAAAGCGCTGCTCAAAGGAGTCTTGATAAATCTGGCGAAAGAACAGGTTTCATTAAATCCATTTGTCAACAGGAAACTGACAGCTCATCACATCCCTGTGCAGCTGATAATCACCGACAACACAGCTGCCAAAACCACACTCTCCTTTGAAATCCATGTGATGTAGGCTTTCAAATGTACAGATTCATCACTTCATGTCTGGATCATTGTTAAGATAATAATCAAAGTTACCTGAAGGTCAGAGAGCATGCTCAGCAGGCTCCTCAGCAGACTGCGGTCTATCGCCTCTCCATTTCGCTCCCTCTCTATGAGCAGCAGAATCCCATCGATGGTTTTACTCTGGACCTTCAGATCACTGATGATGTAGAACCTGAACAGCTCCAGACCCATGTCCCTGCAGACCAGAGCAGCTTGTTCAACACCCACTTCAACAGAAATCAGCCTCATACTCTTGTACAACAGTTAAAATCAGGGATCACTCACCAGATTGATGGCAGCATTGAATTTTGTAAAACATAGGTGCGGTCCAAAAACAAAAATATACTCCTAATCATGATCTGTGGAACAATGACAAACATCCAAAATGAGCAGAAAACACCACTGACATTCTAATTTAACTATCTTCTTTAACCAAGTTTAAGGGGTACTCGACCGATTTCACACGTCAAGTTCAGTTTACACGTCAAAGGGAGTACCACTCAGCCTGGGACAATTGTTGTCTTCTGTGGCTCTGAAGGAGCTTTCTGAGAAAACAACCCTGATCTTGAAAATTCAGTTATTTAACAGAAAGTCTGTGTTACAAATTGGGGGTGTGGAGCTGTTGATAGACCAAACTACAATCCCAAATTTCACACTGACATTAACATTTTTGTTTGGAGTTTTGGTGTTTTTTTTTTTTTTTGTGGCTTCAAGGGGATGGGAAGTTCACGCATGTCAGTCCACGTCCTACATGTATTTCTCAACCTCTCGTTTCTTGATTATAACACACTGCTGGAGCTGCCCATGGCTACAGGTTGAAGAGGCGAGACACTTGACAATGTCTTTCTTTCTGTCCGTGATGGGGGTATCACTGTCTAACAGATACTGTTGCAGTTCTTCAACAGTTCAGGGTCCATCTTCTCTCCAGTCATTTCTACTCTCCATTAGTCTCATTGCATTGTGTGATGGGCAGTTTTTGCTGGGATATTCCCAAACGCATTGTACAACCTATCACACTGGCTCGTCAACATCAAAGATGACAGATGCTACTGAGCTGCATTATTGGAGGTGTAGGATCCAGCATGTTTGAACTGTACGAGGGATGAAAAGTCAGAATAACTCGGCTTCTGCTGCTATGAGTTTGATCTGTCTTTTATAACATGTCTCTCACAAGTCCCCCAACTTTATGGAAGTGAAATAATAAACCATTGGAATACCCCTTGAAACATGAAAAGTAAATAACAAACAAACTGCATGGAAGGTAACGTTATGTTAAAAGACCTTCAAGGGATATGGCAACTATCACTTGACTTAAGGTTATACAACATACCATTTGTCTGCAGTGATCCTGCCAGCACTTGTCAATTTTCTTGAGGAAAAGCACACTGTCCAGGGCATCCGTGAGAACAACGTTAAGGCAAAAGTGTGAATTCATTCAAGAGATCTGCTTTAATACGACTGCAATGATCGGCAGTTGGCTAAACTAAATTAAATACCCGTGAAGATTCAGTGACTGGAGCTAGGGATAACACAGAAACTGTAAAGGATATTCTCTGAACTGATCAATCTGCGCCTTGATGTGGTCTTCACACACGGCCCTCAGCTGTTTGTAAAGTTTGGCAGATATCTTATGGGAGCACAGGTTCTCAACAGCCTGAGGGGACAAAAAAGTGTAAACAAATTAGTGTTTCTATATCAGTGCAAGGTATGAACATGACTACACAGGAGCAGCTATCCAAAGTGAGCTTCCTCTAAGAAGTCAACAGGCTTGCAATCATACCTGGTAGAGCTCCTCTAGATTGTACTTGATTGAAGTGCTGTTCTGTATGGCCTCCACTGCTTCCTTGAGCTTCTGCCAGGTCTCCTGTGTGTAGTTCTCAGGCAACTTGGGCTTTTCTGCAAGCAAAAACAAGAACACAAAATGTTCTGACAACACTGTCAACTTCTGCAGGCATTGAATGTCTTACGGTGGACCATCATGCTGTGTCACCAGTGTCAGCAGGGCTATTTAAAAACACCTGTGTGTGTTTCTATTTTAAGTAGAGCTGGGTGATGTTGACAAAAAGTCAGATATGTGTATTAAGAATGATACGAGTGTGTCTACCGTGAGACGATTTGAATTCATCAATGAAATGCTGCCACACTGTTTATATCTTGGCATCTATTCCTGGATGCATTAGAGCCAATCAATATGGCTTTTTTATTTATTTTTAAATAACAGTATTTTATCCATAATGCCTACTCCTAATCTGTATGCTGTATTGTGTTATTAAGATGTAATGTCACCTGGATTTTTGGTTACTGTAAGATCATATATGATGATTAAAATGTAGTCTTTTGAAGACTGCGCTGGTCAGTTCAGATACAATTTTCAGAACTTGTTTATCTTATTTAACTAATATTACTATGATGAACAAGTAAAGAGAATGAATGAATCACTGCCTCTACTTAACTACTTGGTAATCAATGACAATTTCCCAAAAATAACTCGTCTGAATGTTTTGTGACAGCCTGTGATCGTTAGTTGTAGCCCGAGTCTAAATATGTTGTGACAGTCCAAATAGCTCAAAAATTATTGTCACATCATAGATGTGAAAATGATGGGTAAAATTATGTAATTTGTCACTTTTGCCCAGATCAGTTATGCTCTTCTTTTCTCTGTTTTATATCACTGTAAACTGAGGTATATCTCTGATTTTCTAACTGGCAGTCAGACAAACTATGACATTAGGTGACAGGCATTTTTCACTATTTCCTGTCATTTGAGAGATAAAATGATTAATAGAGAAAATAATCTGATTAATTGATAATGAAAATAACTGATAGTTGCAGCTCTAGCTCTTAGTAATAGATGGAGGGATTTATGATTCATTCACTCATCGAAGTTCTTGATATTTTGGCAATGAATTGTATTGCAGCCTTTAGGGCCAAGAAAAGACCATCACAAATACCCTATTTTGTCTTATATAACGATTTTTACAATGCAATGCCAATTAAGGACACCTTCACAGAGCCTGGGGACTTATTAGAAGTTGAAATTAAGTTGTATATTGTTGCCACTGATAGTTTTGGAGCTTGAATCACATCATCCAACAATGCATCTGCTACCTTTGAAGTTCTTGATGACTAGTTTCTTGGCAGCACCAGGTTTACTGTTGGAGAAGGTGCCGGAGCCTGCGGTTTTCGTCAGTCCGTTTGCATGGTGTCCCACGCCACCGGGCAGGAACACGGCTTTGCTTTTGTTATTAGAGCACGAAGCGGCGGCGGCGGCGGCGGCGGCAGCAGCAGCAGCAGCAGCCTCCTCAGCCATTTTCACATCCAGTCCAATGAAATCCACTGAATCCTCAAACCTCAACTTCTTCTGAATGTGCAGCGGAGTGGGAGAGCAGGAGGAGGAGGAAGAAGAGGAATTCAGGGTCTTGGGAGGCGAGGGGGAGATCGTGTCAGTAGTGTCTTCCCTCTCTGAGCCGTTTATTTTCCTCTTCTTCGGAGATGTGATGTTACCGCTGTCGTTTTTGACATCAGTAGCCGCTGGTCTAGCCTCCTGGGTTGGCGGTGGTGGGGGGTTAGGGGAAGATAAACCTGTTGGAAACATGAAAAAACGGGAATACTAATTCTTAACAGCCAGTCTTCTGATCCGAAACTTCCAGGCTTGCCGGAGAGGGGACGAGTTCAGTGTCCGGGAGCTTTAATCTACCTTAACACGGAGAGGTTTTACACGAGTCCTTTATCTAGTATAAAACAGACAATAAATTGCAAACTACACAGCTCTACTTGAACCTAGCCTGGTCTCTTTCTTGTTATTGCTGGCAGAAGAAGAAAGATGGTTGGCTATTGCTTCCTCTTTTTGCCTCTCTTGTCTAACCGCGTTGTGCAGTCGTTCAGTTAGAGCCGTTAATTAAAGCGGTCGTTAAAGAAAATTATTTACAGAAGAAATGTAGCTACCGCAAAAAATATCCTCACGTGATAGTAAAACATCCGTAAGTACACACGGGAAAAAAATCGCTCATAAAAAGCTAGTTCGTGACCTCACCGGAAGTACTTTGTACAAAAGTACTTTTTGCACAAGCGTGTTTTTTTCATTCTTTTTTTAACCGACTACAGTGCTGTAACCTCCCTGGACACAAGATGGCGCCAGATTAACGCCATGTTTGATGTTATTTTCTGGTTATGAATTTGCCATACACGAATTAATGATGGAATTCCAGTTTTCGAAGTACTCAGATCGTTTAGGCTACTTTAGTACTAATACCACAATATAAAAAGTATCCCATTACAATTAAGTCCTGCATTCGGAATGTACCAACACCACAAAATAAAAAGTTATCTGCTCCATTTCAACTAAAAATACCTTTATTTATTATATTTACACATTAACTCAAGCACTAGATTGTATTATGACCTCCTCCAATTCAAAATAGATTATCCGTTCACCTCGTTGAATATTTCTAAACTTTTTATTTTTTATGTATCTTTTTATTTTTTCTATTTTAATGCATCAATTTGATGTGTATGGAATGTTTATTAGTAGACTCATCATTGACTTGTTTAACTGTCTGTGAAAGATAAAAACTGACATCTATGACGACTTTGCTTTTTGTAAAGCTAAATATTTCAGGTACAGAGGTTACCTAGGTGACAGTCGAATTCAGCCTGACCTGCCGTGTAACGTCAAAAACTGTCGTGAAATGACACAACACTTATACTGCTGCTGGCCCTCCGCTGCAAAACAGGCGTGGAACTGCTCTAGCATTACTCAACAGATTATTTGTGTTTTGTAATTTGCTTGTGTTTACCATATCTGATCTGGTGCATTAAGTGCGGACAAGTTCATCACTATTGAGGAACACGGTAACGGCGACCACCGAGAATGTTTAAAAAGTAAGTTGCTGAGTATTTCCATGTTGTAGCATTAGCTAACTGCAGCTAGGTGGCTAACGCTAACTGATTAGACATCCTCTTTTTGAGCATGATGGTTTGTATTCAGTCAGTGAGACAAGTTGACATGAATTATATTTCATGAAATCCCCTGTTATTGTTTTACAATTGGCCTAAGCCAGATCAAAAACTGGACGTTTCTGAACATGACAATACCGCCATAAATCCATAAATCATAATTAAGTCGTGTCATCTTGAGACAAGTGGAAACATACGGGCACATCTCTACACCCGCTAAGAGTAATTTCACTTTGAAAATTAGAATCACATAGCTACTTGCATTCATAATCACTAATTTTAATATGTACGTATTTTATCTATTAAGGTCTCAAAACTGTCTCCTCTGTCAGTGTGTATTGAAAATAAAATTCAGAACTATATTACAGTGGCGGAAGTATTCAGATCCTTTACTCAAGTAAAAGCATCAGGACCACACTGAAAACACTTGAGTAAAAGACCTGAGTTCAAAATTCTACTTGTGTGAAAACACAGAAATATAACCAGCAAAATGTACTTAAAATGTTCAGTGTAAGTACTTATTTTGCAGAATGGCATACTTTTGCCAAAAGTGTTCAATTATAGAGCCCTCAAGGTTGTGAAGGTGATATTTTGTCGTATAAGATAAGATCAAAAACAGAGAGCAAGATGACTCACAATTTCGTCATTTTATTGGTGACCTCAGGTAAATCCCAGCAGAGCTTTGCACTACAACCTGAGCAGGTCTGATCAGCCACACACCAGTGTGAGTGTGCAGGGCCTTTAATCCATAGTAATGTACAAGTACTCAAGTAAATGTACTGCTTTCAACAACTGCAATATTAAGACTCTGAAATTCAGTTGAAATAGGGACTGTCTGTATAAGATTTAAATAGATCCATAATTGTTTAAATGATTTATGTATTCATGTATCTGTTACCTTGGGAACAGTAAATAGACAAATTAACATTAATTTAAGGCCCATTTACTATCTTTTTCCAGAGCGCTCAGCTGTATATCACACCTCTCATGGCCTCATTTTGCATATCATTTGTTTCAGATTTGATGAGAAGGAAAATGTGTCGAACTGTATCCAGCTGAAAACATCAGTGATCAAAGGCATCAAAAATCAGCTGCTGGAACAGTTTCCTGACATTGAGTCATGGCTCAATCACATAATGCCAAAAAAGGACCCTGTCAAAATAGTGAGATGGTATGATGTGTTATTTAATTTTTCTCATCAGTATCTCATACACTGTCATTTTGTGTAGTGGATGTTTTGCATTTCTTTATTTTTGTTCTTCCTCCAGCCATGAACACATTGAAATCCTGACAGTGAATGGAGAGCTGCTTTTCTTCAGACAGAGAGAAGGACCATTCTACCCAACACTCAGACTGTTGCATAAATGTAAGCTCCACTAAGGCCAACTTGCTGACTGTTGTATCTGAATTGTCTCACACTGATAAGAAACTCCTTTCTCTTTTCATAGATCCTTTCATTCTCCCACACCAGCAAGTAGACAAAGGGGCCATTAAATTTGTCTTAAGTGGAGCCAACATCATGTGTCCTGGGCTGACGTCACCAGGGGCTAAACTCTACACAGCTAAAGCTGACACAGTAGTTGTATCCTTTTATACATGATGCTGGAATACCAGCTGGGCAACTACCCAGGGGCCCCAAAAGCCACAAGTTCACTCCATATCATTTCTATCTACATAATTTGATTCATCACAAATTTGTTAGAACTTTGCACCACTGAAGTACAGTTTTGTCTTTTTAGATGGACTCTGTATGAAAATCTAGTTTCAAGACCTTCATTGTTTTAGTTTAGATTGTGGTTGTTCGTTGTAAACTAAAGAGTACTTTAAGGCTACAACCAACACTAACACCAACACATTATTTGATGATCAAATGATTAATGTTTTAAATGTCAGAAAATAGTGAAATATGTTGATCATTATTCCCCGAAGCCCAAGCTAACATATTCATATTTGTTTGTACTGGCTTTTGTTGTCTATCCAACAGTCAAAAACCCAAAAATGATGTATGATAGAAAACTGACAAACTAGCAAATATTCATATTTGAGAAGCTGGTGCCAGTACATTTTTTGACACCTTTGCTATAAAAAAAAAAAAAAAAAAAAAGACTTGTCATTTAATTTTCTGTCAATCAATTAATCATTCCAGCTCTAGTAGTACTGATGTGTTTCTGGGTTCATTGGGAAGTTTCTGGGCCCAAATCTCATGTCCTGAGGCCGTCGAGATGGTTAATCCAGCCATGCACGTTGAGGCTGTTTGATTTTTGCACTACAGTAAATGTGTAAAATTGTTCTCTACCATAGAGTTTCTTTCTTTTCTATTTTTACAATACTGAAACATATAACCTTCCAATATATTTAGGAAATATTCTGACGTCGCCAGTAGCTACATTTAAATTCAAATTACCAACAAGTTTGTCCTTAACAAGAGGATGCAGGCCATTATGGCAGAGGGAAAACAACATGCACTTTGTGTTGGTGTTATGAAGATGTCTGCAGAAAGCATGTAAGCCTTGTGTACATTTTTACAGAAGAAAACATTTCCTGTCTTTGCGTCTGTCATGAAGATGCATGATCTTAATCTGTATCTGTCTTTTGCAAATAGAGAAAAAGTCAACAAGGGAATTGGAATCGAGAATGTTCACTATCTGAATGATGGATTGTGGCACATGAAGACGTATAAATGATGACATCAACACCCGCAACACCCACTGCCCAACCCCCCCCACCCCGCCCGGAAAGTGTGGAGCTCTTGACAGTGAGGCATGTGCTGCCAGTCAACCGTTTACACCTGCGGACTTAGCTGCGTAACTTGCTGAAGGCTTTGAATCAGTTGCCATTATGCACAAATAAAAGAAAGATCTCGCTTTAAACTTGATTGTCATCTGGTATTTTGATGCCCATGTTATTGTGTTGCCTGTGATTATAGAATTTAAATCAAATGATAAATGTGACAAGAAAGGCTAATTCATTACTTCAGGCTTATCTTGATTATCAGGTTTTCATGCATTGAGTTAATATATTGACCTGTGTCTTCAACAAAACAGGGTGTGAGCGTGTTTACATACTGACTGAAAGGGTAGCCTATTTCCAACTGGTTATTCTGCTCCTCTCTTTTGTGAGTACAGCTCAACAGTCTGGTTTCTGTCAAGTTAAATTGGCAGAAATTGTGGGCATTCACTCAGTTGGCAGTTTATTAGGTACACCTAACTAAAACTGTATAATAGTGTATAATCTTGCCTGACAGCAGCAAAATGTTATTTTGCAGTATGTGTTAAGATATAACCAGTGGTGGAGGAAGTACTCAGATACTTAAGTAAAAGTAGAAATACCATAGTCTACAAATAGTCAATTACACGTAAAAAGTATTCATGCAAGAACGCTCTTTCAGAGTAACATTTTTAATAATATGTATTATTGGATACTATAACTTAATGTAGTTTTTCAAAGTGTAGCCAATTTTAGGTACTGTATACACTACTGATCAGTTTAACAGCAAAGCACGGCATCATATTTTTTAAATTGAGTGTTTTGCATGTAAAATCTTATTCTGAAAAGTACCTAGTAACTACAGCTACAGATTAATGTAGTGCAGTAAGAAGTCTCACTGAAATGTAGTGGAGTGAAAGTATGAAGTAGCATTAAATTAAAATACTGAAGGTACCTCAGAATTGTATTTACGTACTTGAGTAAATGTACTTGGTGACATTCCACCACTGGATGTGTGGACAAAAAAGGGGTCTCCAGTGTAACTAGTAACCAAGGCAGAATAGAAAATAGGGGCCCCAGTTCGTGTATGTGTATGTGTATGTGTATATGTGTATATATATATATATATATACGTATATATATGTATATGTATATATATATATATATATACGTATATATATATATATATATGTATACGTATATATATGTACAGTATATATATATATATATATATGAAGCATTCATCTTAGCAAAGAAGTCCTTTAATTGTAAAAAAAAAAAAATTACCCTTGAGCAAAAATCATTCACAGTATACTAAAGGTAAACCTCATTAACACCTGGAAGCTACTAGCGTTCTTTCACCCTCATTCCCACCCTGTAATAGTCATTCAGTGATTCATTTTACTTACTTTTATTATCCAAGTGTTTTTTTTTTCTTTTCTTTTCTTTTTAAAAAGGCATCATATGGTCAGTCTGAAGCCAGGTGTTTTTAAAATGTCAGTGGAACAATGACACCTCCGTCCTTTTTTTTTTTTTTTTGTGTGACAGAAGAAATATACTTTACTTTACTCACTGATTAATTAAGCTGTGAAGGCCAATTTGTAATATGTAGAGATAAACAAGCATTACATGACAAGAAATGCACTTAATTTAGAACTGGGTTAGAACATGTTTGGTTCAATTCTCAGAGGAAAGAAAAAGTAATTCGTAATGTGGTGAAGAGGGCCGAGCAATTTGAACAGTTAAATAATTTCAAAACAGTATCACTCAATAACTAATGCAGCTTTAAGACGACAAAAAGACAAACATTTAAGATACATAACAATATTACAATAACCAAAACTTCCAGGTAATCTTATGTCACAGGTTTGATATATTTCCCAGTCATATCTTCATTCAAAAGGACGGCACTCCCATTGGCTGTGTACCTACACCACAAAGAAATGTGGCGCTGATTGTGCCAAGTGCAAAAGGTACAAATATACATAAAAGTGTTGTTCCCACCCAGGATCAAGTTTTACAAACAGCATAAGAAAACCCATCTCCCAAAACTGAGTTTTGCCATCACTGACGCAAAATAATTAAAATGCAACATCCAGCTTGAAGGAATAAGTCTCTAGTCATTGTCTGATCCTTCAGGAGGGTAAAATGTTAACGAGTCATGAAAATCGTGTCCGTAAGGTCGGAGTCTGTAAACTCCAAACATCATGACCTGCATTTGATTTGGTGACATCCCGCTGAATGTGACTGCCAAGTCGGAGCAGCAGCCCTCCACCACATTGGTGGGGTTGTCCTTCATGCTGTCTGTTATCAGGCTGTCGACACTCTTGCTGTTGAACAGGCCCTTTCCGTGTGCATCTTCTCCGTTCTCTGCAAACACACCTGTATATTTGAGACACACGGCCAGCTGCTTGTCATCACTCAGCTTCCACAGGGCTCGTCCTCTCTCTGGACATTTGTCTTCGTCCTGGAACACGTGAACCAGCCTTTTCAGAGCTTCATAGCTTAGAACAATGCCACTATCATACGCCACATACTCAAGCTCCCCTGACTTCATAGCATTGCCCAGATAGAAGGGCTCACTGGGATCCTTTGCAAGCACCAGGTATTTGAGGTTCTCAATGATGGCAAAAGTAGTCGGTTGTGCCACAAAGAACCAGCGCAGGTCGCCGGCATTCTCATAAGCATGCTTCAGAGCTTTACGTAACCTTGCCCAGTCATCTTTTTCTTTCAGGTCTATGGCCTCGAGTGCCTTAGAGGACTCTGAGGTGTAAAACACAGCCTTGTCACAGTGTTTGCTCCAGGTGTCCATAGCTGTAGCCCAATAAACAAGGATCTTTGGCTGTACCATGATGATGCAATAAACCCGGACTTGATTGCTCAACTCCTGCACCTGGCTGTCAGAGAGGCGATTCAACTCGTCTTTACTTGGGGCCTTTACGTGATGATGATGGTGTTGGTCCTCTGTCCTGGACTCTGTGCTGGGGCTGAAACTACCCAGGAGTGACAGCACCAAGCAGAAGAGGCCTCCCATGAGCATCCCCTTCATGAAAGAGCCTCCCTCAGACAACATTTTGGCAGCAGACACTGGAAAAATGGGAGAATACATTATTGCGGCTGTCAAGAAATGCAGTATTAACTTATTTAGAGCTGAAACAATTATTTGATTAATCTAAAATACTGGTATTTTTGACAATCACTTAATCTTTTAAGTAATCTTTCAAGCAAAAAGGCCAAACACTACCTAGTTTCAGCTTCTCATTGTGAAGTCTTGCCGCACTTCTATGTTTTATTTGCTTATAAGTTGGACTTTGGAGTATCATCAAACAAAATGACTTGAACTTGAAAACATAACTAACTGCCACGAAGGATTATTTTCTTCAATTATTCCACTGATTGTTTTCTTGACTAATCTTTCAGTCTATAAAATATCAAAAAATTGTCAAAAATGCTTGTTAGTTGATGCCTTTTTCCTATTTGTGGAAAAACACTACATGACTCAAAACTGAATCAGACTTTATGTTTTATTTGGCTGGAGACAGATTTCTGTGCACTGAAAATGTATCCACTGCAACTATCAACTACTTTCACAAATAATCAATGAACTGGAATTAAAAGTATCATAAAATTGTGAAAAATCCCCATCAAAGCCCAGGCTGACACCTTTTAATTGTTTGTTTTGTTTGACCAACAGACCAACAGTCTAAAACCCAAAAATATTCAATTTACAATCATATTAAACAGAGAAAAACAGTAAATTCTCACAGTAGTCAAAATTTTTTCTGCATTTTTTGCTTAAAGAATAGCTTTAATATTTAATAAATTGTCAGATTCATTGTCAATCAAATTATCGATTAATCACCTCAGATCACCTGATCCCAGAGCCTTAAGTGACATGTTCAGATGGTTTGTTTTATCTGAGCCTCAGTCCAAAACCCAGATATCCAGTTTGCTATCATAGAAGACCTTTAAATATTCACATTTCAGAATCTGTAACTAGTGATTTTTTTGCTTAAAATGTGAAATAACTGAAATGATTAATCTATCATTGAAATTGTTGCAGAGTCAAATTCTGTCCGTCGACTTATTGATAAATCGACTTATTGTCTTAGCTTTAACGTAAATACTGCTTTTTGTAGTCTGCCAGATTAATACATTACTTTGTATACAGCATTGTGGTTCTGTGCTTCTTTAGATCTTTAGGTAATATTAAGCCATTAATAGTGTCTGGCACATGTATTGTTCAACTCTATTCTCCTGTAACTTATTTCATCGCGAGTTAACCAGCTCAGAAAAGTCATTCATAAAATGTAAATCTGTTCGTCTTTTATATAAACATTGCACAAATATTGTGGGCTGGCCTTCTTATTTTATCTCATAACTACTGTGTCATGTGTTACTAAATGTCATTCAATATCAGCGAAGGAAAGTAACTAAGTACATTTACTCACGTTCTTATGTACAATTTTGATGTGCTTGTACTTTACTTTGTATTAGTATTAGTATTTCCATTTTCTGCTGCTGTATACTTCTTCTCCTCTACATTTCAGAGGTAAATATCATACTTTTTTATTCCACTAGATTCCTTTGATAGCTTCCGTTACCAATTACTTTGCAGATTCAGATAAACACAAAATATAAAGTAAAAATAAAAATAGCCCACTGAATTAATGCATTAATAAACATAAAAAAGTACTCATTATGCAGATTATTTCAGACTAATGTATATTACTTTGCTAGATTATGTATTTTTAAATGTATTCTGATTCTGATGTTAATACTTTTTTACTTTTATGCAAGTAAAATATTGAATGGAGACTAACTGGTGTTGGATTATTTTCTCGACTGATTGATTAGTTATTTGGTCAGTAAAATGTCAGAAAAATGTCAAAAATGTCCATCCTAATCTCCCAAAAATCAACGCCATGTCTCCAAATTACTTGTTTGGTTCGATAAACATGTTCAAAACCAAAATATATAAAGTTTCCTATCATAAAAGACTGAAGAACCACATTTCCTTCGAAAAAAAATAATCAAAATGATTATTCAATTATCAAAATAGTTACTGATCACTGTCGGTTCTATCGACTAATCAATAAATCAACTTGTAATAGCCTACTACTAATTGTTGCAATTCTACTTGTATGCGTATTTCTACACTGTGGTGTTTGGTACGTTACTTAAAGTAAGTGACAGCTGTGAGTTGCTGTTGAGCTTCGTGCAGAAAAATGCCCTGTGACAAGGTAACATTAACATTTCAGGTTGTTCTGGTTTAATCCGTCTGTTTGAAGTGATTTCGCATTTTTAATGTCGACGTTTAATTTCTGAAGGACTAACGCTGAGTTTATATAACTTCCTAAATACCAGAGATTGGGATTATGTCGCGGTACCTGTGGCTAACTGTTAGCTTTCATCTTCTTATCGTTACGTTTCATGGCTAACTGTGGGGTCTTGTTAGCGACATAAATACAAGAAATAAAGAGTATTTACTCTACCTAGTTAGGTTAAAGCTGCCGCGTCAGGTGCTGCTCCTGCTCTGCTCGTCTTTCAGCTCCCACGTTTCCTGTTCGGTGAGGTGCTCAACGTCAGGCAAGACAATTATTAATCAACTAGGTGGGGGCATGATTCACAACACGACTACAACTTCTTCTGTTTCCTCCTATTTCTTCTTCTGCCCCTCCTCTTCTTCTTTGAGGTTTTAACGGCAGCTGGCAGCCTCGGTGTTGTGTTACTGCCACCTCCTGGAGGAAGTTCACTCCTACAGGCCGGTTCGTCAGGGCCATAGACCGTATGGGCGTAAAGTTGGATAATGGAACAAACTGACGCTGAATTGAATTGCACGTCTTCATTTAATGGGACAATAACACACGCAAGGCGTTAACAGCGACTAATGGAGAAAGAGCTCACAAACGTCAACATACATTTGCACTTAGCACAAGAAGGACAACAAAATTAAACAATACCCTCTAAACTGCATTTTTCATTATACAACTTGAACAACTGCAGAAGAATTATATTTCATGCACGGACCCTTGATCCTTTGTCTACACGTTACCTCAGGAGTGCGCTGATGTATCCAGGCGTCTTTCCTTCATCCTCTTCTGACGACCATACATAATTTAACACAAATGTTATTTCAGTAAATATATTCATCTTTGCAAAGTTTGTTACAATCTAAGAGAGACAAGTCCCGGTGCTATTATACTCTATATCCAGGGGTGGACTGGGACAAAAATTCAGCCCTGGCATTTTCTGTCCAGACCAGCCCAGACATTATCAGCGGACACTACATAGAAGTCCACTAATTTCGCGGCATCTTCTTTCATGCATACTACAAAGGAGAGTCATATTCCTTGATAGCAGTTAACAAATAAAGCATTTAACTATGAACTCGAGGACTAAAATTGACAGCTATAGCAATAAATCAATCAATCTTTATTCATTATAGTGTCAAATCACAACAGAAGTTACGTCATGACTAGGGGTGGGATGAGACTAACGGGAAGAACCTGTATGCTACCCTTTCAGTTTTTAGTCTGTGAAACCACAGAATAATGTACAAGATAAAAGATTAGTTCATATTGAACGAAACGAAACGTGCTGCATTTGTTGGTTATATAGTGTTATCATGCCTCTAGTTGTTTACTCTTAATTTCCTTGCATTTAAATTTCATAATATTCATACTGTATTTTTGCATATTCATGTGTATCTTCACAATTGAATATACACACACAACAGATCTAACATATTTGATTATAAAGAACTCGTATGATCTAAAGGAATTGTCCTATCGCATGTTTGTCTGTATCAGGACCAGAAGTCCAGTCTAATCACCAATGATGGGTCAGCACCAGCCTTTTCTTCTGCATGTGGCCTCATCAATCAACCCCTTTACATCAACACCTTGAGGTATTATCCCTGCAAATGATATTATCTATATTGTGATCTTTTGCACATCTTGCCCAGCAGGAGTTTTGTCATTCTAAAACACATTTGTACATAGTTTTGTAGGATTGTTTTCATTGTTTCATTAATTTTTTCTTTAATATATGTATCGATGTATATTTATGTTCAGTGTCACACAGGAATTTTGAGCACCACATTTTACAGTTTTGTGCTTTGCATGTGTACATAGACAGAAGCTCTTCCTCTTTCAGTGTTTTTGTGTGTGTGTGTCTTCTTCACATGTACATGTATCATTTGTTCAGATTTAGTCATAAAGTCTTGTTTTATTACATGATATGGTAAATAAAGTTTAAATGGATGATTGATAAATCTTTTATCTTGTGAAGTCCTTAGAATGATTCAAAAACATTTCATAGTCAAGAGGAGCTGCTTATGTCCTTATTTTTCCTTTTGTGTTTTTATAGCTATGGCAGAATCCACCTCGGGCCAGAACCACACCTTGCCCAGCAAGAAATGGTAAGTCATGCACATTACTCCACCCCATACATTTAGGCTCAAATCACTCAATCAATTTCTGTAAAAAGCAGTTTGTATTTTGTGTAATTGCATTTCCACACATATCATAGTTAAATGTTTAAGATGAGTTAAAATGATATTATGTTTATTACATTTAAGTTATTGTCATATCAAATGCACCAGAAATTATGTCTGGCCTTGGATCAGGTGGTTTCCTTCATTCTGCTGGATCACAGAGGTTTAACCACAGGTTCCAATACACACTCATTCAAAAAACACCAACTTCTCTCATGAAATACTCAGTCGATATGGTGTGATGGGCTAAATCCACACCTCGTGTTCTGGTGGTCCATCTGAAAATAATCATGTAATTAATTAGATATTAAGCCTTAAAAACAGGTATTTTTGGGGGCGTGTCTGTTTGATTGATATACCTGGTCTGCAATGATTGATCGGATGACGCGGCAGGCCGGGAGGTCGATCACCGGAGGGGAGCTTGGGTCGTGATTGCATCGTATTGAATCAGTTGTGTTAAATTTCTGTTATTTTTCTTAATATTTGTCGGCGGAGGAGGAATTTTGCACTGACAGTTTTACTGTTAGTTCTTTAGTTTTAATGAGTTTTCGGTTCACAATAATTATGGCTCATTCTTCGGCACTAACAGACTGGAGAGACGCTGATATACCGTTTCTTTCGGTAAGTAAATGTTTATTTTCTTTAACGTCCAACAGTTTTAACGTGTATGATGCTCCTAAAAGCTGGAGCGTTTTTTTCCCTACGTGTTTTGACCGGAGAACAGGAGACAGTTAACATCCAAATTAATATTAGAGTTAATGTGAATTACAAATGCACTTTGCTAACCTAGCTAGCTAGCTAGCTAGCTAGCTGATTACTTAGTGTTTGCTATGGTAACCGTACCTTGTCCCAAACATGCAAACATTTGCAGGACAAAGATAAATATAGTTGAACAATTAACTCACTCTCATGTGGCTGATAGAATTTTCCTACATGCAGCAAAACATTCAGTTTTATCTCATTAACTTATTTTCTGTCTCCTCTTCTTGCTGGTATCTTGTTGTATTGAGTTCAATACACAATGTATACTAGAACATTATCTTGTGGGGGTTTGTCATTTAATACTGTGAATTCATACACAGAAGTCCTCAACTGAAGCAGGTATTCATGCACCTGTCCTGACAGCTGGTATATGTGTGTGATTAACTGTGATCCACCATGTCTGAACCAAAGTGTTTGTCTTTTACTGTCATTTAAAGGAATCCACACTGGAAACTGAATGACTGGTGCCAACAGAAGGAGGACCTCATGTATAGACAAAGGAGACTGCACGGACATTATTAGTTCTCAAATGGGCTGTGATGATGATGGTGATGATGATGCCAGAAAACTACTTCAGTTCAGCTTCCTCTGATGAGAAGACAGACCAGCTGTTTAGACATTTGTTATGTGCCGGTCAGAACTTGCCTGCTTTAGTTCCTGGCTGCTCCAAAGCCTCAAATTAGATTAGATTAGATTAGATTAACTTTATTTATCCCACAATTGGGAAATTCATTTACCACAGCAGAAAAATAAACATCTATAGAATAAACATCTATGGAAATATACAACAAAAATATACCAAATATACACTAATAAATACAATTTACATAATACACACGCTATGTACATGAAAAAGTGCAAGTTTGCACATGGTCAGGAAGAGCAGGAGTTGTGGAGTCTGACAGCTGTTGGAATGAAGGACCTGCGGAACCTCTCCTTCTTACAGCGAGGATGTAAAAGTCTGCTGCTGAAGAAGCTACTCAGAGACCATACAGTGTCATGCAGAGGGTGAGAGTTATTGTTCATGATGGATGTCAGCTTAGCTAACATCCTCCTGTCACCTACTTCCTCAATGGAGTCTAGGGGGCAGCCCAGAACAGAGCTCGCTTTCCGGATCAGTTTGTTGAGCCTCTGCCTATCCCTGTCAGTGCTGCCCCCTCTCCAGCAGACCACAGCGAAGTAGATGGCTGAGGCCACCACAGAGTCGTAGAAGGTCCTGAGGAGAGCCCCACACACGCCAAAGGACCTCAGTCTCCTCAGCAGGTGAAGGCGACTCTGACCCTTCTTGTAGAGAGCGTGGGTGTTGGTGGACCAGTCCAGTTTGTTGTTGAGGTGAACCCCCAGGAACTTGTAGTTCACCACCTCGATGTCCAGTCCCTGGATGTTCACTGGTGTGAAGTGGGATGTCTTCCGCCTGGGGTTCACAATCATCTCCTTTGTTTTGCTGGCATTAAGCTGAAGCTGGTTGATCTTGCACCAGCTGACAAAGTCTCTGATGACTGTCCTGTATTCCAGTTCATTTCCCTCCGAAACACACCCAACAATGGCTGTGTCGTCAGAGAACTGAAGGTGTTGTGTGTGAAGTCCGAGGTGTACAGGGTGAAGAGAAAAGGGGAGAGCACCGTACCCTGGGGGGCACCTGTACTGCAGAGCACTACATCAGACACACTGTGACGAAGCCTCACGTACTGTGGTCTGTTGGTGAGGTAGTCTATCATCCATGCAGCCAGATAATGGTCCACTCCCACACTTTCCAACTTCACTCTGAGCAGTGACGGCAGGATTGTGTTGAAAGCACTAGAAAAGTCAAAAAACATGACCCTCACAGTGCTCCCACTGTCCTCCAGGTGTAGCAGTGATCTATGCAGTAGGTAGATCACTGCATTGTCCACCCCAACACAAGGCCGGTAAGCAAACTGCAGGGGGTCCAGCTGTGTGCTCACCAGTGGTCTCACGTGACTCAGGATGATCCTCTCCAAAGTCTTCATCAGGTGAGAGGTCAAGACAACAGGCCTGAAATGGTTAGGCTCCTTGGGGCGCTGGGTTTTAGGTACCGGGACCACACAGGAGGTCTTCCACAGGGCCGGTACTTTCTCCAGGCTCTCTGTGATGTCAGTTAAAAGCAACAGTACATTGTTTATAGACAAAACATGTTAATGTGACGGGTGGTAAATCAAAATGAGGGACACACACAAATCATAACATTTTTACAAAAAAGTTAGTTTTTATTAAATAATTATCTTATGTAAATAGGGATACACATATAATCCTGACAATAATAAAGGTTTGATTAAAAAAACAACATTTAATGGTGATATTTTTGGATACAAATGTCAAGTTGTTCATGTTCCAAGGAAAAATGGCTAAAAAATACTATGTTAGTCTTTATAAATAGTATTTTCTCATTTAATATCATGGTAAGAGTACTTGACTGAATGGTTTTAAGACTTGGAAACCTACTTTTGCACACTTTTGTGCCTTATGCATCTCATCAAATGTTGCAGACCCAAATGGCTCCCGTTTCATAAAATGACTCATCTATCTTCTGTATGGGGATATAGAGGTACAGCTTTATTGCAGATCAGCTTCTGTTAGAGCATGTACATGTGTGTATACATGTCTTGCTGTGGTTGTGGGGGCAAATTTGTGTTTGAAACCATCAGCGTGAGGTTATTTTGGCCAGTCGTGACAGCTTCAAAAGGCTTTTAGAGGGACACCTGCAGTGACTGAGATCAGTGTCAGGATAAGTCTCTACAACATGAATGAGACTCAATGTAATGTCCTTTGTAAAGATTGATACTTGAGGAGTGAAGTACATGCACCAAGCAGGAGGCACGTTCAAAAGTTCTCCAGGAATTTTCTAGTACTTTTAATATTATCCTCTGCTGGCGCAATCTTCCATAATTGTGTCATCAGCTCTTTCTTGTTCAACTTTCTGCATGATATAAAAATATGTTCAACTGAGCTTCAGTGCGTTCACCTGGATTTTAAAGTGTGTTTTGTCTGTATGCTAATAAGGCTGCGCTGCCTCTGTGACAGGATTGGTCGGAGCAGAGAGGAGGAGCCTCCGACTCCACGGCCATCTTCTCCTATTGGTGCGGCAATGATTCTGACAGCCCGCACCACACCTGTTGCCGTTTAAGCATCAGAGGAAGAGAGTTTAAGAGCCCGGCCCGCACATCATTAGTGGCGGCTGACATGATATGCAGCTCGCCTCTGTACCACCTTTGTGAACATTTGTGTGTAATTTGTGATTTGGTTTGAAATGCTGGTGTTGATTGTTGGGGACTGGCTTTAAAATTCTGCTTGTGCATCACACCCTTAGAAAAAGGCTGTTGGACACATTAGGAACAGGGGCGCTGCTTCTTGTGTTTTTGGGTTGGTTAGAATCGCATAGTTAGGTTCTTTGTTGGCTCCTGTTCCCCTACTTCAGTTATCCTCTTGCCTTGTTTGTATATTTGTTTACTTATTTACCTTCCTGTTAACGCAATAAATGAAATCAGTAAATCTGATTTACCAATAACACCTGGTTTTATGTTGCTTCCCTTTTCCCCTAGCTGGGTCGTAACACAAAGCCTGCCAATATATGGAGACCGGGAAGATGGATGCCAGAAGCCAACGTGGTTGTAGTGAACTGAAACCTGGCTCTATGAGCAGTCCGCGGTCAGTAAGTGAAATACTGTAAAATACTTCCCGGGCTGTTGTATCTTATTTGCTTGCAGAGATCAACTGCCTGGTACTGGATGCGAGTCCCACGGCGTCTGAGGTTTTACTTTCTCAGCAAAGTGGTTCCACAAAGGGTTTATATCTTGATGCTTCATGTGAACAGTGCAACATCTACTGGCCTGAATGCAAAATGGGCAAATACAAACGTTTGTACATCACAAATTGAATGTAAGTATAAGGGAAAGCATGATTGTATTTTATTTTCCAAGCATAGATTTGTATACTGTCAAAGCAAATAAATATATTTTGTATGCATCAAATGTGTCAATATCAGTCAAGTTAAGCTCAATGTCTTTGTTTTAACTTAAGTGTCAAAACTGTAAGTCGGTTTGCAATGTGGGCAAAGAACATGTAGCTTTACTATTAAATGTCAGCTTTGGTGGTTGTGCTGTAAAGGTGCAATATAAGATGTGGCCAGAAGTTTAGTTTAAAATGTAAAAAAAACAAAAAAAAAACCGAATTAACACTATCAACAGTGTGTGAAGCAGCCACAATGACAATGTCATGGTCAAGATCTCCATCTGTGTATTTCAGTTATCTACTGAAATGCGCATGCGCACCTGCCAGCCCCGACCTGTCCTGTGTTGTAATACCACTTTGTGGCACTGCAGGCTGTGTGAGTCAGGGGAGCGTCAAGTCTGCCCTCAGTCCCACGAAGAAGAACAACTTCCAGCAGCTAGTGGTTAGCATAACAGAAACACAGGAATGGCTGAACCTCCTAAAAGGTAATATTCATCTGCATCCCGCAGGACCGCTCCCGACAAGAAACCACGTTCAACGACAAAGAAAAGAAGCAACACGAGTAAATCTCGGTGTGGCTTTCCACCGCTGGAGACGGCTCCTGAGAGGAAAGAGATGCGGTTTGATGCCGAGCTTGCAACTTTCCTGTTAGCCCGGTGAGTAGCATCAAAGTTGGCTCTTTAGCTAAAAGTATAATCAGTGCAACGACAGACAAACCTTACCGACAAACATTACCACTGTGATTAAATCAGACCCGCAGTGTGTACATGTTCATACTGCTGATTCTTTACAGTATATCCATATTTGTATTTCTGCATTTGTTGGTTATATAGTGTGTTTACAATGAATTCTTATCATACTCTTAATTTCCTTGCATTTAAATTTGTTGTAAGTGAAAACCTGCTTGGCAATAAACCTTATTTTCTGGGTCTTCCTTTGCGATGATGTCACCATCCCGGCCTCATGTTGCTATAGCCTGCCACGGACCACCCGTGTGTCTTGCAGTATCCCCTTGCCTTCATAAATCTGCAAGTGTATGACACTGCGGTTACAAGTATTTAGGTCCTATTTTCACACCTGAATTTAAATTCTACTTGTAACCTCAGTGTCACACAATTTTGAGCACCACATTTTACAGTTTTGTGCTTTGCATGTGTACATAGACAGAAGCTCTTCCTCTTTCAGTGTTTTTTTTTTTTTTTGTGTGTGTCATCTTCACATGTACATCATTTGTTCAGATTTAGTCATAAAGTCTTGTTTTATTACTGTATATGGTAAATGAAGTTTAAATGGATGATTGATAAATCTTTTATCTGTGAAGTCCTTAGAATGCTTCAAAAACATTTCATAGTCAAGAGGAGCTGCTTATGTCCTTATTCTTCCTTTTGTGTTTTTATAGCTATGGCAGAATCCACCTCGGGCCAGAACCACGCCTTGCCCAGCAAGAAATGGTAAGTCATGCACATTACTCCACCCCATACATTTAGGCTCAAATCACTCAATCAATTTCTGTTAAAAGCAGTTTGTATTTTGTGTAATTGCATTTCCACACAGATCATAGTTAAATGTTTAAGATGAGTTAAAATGATATTATGTTTATTACATTTAAGTTATTGTCATATCAAATGCATCAGAAAACAATGTTGATGTGATTGTTAATATTCGGCTTGAATATTAAAATACTTGTTTGGAAACTTGCTGTGTCGGATTTGTTGTTAAGAAAACAACTGTTACTGTAACTATATCTGTACCTAGGCTCAAATTAGGGTCAAAATGATTTTGAGCTTGTAAAGTGATGTTCACAAATAATTCCAATGTTTGTAGTTGTAAATCAACCTTTGTAAACCTGTAAGATAAATCTGCTTGAGAAATTCAAGTTTGTGTATGTGAAACAATTGCGCTTGTGTCAAAGAGATTTGTATTTGTTGAAAGTCTGAATCAAAACTCCGCAAACAATCAGTGTTGAGGTTGAACAAAGACACTGTAAAAGAAGAAATGGATTTGTTGACATCTGTGTTGCGATACAGAGCAGAAAACTGTAAAACTCTGGTCAAAAGTTCCCACAGTGTGACACTGAAGTGACAAGGATCAAAATTCATAATTGTCAGTGTCTCTCACTGGGAAAGTTGCACACTGAGTTTTCCAGTTTTCTGCTCTTGATCTCTGTACACAGACGTCCACAAAAGCTTTTCTACTTTTCCTGTGTCTTTGTTGAACCTCACCACTGATCATTTGTCCAGTTTGGATTGACAGTGTCTTAACAAATACACATCTCTTTGCCTCAAGTGCAATTGTTTGACATATTGCAAACTTGAATTTTTCATGCAGATTTATTTTACAGGTTTACAAAGTTTGATTT